>NW_007577738.1:1511513-1689965 GCF_000690725.1 Stegastes partitus | reverse complement strand
AAAGGCAATGAGTTTCAGAACAATGTTGCATCACTGCTTTTTCACATCAACCAAACACCGTTAAAGTCCACCCAACCATTCCATATCTCACACTAAAACCAACCACAGCTCGTGAGTTGATTTGGCATGGGTCATAAGGTTGCCAGGGAGCTTAAGAATAATAGTATAATTATGATAATAACAATGCGTCCTTCTACAGTTGAATGACCAGTAACCGTCCGATGGTAGAACAAACTTTACTGCTGAGCATGGGTGATAAAACAAAGAGGAGTTGTTGTCTTCTTACAGTTTTTTTTGGGAATTTTTCTTATTTATAATATCCATTTTTGTTTTTCATATTATCTGCAACATCTCCCAACAGCAAACCACACAGAGTTATGCTACTGGGGGATCTGAACAGTCAAAAACATTAACATACTATGTACACCTTTTCGTCGTGTAGACAAGCGCATCAGCATCGTCAGCTCTGGCTAAATTTCGTTTTTCTTTATTAGAACTCTTGTCCACTCCCTCGCCTCTGCCGCTGCCAGCAGGCCCCTGTCACACGGTCAGGCAGCTCCAGGCCAGGGAAGAGCACCTCCCACAGGCAGGCGGAGGGGGAGAGAAGTGGCCTGGAGAGGGGATGGGAGGCCTGGCTCTGCCCTGCCCTGGGGCCAGAGAGAAAGAGACAGACAGAGAGTGAGGGGCCCGGCGAGGAGCTCAGTTGACCGAAGGATGAGAGGAAGGAGAGCGGGACGATGGAGGCTCGAGGCACAGCAGAGGGGAGGAGGGGAGGTTACTCCTTAGGCGGGGCGGGCGCTGGGGTCGAGGTGGGGGCGGGGGCGACCTCCTCGGTGCCCTCCCAGTTCTCTTGTGCTCGCGGGCCCGGGCCGGGAGTTGGACCAGGGCCTGGGGTGGGGGTCTGGGTCGGGCCCGGGGTCGGGGCCGAGGCGGGACCAGGACGCTGGGGGTTGTTCATGTGCTGAGCAGCGGGCCCAGTGTACGGCTGCCCATGGGGGTGGTTGTTCTGTTCAGGAGGACAGAGGGGACAAAAATCAGTCTGTCAGCAGGTAGGAGACAGTCCAGGAAAACTCAAGTTCAACTAAAGGTATTGAATACTTTAAAGGCACCCGCAGCCATTTGTTTTGGGTACGTGCAAGTTGGGAAATATTCAAAATATTTACTGTCAACAAATCCCATGATGACAATTAAGCATCAGAGGCCTGAAATCTCTTGTTCTTTACCATCAGCGGAATAAGATATATCAGATCTTATTCCTATGGTAACCGTCACCACATCAGTGAGCCACAGTGTTCTGTTCAACATTTTCCTTCAATACACTGAACACCAACACCATAGTTTCTTCAGTGTCAGGTTGTTATAAATACTAGGGCTGTGCAATATTGGAAAAAACACAAGATTGTCACATTTTGTTTTTCTGCAATATGAAAAAAAAAACTGGACGCCTTGAATTACTCTGTTTGGAAATAATCACTCTAGAATGATTTGTGGAATTTTGTAGGGAATTTCTGTCTAGAGAAAAAACATAATTAAAAAAAAAAGTCAAATATTTATCACGTTGTTTAACACTGGTAAAGGCATTTAAATAGTTTTTTGCTTTGAACAGCATTCAGATCTGACTTTGCACTTACTATGCTATTGATATATATTATTAATGCAACTGACATGTAACTATTTTCATCCTTACTTCAATTTTCAAAATATAATAAATCTCCATTTGCGAGTCAAATGTCCCTACTTTACAGCGTATTATTTTTATGGTAATGATTTATAGCTGTTAAAAAAAAAGGACTAAAAGCTTTTGAAGCATTTTGTTTATTGGACTCTTGTGGTGGAAAAACGGTGGCACATTCAAAAAGAATCTATGTACACAGCTGACATGAAGGTTCAGAAACTACTGTGTACGCACTCCTATTACAAAGCTTCATGAAGAATTGCGACGCTTTGTGCTTTCAAACAATGCATAATTTGATTCAGAATAAAATCTGGGCCCGTATTTGGGCTGCTGAGTGTAAAGGGGTGAAAGTGAAATGTAATTTGTCTTGGGAGAAAGTCGGTTGCAGTATTGTAATATCACAAACTCACTAGAAACTTGAGCCTTCGGTTGTGTGAGCACTCAGGCATGAAATAACACTTAGGAAAAATTATTTATCGCCATGGTTACCGGCATCATTAATGGATAATGCGAGACAGGCTACGGGAATCGACGCCGCTTCTTGTGCTCTCTGCTCTGCTTTGATAGTTAAGACACAAAAACAACAATCCCAGCTGTACGTAAGAAAGCAGAATGTCCGTCAAGACAGGAGGTGAACCGGCCTCAGAGACACTACCTGCTGAAACTGCGTGGTTCCAGGAGAATGTGGGTATAGAGAGGTGTCCTCAGGTGGGGAGGAGTCTTGATCATCAGGTGCCTCCTGTTCATCTGGCTCCTACAAAATAAGAGAGATGTCACGACAAATCAAAATGTAAACTGTATTTTTGTAGCTTTTCATCAATATAAAGTGGGTGCTGCATATGTAAACACATCTCTGGGTAAAATGTTCAACTTTGGCATTTCAGTGTGTCATATAGTGTGCAGGCTGCATGGGAAAGTCAAATTTCCTATTGTGTTGTCAAGTAAATGAGGTTTAAATGAGATTAGATTATGTGTGTGGGTGGATTCTACACCTGAGTGCATCCTCTCAGCACACTTTGGAAATGGAGCTAACAGAAGGTGCACATGAACCTCTCTACTGTCAAGGTAATTTCAGTGGGCCTTTTTTCCCCCCAAAGGATAAAGTCTAAGGTAATTTGTACTCTTATTATGCAATTTCTTCAAAGTAAGAAAGATACTGAATAACACCAGCCTCACCCTTTAGCAATTGTTTGTCATATATCTCTTGGACAGGGTCAAGTACACATTTAAACATATTACAACATAATCCAACAGACCCGTCGGGTAACAGATGCCATTAAACAGACCATCCACAAGTTGTTTTAACTTTTCACTGTAGTAATTATTTGGCAACAAATGAACATCTAATCTGCTAGTTCTCACGTTTTTTTTTGTTTTTTTTTAAAAAACTTCTGATTTGATGTAAATACAAAATGAGGTTGTTTTGTCAAACTGTACTGTTCTTTAAAAGAGTAAAGAGCAACATTACTATTATTACACAGTATGCTACTGGAATGGGAGAACAAAATGTTGCTCAGTGCTGAGAACAGCTCAAATACTGTAAGTAATCCTAAATACTGAAGTACAGCTGAGGCTGAGAAATGCAGGTGGCAGGCCGTACCACACTTTGAGGAAGCAAAGACTGGCAAAAAAAGGACTACATTGAGATGGAAGACTGGCTATGTCAGTGCTGTTGCTTTGGCCAATCACTGGGACTGGGCAGCAGGACAGGAAGAGAACAAAGATCTGTTCACTGTGTGCAGCTGCCTAACATGACTTATTATGCCAGTTACACTATTTAGCATCTCACCAGCGGCCAGTCTACCTTTCCATTTACTACAATAATCGACAAGATGTTATTTTTAAAAAAAATATATTTATCTACTGTCACAATCTGCTTGTACTGACACAGTGTGAACATGTATAAACAAGATAAAAAAAAACAATAATACACATTTCAAGGGGTGATAAACTGGAAATAAAAGTGCTAATTAATTCCTATAAAGCATTCTGGCAGTTTGTATAAATCTCTTCCTGTAACCTCATGTCCGTAACCATTTATATAACTTTAATATCACATGTCAAGAGTATAAGCAGGACTCAACAAGACTGTTTCTAGCCTCTCGCTAGCTACGCTACAAGAAACTCAAAGTTGTGCAATTCTAACTAAAGTGTTCAATGTGTTGGAGGTCTAAACATGGGTCAACTGTTCAGTGTTTCTCTGCTGATTCTTTAGGTAAATTATGTTTATTTTCCTTCCTTTATGTCGTGGTGCCTGGAATACTGACCTTCCCTGGGCTTCCCTGAGTACACTTGAGCTGTGTATGGAATATTACAGGAGAAGTGTGTCATTTGACTGGATTTTTCATCATAAAAATACAAATAACTCATTTAAAAAAATTATATTTATGTGTATTGTGAACTCTAGCCAAGAAAAGAAAACATTCAGCATAGGAAACATGTCATAGCTGTCCCTATATTGATTGGCCTGCTAAATATTCTATCAGGTGTCAGAACAAAAAGCTACAGCTAAAAACCCAGATCATATTCCATGCAAAATGACATGAGACAGAAAAAAGAAAACTATAAATCCACCATAAAAAAAAACTGTTTATAATAAAATTTCTGGTCAACCTAATACTTCCTTTCTTACAGATTCACATCCAGTTAACTGCTGGTCATGTTATGCCATTCGACGGGTTGTTGTTTTGAAGTGATACGCATCAGTTTCATGCTCACTCATAACAATATTTCTGTGGGGCTTCTCTGTTACCTCTCTAAACACAATCCCTAAGACTGCATGATAATGTGAAACTGTGGGTGTGAAGGGTAAGATGTCAATGCCATTACCTCCTCAGGACAGAGTTCACAGGCCTTGGCCAGTGTCATACGTGCACTGTGCGAACGCTCCAAGAAATATCCGTTGGAGGTCTCGTTGCTCTGAACCGGAGGGGACCAGTTGTTGTAGGTGTACTGGGGATTTCCTGTGTACGGCCTCCTCTCCAGCTCATCCCCTAACCACTCCACTGCCCACGTCCATTTTCGCTTCAAGTCGCCATTACTCTGTACAAACACAAACACAGAATAAGTTCATTAGCAGATGTGGTTTAACCAGATATACTTGTATGTATGGCAGGTACAGTTTTCTTTTCATACCATTTAATTGAACTGTTCAAGTGCAGGGCTAGGATGTGAGAAAGGACCAGAGGGCTTTACCACAAAGCAAGTTTGACATAGCTGGGCTTTCTTTGTATAAGCCGGCTTAACAAAACCTAACACCCCAGTCAGAGAAAATGGACATCACGACTGTAATTACCAGCTTTCTTTGCTAACACAGGCCTTCTTCGTCAGACTCTGTGTGCCTTCACATAAAAGGGTGTGTTTGCTGCATTATGTTACTCTTCTTCTGCACAAAATAAACAAATAGTGGGCCACCTAAATCAGTCAGGTTGTTCTAATGGAGAGATACGAGGAATATAAAAACTGTAAAAAAGTGCTGCAACTGCAAACAATGCAAAAGAGGAATGCTGGTAGAAAACTTGGATTTCAATCCAGCCATTTATTTAAACTGCACATTAGAGTTGTTAACCTTTAAATTTCATGTTTAAAAATGATGACATAATGCAGGATATCACTTTCAATTTTGGCCAAACCAACTTAAAATAATGTTACTGATTGAATATTCTCTGTAACAAACACCAACAGGACAATCAATTTTCTAATCTGTGACCAAACATAAAAACATATATTTGTCTTTTCTGCATCACCAACTGAATGCGTGTAGGTTCCTGTGGCAACACAATGTTTACTGTGTGCAATACTGTAACTGCACAGCTTCATTCATTGACAATAGCAACATGCAGCTCAACAGTTTTGGAGATGTAACATATTCCCTCAGAATCTGTATCACTGACAGAGATCAGCAAAGGAATTAATGAAAGGGAGACGCTTTTTACAGCTGTAACTCTGAATGGAACCTTCTACCAGTCAGATTAGCTCCACAGTAAAAGTTACTATGGTGATCTAGCAGGTCAAAAGAGAGCTGCCTTCGTGACATTGAAAACTCTGACTTCAGGTTCAACAAACCTTGTGAACCCATTAGCCTTGCTTCGTTGTACAGCCCTCTGATCTGCCAGGCACTGCACTTTGTGTATGTTAGCTAGTACTTGGGTCAGTCGGCATCATTAGAAAAACTGTGAGTAAGCGTACCTGTAGGATCTGGTAAGCCACAGAGCAGTTGCTAAAGAGGGCCACCATGCACTTGATGCACTGATAGGCCCGTTTCTGGTAGTGGTTCTTGGAGCGCTGGATGGTGTCAAAAAGCCCATCTCTGTCATCAGGAATGCCTTTCAGCACATTGTGGATCCTACACACAAAGAAAGGAAAGCAAATTTGAAATTATGATCATTTTTAAAAAAACAATGCAGCTCTCATAATTTACACACTGAACAATAAGCCTGACCTGTGTGTCTGCCAAGAGTCTTCGATGAGCAGGATCTGTAGCAGCAAGTCCAGGTAAGGCCTCAGCTCGTAGGTGTAGGAGTACGCCACCTGCAGACAAACAAAACATGTCAAATCTAAACACCAGCTCTTGTAGACTAAGTAAGCCACCTACAGAGTTATGGATATCCGGACATTCACCTGCCAGAGCAGTTCACTGAGCACAGTGGAGGAGAACTGAGGGTTCTCCCAGCAGCTGAAGCGAAGCAGCTTCACCGTCTCCTCGGAGTTGCTGCAGTCCTCGATGATCTTCTTCACGTAGCTGGTCCTCACAAACAGGATCTCTGCCACCAGCTGCTGCACAGGCATCACTGGAGCTGTCAGGTTGGTGTCTCCATAAGGGTTAGGGAGAGGAGGATTACCTGTAGCAGAGAAGAAATTAGAATTATTATTCTGAAATACACATAGCTATTAGATGCAAATATACACACGTTTTCATGTTACTGTGTCTCTCATTCATTAATTCTGAGAGCCCTCAGCTCCAAGCTGTGCCTACACAGCACAAAGGCTCAGAGTGGCTGCTTTGTCAGTCACTATATCCTGAGCAAGGATGAAAAATCCTCATTGGGCTCCAACTCTCACCACCACCACAGAAGACTATTTCGCAGGTTATCACTGGCTAACATCTGCTGAGTTAATTTCACTTATTGTCGTTGAAAAATAACACACTCACCATTGATGGAGGACTGCATGCGTGAGGAGACGTCACAACAGCGGACCAGCTGGGAGACCACAGTGTAGAGTTTGCCCAGCTCAGCGTACTGGTACTTAATGGGAGGGCCAGGACCCTCGTCCAGAGCAACCAACATGAAAGTGGCAGGAACATTCAGCTTCAGCAGCTGTGTCTTTTCTGCCAGGCCTGTATGTGTTAGGAGTAGTGAGGGGGTAAAGGAAAAGAAAGCAGCTTTCTAAGTCCCAAAAAACTTCACTATATTTTCCATAAACCTTTTACAATTCAGTGAGGAACAGATGTACATGACAAGTAGCTGACGTCCGTGTGCCCCTTACCCAGATTGGCGTACATGACAAAGAGGTTGAAGTACTGCTGCAGATGACGGCCGTGTTCAGAAACCTCTCTTCTGAGCAGGTTGAGTACAGCTCTCAACAGGTGGTCACTTAGACTGAGGTTATCACAGCCCTGATTTACAAACATGGAAAACAACAGTCAAACCACAGCAAGGTTAATCAATCTGGAGAAGAGGCTGAGAAACCTCTTAGTAATAACCTGCGATACAAACTGCCTAAAGTATCTTCCAGGAAACCTGTGATTCAAAGCATCTTCCAGAAAGTCCTAATGAATGTCCATTTTCCCCAGAGCCCCACTGAGGTCTGGCACTAACCTGAGCCGAGGGTCCAGGCGAGGCGGTGGGGGAGGGGCAGGGGCCGTCTTGCAAGGAGAAGTGAGCGATGAAGACAATGAGCTTGGCAAACGCACCACGGACCTCAGCGCTCGGGCACTCGAGCAGGTACTCAGAGAACCGGTTAGGGTAAGCAAACAGGACGTTGTGTGCAAACCAATAGCGTACATTCTTACTGTGTCTCAGCAGGATGCAGAGGGCGTCATACCTAGAGGGAAAGATGAGAAGAATATTTATAAACAAAGAAAACAACACAGAAAACGTCCAAAACAGAGGCAGGCAGGGCTTACCAGTCACTGGCAGGACCCCGTACTACTTTCTTGGTGTGAAACCCTGTGCTGAAGAGGAACCTAGCAGCCAGCTGAGCACTTATCATAGCAATCTCCTCTGCCTCTGGCAGAAGATGGTCTTGTCCTAACAGCAAGAGAACAATAATTACCACAACACACTGAAAATCTTCCAGTTAATTTACATTTAGTTTTAGGTGGTATCAAAATATAAACTGCCAACAATCTAGAAAGCTACAACCAGACAAAGGCAAAAATCTAAATTTGACCTATTGTTAGATGAACTGATGAAATTGCTACCAATCACATAGCCTTATTAGACATTCATAAGGTTGACCAAAAAATACACAAAGCAAAGTACTTATACACTGATGAATACAACATACATACATTGCAACGTAGATACACATGCATTGCAATCTGCAAGTAGTAGGACAGTGACATTCTCCCTTTTCTTTTTGATGTTGTCCATTATATTGAATTTGAAATAAAATAATCAAAGAGTTCCAACCTTCTCCCTGTTCCAATCTGAATATGATTTATATCATTTTGCACCAATTTTTGGACAATGAATAAAACTGGCTATAGTTTCCACCTGGAGGTAAACATCCTTCGAAGTTGAATTTTGTTTTCATATTTATCATTTGATTTCAACTCCAAAGTGTTGACACTTTGCAACACGCCATTAACACAATAAAATGTGCGTCGGTCCTGCTATTCACAGGCTGTATTTTATGCATCATATTACAAATAGAGAGGTAAAAGATGTTAGAAATTTGTATGGCCGAGCACTCTAATTCTTGTTCAATCCATTTTGATTTTATCTAAAAGCACGAGTAAGATGAATCACAAAATACTGATGATGAAACGGCAAATTGTTAGTTGTCAGCTCACACTGTGAACAGCAGCGTTAGGCCTCAGAGCACGCTGAAACACAATGTTCCAGCTGCAATCAATATTATATCCAATCACACATCAGAACTAACAAAACTGGGACTGCATGTTGGGTCAGTAGGTGATTTGTCTCAACCGCTAATCCAAAAAAGAAACATCACACTGCTGCTGCCGAGAAAGGTTTTTCAAACTGACATATTGACTGCATACATGGTAGAAAACAGACTACATCCTTGAAGATGTGAATCATTCAATCCTGCAGTGCTGCTGTGGCAATGACTTCGCTCAAATGTGTATTTTTCTCTGTAACATTATTGGGCTTTGGCTCAATTAATAATGCATGGGTGCTTTTTAATGTCTAATACAGAGGCACTGCAGTTCTCAGCATCTCATGCTTAACTACTATACACTAATTCTTTTCCACAAGCATGCTTTATATTAGTATCACTTTGAAATGTATTTTTTTAGACAAGCAAGTCAGAGATTAGTGATACATTTATTACGGCAGCTCCTGTATCTTAAAGAGAAAAGCCTTGAAATCCACAGTAGAGATACGATGAGGAATTATTCAAAAGATCAAAAAAAGCCCTCAAGGGGGAATTGGAGATCAGCGTCCTAATTAAAAGGACGACGTAATTCTGAAAATCTGTAACAAGTCATATGCGATACATTTTTAACACTCTATCATCATGAGCTATATGTCAATAATGTCAGTCCTTATCAGGTTTCTTGTCTGGTTAACAGTTATTGTTTCATCTGTCTGTTTTCGTATTTTTTTGTTTGCTACTTTAGCAAGCTGCCATCTTAACTAGAGCTCCCTCCTGAAGGAGGCTTTTAACCTCAATGGGATTTACCTGGATGAATAAAATAAGCAAAAGCTGCTACACTGGCTTGCGTTCACATTTATGATTTACCAGCACAATATATCTAGCGGCTGCCACCTCATGTATACGTTTTGTTAAAGTTTGAAGTAATCAAACAGTGCTTCCAGCAAGATTGCACTCAAGGTCTGAGTTGAAATTAAGCGGCTTTCTGTACCAACAAAAAATAGTACATTTGATCCACTGAATTAGTTTTGCATTTAGCTGCACACACAAAAAAAAATGATGCATACCTGGAGGAGGGTTTAAATAGACACTGTTACAGGTCAGAAGTTTCTTAATGAACTGGAAATATTCCAGGCTGTATTGCATTCGGTTGTGCATGAATTGGACGTTCTGCTTGCGGACGCTGCACTCGATGACACCAGGCATCTTGACCTGATGAGGCTTGGTGGAGGAGATGGTCAACTCCGAGATGTATTTGACAAGCTCGCTGTCCTTGTCCAGAGAGTCCATACGCTCATAGAACAGGATGTAGGCATTCCACCAGCGCTTCTGCCTCCTGTACGACATCCTTTTCATCATATGATCAAACACCTCGCCCATGTATTCCCCTCCAAAGCACTGGTTCTTCATCTCCTCCTCATCGTCCATCTTGCACTCAGTCACATCACCATCATCAAACTTATACCAGCGATTCTTCTCACCGTCACCCCCGTTCCTCTGGATTATGTAGGAATAGTAGTGTCCGCCACTGGCCTGGCCAGAGTGGACCAGCACTCCCACCAGACGATACTTGGAGCTGCCCGGCGGTGTGGGTTCAGAGGGCTCGTTCTGTTGGATCACCTGGTTCTCTGGGTTGACGTCGTCGCCCTCTAGCTTGGCCACACCTGCTACCGTGTACGGCTCCATGTCCAGCTCCCTGGGGAACTCAAAGTAGTCATTGAACTTGATGGCACACTCCCTCTCCCAGTCGTAGTCGAAGCGCTTCAGCTGGATGGCCAAGACAGGTGGCAGCTTCTTGATGAGCAGACGTTTGACTGTGTCCACCTGACAAGGAGAGCAAACATCCCAGATTACTTATTGGTCCTTCAAATAAATCTCCTAGAAATTACTGAAAGAAAGACAAGATACTTTTAAGCTAAACAAGGAGAGCTCCTAATGCCTCCCCTTCGTAAATACATATTTCTGCAATTATTTATAGTTAAAATATCAGTCAAATTGGTTCCATTTTCCCATAGTACCACATTCAGATACTGGCTAGCAACCAGAAGTGTGCTAGATTCTCACCTTCTTATTACACTTCTCACAGTGGTAGGCGTTGGCTCCTTCAAGCAGATCTCCTTTAACATACTGCTCCATTGAGTCCAACAGGTTCTGGTGGTTTCTGATGTCTACATTGAGCGTTGTGAACGACTCCTCACACTCATACCTGACAACACAGAACAATTTATTGGGTTAAAAAATAAATAAAAATCCAATATGGTCTTAAGTTTCAAATTATCAAAATAATGATTTTCAACAACCAACCGCAGCAACAAGACTGCACTCACCTATGGGGGCATCCCTGACAGATTTTCTGGTCAGCGAAGGACCCTCCAAGCACCTTGCTGAGCATGGCAGGGTGGCCCAGAGCTTTCAGAGCTTCATCCAAACTGTCCACCAAAGAGTTGAAAAACTCAAGAGCATCATGCTGTTCCCTCAAGTTAACTGGCTCACCCCATAACCTAAAAAGGATGCAAAGGGCAAAAGATAAATAAACATTAGCAACCTCTGAACAGCTAAAAGCAGGTGCAATTACAATGACTCTGAGTCTTTAAAATACCTGAACTGTTTCCAGAATCCCCTGGGGACGTAGTACTGCAGTCTGGACGCAGCCAGATGACCAAAGATGACCTGTAGGTGACGCAGTACCCCAATGTTGTACTCTTTTCTGTCCTCTGACTTACTGGAGGGTTTATCATCAAACTGGTGATGGTAGCTGAACACCTCATCACGAGGATCTACATTACTCTGTGGAGATTAAACAGACAGGCCAGATATAACTAACCACACGTCTCCCCAAATCCACAACTGTTCGTAACGAGACTAAATGGCCAAATGATAATCGGGTGACTAGGATTAATGGCTTTCTAAAAAGTGAGATATTATTTAAAATTGGTCCTGTAATTATGATGCCCTCAGCTCCAAGTTCAGCCTACATGGCCTACAAACTGGAGTTGGCCATTTTGTCAGTCACTAGATCGTGAGAAAGGATGAAAATCTTCATCGGGCAAAAACTTTCTTATAACAGAAACTCTCACAGTACCTCATTCTCCTGCTTCTCATCCCCCGACATGTCATCATCCACGTCAGTCCCCGTGCCCTCAATTGCCAGGATGCCATTGCGTATGGGAGGAATCATGTACAGCTGCTGAATGACAGAGTTCATATAGCAAGTGGCTCCAGCGTTCTTCAAACCTACAAAGCCTTTGTTGGGCCTTGGCCCAACTGGGGGCAAGTACTCCCACTCCGTTAGTGTCTCACAACCTGGAAGGAGAGGAAAGTAAAAACATTCTCATGCATAATTAATTTACAAGTTGCCAGCTTATTTATGAAATGGCCACAGCCATGTTTCCCTACCTAAGTAGTACATGTCAGTCAGAGTGTCGACTATTTGTTTCAGGTTGCGGACACAGCCAACAGCCAGAGCCACCAGGAGCTCAAAGCCAGCATTGATGGAAGCAGGGGTGCTGCACACTGGGATGGCCTGCTCTGTGGGGAACTCGCCACTCTTCATGTACTGCAGGTAAACATTAGATGCTGGGAAGATGAAGTCATCAATCAGCTCCTAATCAGGACAAAAGGGAGAAGGGATCTCATTAGTAATGTCAAGAATCAAAACTAGAGAATGGATGTTTTTTTGGTCATAGTCTGTTCATTGTACCTTGATGAGATTCGCTCCTCCCTTCTCGCAGCCAATGTAATACTTCTTCTCTGGTGTCTGGAAGGCTAGAAGCTCTTTGGTGACCCCAAGGTGGCCCTCCAGGATCGTCTCCTCCACACCAGTCTCTCCTGTCCTCTTGACCTCATCCTAATGAATGCAAACCTATTGAGTACCACAACTTTTCCCCACTTGGATGAATTCAAGTATTTTTTTTCAGGGGACATATTACAACATACTGACTAAAATATTTAAGATATTTTAAAAAAAATCATGAACACAAGGTTGACAGGGTATTTTACCCGTATCCGTTTCAGCCAGTCGATCTCATTGTTGAGCAGCACCTCAGCATTTGGCAGGTTAATGTTGCTGTTGTAGGCATAGTTTAGCAGATGTCTGAGCAAAGTGAAGTAGTCGCCTGCATGTTTGGCTCGCTCTTTGGCTGTACTCTGGACACACACACGGACAATTTCACATTAGGACTGTGTGTGGTGACGCATTATACTGTCCAGTATATCAGAACAGACAAATGATCTCCATAAAAAGTTGATATATAGACACTCACCCCCAGCACAGTGAAGAGGAGGGTGATAAAGAAAAGGAGGGGTCGATGGCCCATACAGCACCTAGTCGCCATCAGGAAAAACTGCTCCTGGGCCATTTGACGCACAGATCTGCAGAAGACAGTTTTCAACATCAGCTATTCTGTCAGAACTTTAAAATGCAACAGATGATGAGAATGTCTCCTCTATCTCAGTCAGGACATTTATGCTTCACCAGCACTGTTGTACTCACTTGCTGTGGCAGTGTAGCAGCAAGTCTATAATGAAGGTCTGCCAAGCCTTCTCCTTACTGAGCGTGTCAAGAGCCGTAGGCATGAGGGCGAAACACAGTGTCATCACTTCCAAGGCCTCGCAACACACCTGCTCATCTTCTCCATCTGGCTCCTTGGCTGCATTTGTCTACAAAGAGTAAGACAGATGAAAAATATTAGGATAACAAACACTGCTGATCCCTTTTAAGGCTGCTAGGCTGAACAAGATCTCTGGGGTTCTAATGCTGGAGTACGGTCAACTCCAAAAAAGTCACATTTAGAACAAACTGTGGTTTTACCTTCTCATATATCTTGCTGATTTCTTCATTGGAACTGAAGACGAGTTGCACTGTACCACAGCCTGATGCCCACACTATTTTCTGTACTGCTCGGATCACACAAATGTCAGGGATGTACTTTGATGCCTGGAAGAAATTCTGGTAACAGAAACAAAAAAACAGTTCCATAAAATTGATTATTATGACAGCACAAGTCAACAAAATAGGTTTTTATCTACAAATCTAGTGTTTGCTTGCACATACATTTCTTACAATCCACTTCTTATCTTTGCATACAACTCACACTAAAATAAAATATCCCCTCTTTAAAAGTAGGTATCAATCTTCTCTATGTAGATATTACTCATTAAATTACTACCCAATGCACACTACCTATAAAAACAATTCCAGTTTATAACTATTACATATTCATGGTATTCTGATCTTAAACAGTTTAAACAAGAAAATGGATTTTCTTACGTTTTCTGTCACCTCATCAGAAATCTGCTGGGCCAGGCGAATGGCTACATTTCGCAGCATGCATTCAGAGGCAGGGTTGGGGATGTTTTGCAGGGCACTCTGGAGAACCAACGCCTGGTCATGTGTGGCTTGATTTATCTATTGACAGGTGCAGACAAAGAGACAAGCAAGCATGTCACGGATATTTTCTGCTACTACTGAGGAACAAGTTATACAGGTTTGTGTCTGTGTAAGTTATGTGTGTGGCCTAACCGGAGAGACAGGAATATTTCCCTCAGCATTGGGCTGGCAAGCCTCAGCCACAGCCTTCACATGCCCAAAGCCTACTGCGGTCAGGAGAAGCTTGGCAATCTTTAGCGCGTTGAGGTAAGCCCCACGCCGTGTCTCCATGTCCGCCGATGGGAGGAAGTTGTTTCTTGTGAGCATGCTTAACACCAAGGGCAGACCACCACTCTTTAAGAAGTTGTATTGGAAGTCGCTGGCATCTTCGCCCAGAGTGGCACTGGCTGGCATCAGCAAAGCATACACAACCTGGAACGTGGACAAGGATAGTGTAAATCTTCTTATAGAAAACAAACATGAGAGACGAAGCGTGGAACTGGTACATGTTCCTGCTTTTTATTCTTCATTGTGCAACAACAGTAGAGAGGCCACATCTTTATATACAGGATATTTCAAATTTGAATCAAATTAAATTTTATCGCATGTTCTAAGACAAACTGAGTTGACCAATGTGTTGTACATGTTATAAGCAACCAAGAAGCTGTGCAAACATCAAGACAGGATAAAATCAATTTGTAGAACACAATGAAATAGTACAATATACAGGCAAAACAAGATTGCAACTTGGAAGATCAATTTCTAAAATAAAGAGCACTAATGAAGTTGCAACACTTCTGTTCATACACCAGTGACTACACATTGACACACCACTACAATACAGGCTATTTAGTCACAGAATGCAAGAAATGTGGTTAACGGGGCACATAAAGTATTACAACTTGCGACGCAAGGTGTGATGCAACACTGAGCCTCACCTCAATGAGGTAGAGCACTTGTGAGGGTGAAGGGCCGAAGAAACGCGAGTCCAAAGAAGGACTCAGGCTGTTCTCACCAAGCTTAGCGTGGTCCAGACACACAGCTCTGAGATTCTCCACTGTAGTGTTATCTAAGGACACAGCCACAGCACAAACATAGCCACTGACATAACACAGTCTGTGTACATTAGTTCAGGAGTACGTTTTCGTCGAGCAAACTGGGGGAGTAATATTGTGAACACAGGTGCGTGTATACCTGGGGGCATGAGTTTCATGAGAACTCGAGCTCCATCTCTAAGCAGAGGCATGTTGAGGTTGCAACCCAGGTCAGCCACCTGCCACAGGAAGGAGATGTAGCGCAGATGCAGCGACATAATCTGTAAAATAAGAACTTTTGTTTACATAGTGATCATCACACAATGACACACCACTGAATCATATAATGAGGGGATAGAGAGCAAAGCACTGTTGTCATCATTAGGGCCGAGTGAGAATTATTCTGTCTTCAAGAAGTAAGGTAGGTCCAATGGTACATCAGCAACCCTAACTGAATAAAATAAAGTAATAAATGAGCCATCTGAAAAAAAGGCGATGGACATTTCGAAAATTGAAGTTCATTACAGCTCAAAAGTTCCACTCACAGAAACTGCGATCAAGAGATTTATGGCTGAATCCTAACAGTTTAAACACTAGTCGAAGAGAGTTTTAGAGCCATGGTTTCTGCATGACCGATGCAGACTTCGAAGGCGGAAGCAATTCCATTCAACTTACAATAAGTATGCATCGCTCTGACGGTCACATTGCCCCTCATATCGAACACAGAATAATACGAAGGCCTCCCGTGGATATCTCTGAAAGTCTGGCTGTGACTTTGCACTTTTTACAGAATATAGCAGCTTGTTACAAATTGGGCTGCTGCACTGTGTTTATGTGATTATTTCCGAGGTGTGGCGAGCACAGTGGGCGGACACAGCCTAGGATTTCTGGGAAATGTTGAACTTATTACTGTGTTAGGTCACTGCTGATGTTAAGCATGTTCAAATCAAAGTGCCATCAAAGACAAGCAGTGACTTCTTCAACTATAACTCGTCTAATAATGAATTATAAAAGATGTGTATGACGAAGAATGTCCTAATTCAGTCTCTGCTTATGACAAGTACTTCTTTTAAGAA
This sequence comes from Stegastes partitus, assembly GCF_000690725.1. Taxonomy (NCBI): domain Eukaryota; kingdom Metazoa; phylum Chordata; class Actinopteri; family Pomacentridae; genus Stegastes; species Stegastes partitus. The sequence goes on along the minus strand of NW_007577738.1, from coordinate 1,673,747 downwards.
CATTTGATTTCCTGATACATGCACAGTCGTCACGCTTCAGTGTGAACAGTCTGTGCAGTTACAAATTTTGGGTTGCACGCTGACGTCACGGACATCATGCTTTCTGCCTTGCCTTACGGGCACCTGGAAAGAATACATAGTTTCTTAGTTGAACAAGTTTTGAATGGAAAAAACAAACAAACAAACAAATTCCATAAGAAGTGGCAAAACTCAGTCAGTCATGCAAGGAAATGTAGAAAGCACGAGGTCCATGGCGCAAGTGATGTCTGCATGCAACCCAACAATTGTGCCTGCACGGACTGTTCACACTGCAAGTGTGACAACTGTGTATATAACAGGAAAGCAAATGCTGCTTAAAAAAAGTTCCTGTTATGAGACATTTCTGTTCACACAACCGGTCCCTGTGGCTATTAGGTTGTAATTACATATGTTGGGTAGGAAATCCCAAGTGTGCAATCATGTTGAGGGGGTAAGGGACAACCCATGGAGGGTGACGTGCAAACTTAAGGTTTCTGCCAGAGAAGTTGTTAGGCCCAGCAGCTGGGATGACCTCACTGGCCTGGTACTGGAACACACACTCAGCATGCTCTTATTTGCTCAAACCTGTGCAGTCCGGAGACATACTAATGGCAGCATTACAGTACGGTCTTACAGTTTCAGGGATAATTCACCATGAACAGTGTGCTCAACCAAACCAAGGCACGAATTCGCTGCACTTCCTTTACCTGAGGCGAGGTTAACATTGTTGAAGGTTACATGCCGCTCGTAAGCTTTCAAACCATTTCATCGCTTTTCAAACACATCAGTTGACCTGCCCCACTAAGTTGAAAAACATCTTCCCTGATGCCAAGGCTGCTGGGCTTACAATACCCTCGCAGAAAACCATGCACACATTTGCCTATCATTTGTTAATCTCAAAAACAGTTTCTCATTTAAAACATGTAAGTAGGCCACTTAGTATCGCCACTCATTCCAACTTTAAATAGTCTAGATAAATATATACCATTTGGCTTATTCTCTAAATGTTCAGTTTCCTTGCTGGTTTTTCAAACTGACTCAGAATCATTACTGCACCTGCAAACGTCACAGAGGCCTGGCTTGTATGTGTGCTTGCAAAATGTATAATTGAAAGGCACCTTTTTATGGTTTTCTATTTCTCTGTTATGTACCAATATTACCAATGTCAGTCCTGGAGCTCACACCATTTTCTGATGACCCCAAAAGATATACATTCATATAATTAAAAAATATCATAAATGTGCTACAGCTAGTTGACTAATGGCTTGAACGAATGAATACTAATCGACATGGAAAATCTTCAGTCAGAAACAGCTAGATTGCTAGTTTTCCTTGTATGGTATGAAGTCTAATAATGTGACTGGCTTACAACAAATCCCATCACTCAGCTCTTGTTATGCTGTTTATACAGTTAATACAGAACATGTGCTTTTCACTCACCACACCAGGAAGACAGCTTTCCACCTCGGGGTTGGGCCCGTCACTGTAGTGGTTGCCGTGGTTACCAGGCGAGCCAGTGGATGAGTCAGATGAGCTGTCTGGACTCGAGGGCATGTTGGCACTCACCTGGGTCAGCTTGGCTGTGATCAGCTATACAAAAAAATATAGTGAGACTGAGTTATTGCTGATCTAGTGAAATATTCACTAAGGTGTTCAAGAAGTCAAAGACAAACACATTCTGGGTTTAAAATCTTACTTTTGATGTGAACACAATGGCTAGGATCACATCATTAAAGTGAAGTATTAGTGAACAGCAAAAAGGAAAAACGTATTACTGGTACAGTAAAAAAAGAAATTCACAGCATACTACCTTGTACAGAAAATTTCTTTTATCAGTCCAAGAGAAGAGCACAGTCTCACCGTTTTGTCCTTCAAATTGAGCTGTCCAATCAGCTTCCTGTCGTCAGCTGGATCAACGACTTCCCCACCAATAAAGAGCTCGATCTTGGTATGTGCAGCATTGGCTTTTATCCTGTTCAGGATTCCACGCCGAACTGAGCCAATTGTGTCATTGGTGTGGGACCAGATATCCAAATCATCAACCTGACGGCCTTGATTGGGGAAACGGACGATCAACGTGATATGCTTCCCACGGAAAGCTCTGCAAGACAAATGGAATAAGGAAGGTTTAGGAAGAACAGTAAAGACAGCACTTTGTTTATCTCATGGCAACAAGTGTAAATAAAGCAAATGGACTCCTGTCTTTTCACTAATTTTAATGTGTTAACTGTAAACAACTTACTGCAGCACACGTAATGACACTAATGTTGATTTTATTTATGCTTGTAACTCATAAGACATCTTTAGTGATTTGGAGTTTGTTTTTTTATGTCCAACCATGTCATGATAAATGAAGTGCAGTGTCGGTGAGTCTGTACCTGGACATGGGCAGTATAGTCCTCTCCTCGTGGTAGTCACTGTCACACTCATTGATGTACTCCTTAAGCACAGTGAGAACGCGCACCATGCGGATGGCCTCCTGACGTGCACAGTTGATGCTGTCTTTATCTCCATCCAACACACAAAGGGTATCGTAGGATGCTTTCAGACGGTCAAAACATGACTGGATGAAATCTTCATGAATCTCAACCTAACAGGAGAGGAAACAGGTGGAGACAAGTACCTGTGATTACACCAAATGCACAGTGCGCTTGTTGACTGACACATCTTAACGAATAGTTTGACAAACGCATAACAAAAGAATGTTAAAATTCTGTGTTAAGTACATTTTACTTCTTCGTTCTAATTGAGATTAAATAGTCCCAGTACCTGGTTGACCTGCAGTTTTGGTCCGAGGTTGGTGTAGATCTCTTTCAGCAGGTCTATGGCTCGACTGGCGATGTCGTCACTTCCTTGAATTACCACCTGGGAGAGAATAATATGGAAAAACATGATCTTTTGTCAAGATTACTATTAAACTCTTTCATATATACATGTCTGTGGGTTTTTGAAGCAAGTACGGAGGAGCCTCGTACGTAAACACTCAGAAGAAGGGGCAAGACTTTATTTAGTAGAAAATCGCTGGGGGCAATTAGTAGAGGAATTAATCGTTAAAGTGTACAATTAACGTAGTAAACCTTTCAAGCTGTTCAGATATGTTAGCAGATTTTATTCTGAGGAAAGCAAAGATCTCTAAAAAGTAAACACAGGGCCATGGAAGAACTCGTCCTTTGTTGATGTACAGTCATGACACACTGCAGAGCATCGCAAAGTTAAAATTGTTAAAATGATCTGACCAGAAGCTTTTAAAACCAGACATCTGTATGTTAGTTGCAAGGATTTAAATGCTGCTCAAGGTGACTAAATAGAAACATTATTTGCAGCCTTCAAGGTATTCAATTTAGTCAAATCAAAGTGCACGGCATGAAAAATGACTATAAACAGAAATCTGTTTATGCATGGCTATTACAACTACTCTCCTCACCCTCCAGAGATAGTCCAAGCCTATTAGTTCCAGGTCATCCATCATGTAGGCCCTGCGCTTTGCTACCAGTTTGCCCTCCCTGCAGTTGACAGCCTTGAAGAACCTCTCAAAACACTTCATGCCATTCTCCGTCAGCAGAGATGGGTCCAACTGCAAAACATTGTTCTCAAAGAAGTCCTTATTGATGTCTGGGTCCAGGTCTGGCTCATCACCCATCAGCTTGGAATACCTATTGAGTAGAAGGAAAGTAACAACATTCAGAAAACGCTTGTTTGCTAACTAATAAATGTAAGCAAATTTATGCAAGCCTAAGGCAAGAAGAGATCGAAATCAATGTGTACCATTTAAAGCAGGCCTCACGGTCACAGAGAAACACTGCATTCTCTGCAAGACACTTCCAGATCTGCTTGGCCTGAGGGGCACAAAGCCACAGCTGGCCATCTTTTAAAAGGAACCTGGAAAGACAAAACAAGAAACAAAATCAATAGCGGACACTGGTGGACTGAAGGTTAGAGTAGAGGTCGCAGAGGTGGTCCCAGACTTGTATCCTAATTGCTGGTGGGGGTTAAGTCACTGTGTAGCACTTGATCCTTTCTAATTACCTACAGTTGTCCTTGAAAAAGGTACTTCAATGAAGCAGCTTAGTGGTCAACATAAAGGTCTGGGGGATGCACAGTGTACTGTCACTCTCAAGACTTGTACTGCAATTTGCTTAGAAAGCATAAACATTATTGATGATTTTGACGATAAGTATGTAAACCAAGCACAGGACAGCTGACTAACTGTCAGTTGTTCTAACTGCAACAGTGCAGTTTTTTTAAAAACTGATGATTTTGGTTTTGGATTTTAACCATCCCTGCGCTACTCAAGTTTTAAAAGTAAGCTTTGTAATACCAACCACTTTTGCCTTTAAATGGCTACGATAGTAACTGGGTGGACCTGGTAGCAGTGCATTAACAGATTGTTACAGATAACAGACGCTAACATGTTATGAGATTCCTCCCCCACTTTAGTCCAAGTACAGTAGGTTTTATAAGGTAGAAAATACATTTGGGTCTGAAATACGAAGAGTGACATACCTTAGGAAGTTAAGTCGTTCCTGTACTTCCTGGACATGGCTGTAGCGACTTCCTGGTCTAACTGTCTGAGGGTCAAACTCTGCTTGTTCTTCTGTAAAGCACACACACAACCAGTTAGACTGCCGAAACAATGACACCGAACTCTCTCACTAACACAGAGTATCATTTCTGGCTCGGACAAAGTACCTTTGGAGAACTGCCTCATGGTCTCCATGTAGGCTGAGAGGTTCTCAGCCACTAGTGTGACCAGAGCGTGGTTATGTTGCAGCTGGTTGATCAGGTCATGCCGATAAAATACATGAGGACTTCTCTGGGTTTGACTGAAGAGAGAACAGCAGGAGTGGTGGATATAAGGGGTACAAAAACACATACTGAGTGAGAAAGCAAGAATGGTTGAACAACAAAGTGAGAATGAAGCTACATACTTTTAGTAACACCATTTCTGAATAAGAAAACAAAGCATTACTGATTTCTCATTTGTTTCTGTCAGGGACAAAAAGAAAGCAGCTTTTTGTGTATCTGTGTGTCATAGAATAACCAGCAGAAGAAGTCATATCATTAAAGGCCATTTCCTGCCTTGTTTCCACAAGAATGGTCTTGGCTTGAAAACCAAACTTGAGAACCCGAATGAGCCTGCAATTCAGGCAGTTTTGATAGCTATTATGAAGAGTGCAAAGTGCAGCATAGTCAGAATAATGTGAGATTTACTTTACACTTTCCTAATTAGTAGTGGCTATATTATAATACAAGAGCTATCTAAAACAGATTATTGTGGTACCTCATTAAAATACACATATATATATCAAATTCATATAAAAATGCAGAGAAACAATAAGACACATTAGCATAAATTTGAATAAGTGGGTCCAAGGCATGAAATACCCCTGATATTTTGCATTGGATGATTTGAGCTGAAAGGAGCTGGCATCAGGAAGAGTGGGGCTCCATCTCAAAGGACCTTTCATTTAGTTGTGCAACTGACTAGATTAAAGGACTACTCTGTGTATGCACTATGGCTTGTGCTCAGTGCTGAGAAACTGCACAGAAACTCCCACCAAGTGCCTCTAGAGAAATTAGGCACATCAGATAGACTTCACCCAGTGATCTCTGCACTTCAGAAATGGTGCAACTCGGTCTTGTACATGGTTTGAGCATTGACCTAAATGAATTAATCACACCTTAATTTTATCCAACTTGAAATCACATTCTTTATTTATAAATTCTTTAATTATTAATGAATAATAATTTATTTTTAAAGTGTGTATCTTGAGTAATTATGTTGTTGGAACTACACTAACATAGAAATGACAATTTCTAATTATTTTAGATGGTATGACTTTACAACAGTCATACTAATTAGAGGCTATTTTTATTTAAATATATCAGATTATGTGTTAGGCATAATTGATTCAACTTTTACTTCTATAACTGTGCTCTTTATATCTGTTAGGCCTCATTTTCTGCTTCTAAAAAAATGTGATGATAAATAACCACTTGTTCTTCTGGGTTGTCAAGGTTTTTAACAACAGCATTAAATTTTAAGATACTTGTACAAATGAATGCTTCCTTGCAACCCCCAAAATTTGGACAACATACTTAGCTATCAGTCAAAATACAAATGTCAGGTCTCAGTCTCAGTGGTATAAAGTACACATGTGCAGGACTTAAAAAGGAGGCGCTTGGATGAGTCATAAGTCATTTGAGATGAAACCCAAGAAAGAATTGCTTAAGCGGATTCATGGCAGAGATTTACATTTTATATAGTATATATTATAAACATGTCGAAGAGAAAGTTAGACTTGACGTAACACAGAAATAGATAGAACCCTGGAATTAGCACTCAACTTACCCCACTAAGTTCGTTTGTATGTTAATTGGCATTTTCTTTCTGAAAAACAACAGGCATGTATGCTACATATTTTCTACAGTGACTATTAAAAAAAAAAAAAAAAAACACTACTTCAGATCAAAACAATTTATAATTACTGTAGTATCATGTGATCTTAAATCAATCCTATTCACAAATTTACCATTTAAAATTTCTGATTATTCCCTGTAAGCCTTTAGACCCTGGTTAAATGTCCTTTTTTTTTTTTGTTTTTGTCCACTACGGTTCTGACAAGAAGGCCATATAACACGATTCACTGACAGAACATGTTTAGGATTATGCTAAACTCACACAACACTTGTGAATAATAAAATCAATGATGGCTAAATTCAATTAGGCTGCATCAGTTTAAGGGTTCTAGTATTGCCCGTGCTGGTTCCTTGTCACAACTTATTTGGACTTTTGGATCAAATGGAGCCACGTTTCAATGTTTTGATTAACTGTTGTGTTTTTCTTACTTTTTTCTAAAATGAAGGTTGGGCCTCTGTCTATCTGCTTTCTACAGCACCATCTTCCAACTGCATTCAAGTTAACTTTGTTACAGTTTAAAACAAAACAAACAAATGATGTACACCTTTCAAATGTTTTCAGTTTAAGTTAAAAGATTGTGCCCACCAAACTTAAATGTTAGTTTTAAGGGGATTCAATGCTACACACTGGGGCATGTTTAAAGAAGATACTGAAAGTCAGGCAGCTGATGCCATTTACTCTCTTGAGCATTACATGTAAGACTGACATGCCTCAGCTCTTGTGCAAATGTGATAAAAATGTAAATTGCAGCTAGGCAAATATGTGAAAATAATGACTTGCGTTGTTTTTTTATGGGTGTTCAGGCATTATGTACAAAATAAACATTAATAATTCAAAACAAAACCTTAAAGATAAACAGAATAAATAACTTGTGAATGCTGACATTAGACTGTTCCTGTATTTGCTTATTTAACGTAAAATAGAATTCTACTATGATCTTACCTAAGGTTTTGAGGAGCTTCTCCGAAGAGGCTACAGATTTCTCTGATTTGCTTCAGGGCAGGAATGACCCATTTGTCATTGGTTCGTAGTTCCTCTATGAAGCGATCTATCCACTGAATCTTCTGTGTGTCTCTGTCCTGTGAATAAAAATAAAACATGGCATTTAGAGTTAAGTAAGTCCTTCCTTGGTTATCTGACACAGCTCTTAACTTAAGATATATCTAATGACACCCCAACATTTACCTGTGAGCAACTGTAGTCCAATATCTTGATGTGAGCACTGAGAGCCTGGTCCATGATGTCTACAGGCACATCATCGCTGTGTGCCAGATTCCACAGCAGGTTCAGCACCTTGTGGGCCATCACACCATCCTTATCATCCTCAGCTAAGCGCCGGATAAGTTCCAGCAGTTTTTCACGCTGTTTCTTGCTGGCATTGGTCCAGCTCGCCTGAAGAAGAGCAATCAATTTCAGAGGTTAGGTTAGGATACTACAGTATGTTGTTGTAATTTCACAATTAAACTGCACTGTGATTTAGCCAAATGTAAATTAAAAGGTGTGATATGTTGCGTAGCAAAATCCTTTATGATCTCTGATTGATGGAAACAGTTCTTACTCACCTTGAAACAGTCAAAAAGATGATCAAGCTGCTCAGGTGAGAAGTCCCACGCCAGCTTGGCCAAGAGGTCATGGACATTCTTCACAATGGCCTCATGCTTTCCAGCCTGCAGATGTACACAGACAACAAATCAGCTGTTGGGTCACATAATTTCTGACGCATCATTGAAAGCTAACTGATGAAGGCCTCGTCTAAATCGCCAGATAATGGCCACAAGCTGAAAAGTATTAGTCTCCAAATAAAGTTGAGGTGGAATTTTGATGAATTCAGGCTATTTCTCATCTTCATGCATGTTGAAAGTGTGTGAAGTTGTGTCTATTCTAGGTGAAACTAGAGTTGAAATCTAGTGCTGTATGTGTTGTAATCATATCATGGAGGAACAATGTGTGCAGACATGGTCTGTAGCACAAATGTTGTTGAGGTCAAATTCTAATCTAATCTAAAAATAATCTTAAAACATAATGAGGAAAGGAAAAACATGTCTGATAAAGTTGTTCATAGGCCTGTCCCAACTACATGAGCTAACTGGTCACGTGAACTAAAAACAGCTGAATGAAACTAACAAAAACGCTGCTTTAACCATTTCTACTTCGTTTTTGGGGCTCCTTGTGCTGCTATAGTTTAATGGCACCAACTGTTTATCTCATGCCCATTAACTTACAATATTCAATCAGCGGCATTTTGAGGAGCATCTATTGACTTTAATGTATTTAGTTGCAAAGATTACCGCCATAGCACCACTGTGGACACATTCTGATTTTAAGAAAAATGAAAAAAGAGAAGGCGACACATTGGAGGAGATTTGTCAGATTTACAGCAAAAAAAAAAAGTGGTGGTCAAATGCAGCAATCTAAACTTAATGGAAGCATAAAATGAACAGATAAAGAAAAATAAGTTGTTAATGGAAATTATTTGTAGGACAATCAATAGTCAACCAAGAGTTCATGACTATCAGAGCCCACCTGTTCATAAGGTTTGTTCTTCACTATTATAAAAAAAGTGGCAATGTTGAAAAAACTGACAGCCGGCGAAGTTTAACGAGCCAATTGCGTTCCAAAACATACAATCATCATCTTCAGCATTCTCAGACTACTAGAATATACGGTTTGTTTCTATAGTGTAGCACAAAATGACAGAAGCATACAGTTTAGCCATGTTGTGATATATGATATCACAGTGACACATGTAGCAACAGCACTACTTTGTTGTATGTTCATGCATCTGCTTAACGCTTCATCAATTTCCTAATGGAACAGTAGTTACATACAGAACTCTAGACAAACCTGTATTTGCTGTCTGGGTGTGCTTTGTGTTATTTAATTAAAAATAATCTGAACAATAATACTACTGCTAAAAATACAGTTTGTTGCAGAGTACCTGTGCAGCCCAGATGTTGTCCAGATCCTGCATGGTAAGAGCTTTCTCTTTGATAACGAAGCGAAGGATCTTTTCCAGTTTCTCGACATACTGCGGCTGATGCAAACTGTCCCTCAGCACAATGGACAGAATGTGGTTCTGCTGGATCCACTCCTGAGATAGGATGGGACATAGGAAGGAGAAATAAGTATGAGAGATATGGAAATCTTTTACGCATAACAGAAATGTTAAGAGCCAAGCTTACCGCCATGCGCTCTGCAGTCAGCCATTCTTCCTCTTCAGGGTTGTGCCGATGAGTGTAGTAGGACACACTGGAGATCACCTTGTTAACTTCATTTAGTGCATTCATTTTGCCATTAAAAGAAGAAATTTGCAATAACCTGCCAATAAAAAAAAGAGTTTAATTCATACCCAATTATTTTTATGATAATAACACTCAAAGTCTAACAGAATCCTTATTTTGGTGACAAGAACTCAAGGAGTAAACAGATTCTCACCTAAGAATCATTTTTAACCTAAAAATCTCTAAATTCTTCACGGTCTCCTCCTGCCCTGGTACACGAGAAGCCAGATTCTTCAGAGACTTGATTATCATGGACAGTGCGTCGTTTTTGGCTTCATTCTTGGCCTCTTTCTTTAACTCCTCATCTGTGAGATTCTCTAGAAACTGGGGAACCATCTCGATGACTGGAAGGAAGTACTTCTTTACTGTGTGCAATGTGAGGAACTCATAACACTGGCCAAAAGGCCTGTAACACAGAAAACACAAAATCAGCACAAAAAAAAACATGCACAATGACCATTGAGCAATAATCACACTACTGGTTCACAAAATGTTAAGTAAAGCTTGTGCCATTATATAGAAAAGGGACCATTGCTCGCAGTCTCACTTGATAAGTGCAGCGATGATCTGGACGTTCAGTGCTTGGCCGCTCATGAAGCGATCGTGCAACATTTGAAACCCGTTTAACGTGCCAAATTTGTTTATTAAGTCCACCAACCAGCCCTGTGAAAAGAATAAACAAGAGAGGAAAAAAACACATTGAACAGGTTACTTTTAATCTGCAGAAATAAAGTTGGTTTCACAAGTTCATTGTCACCAATTTTCATCGAGTGACTTGATGCGTCTAAAGGAAAATTAAGCAATTTATATTTTCAACTAAATTCCAAACAGACTTAAACAATTCTCGACAACTCTTTTTTTGTTTGTTTTCTCTTTGATTCGCAACTGAGAATGAAGTCCACAGCTTGAGGAAGAGACATCACTGACGGGGAGACAGTTCAAACAGTTCTATCTTTCCAAAAATGTCACTGCTCTTCCTTAAGCTAGTTGCTTTAAGCTGACGAAAGGTTGGATTGTGGTTAAATATCATAAATGACTGAGAGGATGTCACATTTAAAAAATAAAAAAAAAACAGTGGCAAAATCTGACTGAACAGGAGCACAGTAGAACCCTAAGTAGTCCTGGGCCACCTGCCAACAGAGGCAGACAGGCAGCAGTGCTGCAGTCCTCTTCCTACTGACCCCGTGCCCACGCTATATTCATCACTCTTCACTGTAAAATTCCTATTCTCTGGTGTATCCACCTTCTTTTTTATACAATCTGCTTTCTGACACAAGCATTAAGTGTCTTATGGACGCTGGGTTCCATATTTTTCATTATCAGGCTACTCCAGAGAGGGATTCTCTTTGTTTCACAAGGACCCTGGGGGTGAGACTAAAATGCCACTCGATGGATTTTGTCTCAGAGGAAGAAAGACGGGCCAACTGTCCTCAGGAGGAGGAAAACAGCTCATTTTTTGCATGACTGTTCTTGACACAATCATTTTTAACTCTCTGTCCTAAGGAAACATCAAGCACAATTTTCTAAATGCATTAAAGACAAAATGTAGAAAGGCCAGTTTTAAGAAAACTTAAGACTCTGAAAGAAAATGGTTGAAAGACTATGATTAAACTTTTTGTGTTCACTCAAGTGTTCCAGTTACTCACCTTAGGAGATCGTGGGTCTGGTGGTCGGGCGAAGAGCTCATCGTCAGCCAGCTGTGCTCCTGCAGGGACGGTCTCAGAAGGCCGTGTGCCATTGTAGATGTGAAACTTGCAATGAGGGTTGGTGGCCATGGCCAGCAGCTCCAGTAGAGGGAACCAGTCCTGAGAGAGCTTGGCCACACACAGCTCCACCAACCGGTGTGTGTTATTGATAATACACCTCTGTGGATCAAAGAGAAGGCCAGAAACAGCAATAAATTAACCCCTAAACTATATGGGGATGAAGAGAAAAGAGGATGACAATGTTCAAGGCTGGAACTAAAAAATGTTCATCTTGTACAATCTTCAAAACCAGATTCACTTTTCGTTTAGCAACGATAAGCACTGCTTTTTGACAAGACTCATATTAAACTACATTAATTTAATGCCAATCTAAACTGCTTCCTGCTGTGCAGCTACAGAGGTGGCTACAGCGCTGAATGCTAAAAACTTCCTCAATCTAACTAAAGCTTAATCAAAAGTAAGAATAATAGAAACATTTGAAAGATCCTGTTAGCACATCAGCCAAACAGGCAACTAATATTGGCACTTTTTACATTTTATTTAGAGTCCAGAATATTAAAAACAGGCTTGGAAATAATGAAACCTCTACTGAAGCTGTATAACATGACAAAATTCAATTTTTTCATTAAAAATGTCATACAGATATTTGTCAACATATAAGGCTTTAATGTTGGATGCTTTCAGCAGGAATGAAAAAGCATGGACCAGTCTGATGCAAGGATGCAAAATTCAAACCATTACCTGAACAGATAGTCTGCCACGTCAACAATAAATACTTGTTTGTTGTTAAAATTAATGGAATACAGTGGACGTTTTCAACCACCGATACTTTATTTTCACCACAAAACTGGCTGGATTCCATAAGGAATTTTAACAGCAGATAAACTAAATACCAGGTTAGATTAATTATAAATAGCAAAGAAAAACGACTTCATTTAAAATAGCTATTAAACAATTGGCCTCACAAAATACAAAATATTAGCAAGCTGTAATCTTCCACTTCCAGAAAATAATCTGTAGCTCTAGTAATCTCTTCACAGCAGATTTAAGACATAATGGTTTCATTTCTTACAATCCTCATACCTGATCCACATGATACAAAGACTTGTTATCATGTGGTTATCATCAGTCCAGCTGCTGGAAACAGCTTCAACAGATGTCCACTAATAGCGTCTAGCAATTTTATTCGTCCAGAAAATCTGTCAGGATTTATTGCCACCTCTGGAATGTATTACTCAGAGGGGAGCGTTGCTGATATTTTTCATCATTTTAGTTATAATTTTGTTGGAGTATTTGCAGCTATATCTGCTCTCTGCTGAGAGACACTCAGCTCCCAGATTGTGTTAGCATTTAAAAATCCTAGTTTAGTGTTAGCATGGGCCTCAGGTAGCTAGCTAAGTGGATAGCTCCCAGACATCTTTTTCACAACTATGCTGCAGATTTCAACAACACGACTGCACGACGTGACTCATGTGCTCGTTTAATTCAACCCTTACATTTGGTCAGCAAACACATCCTTTTATTTTTGATCAATTAGATGACTAAAGGCAATTAATCAATGAAAAATTTATGAATACCATCCAGAGTCTGACATAACGCCACAAAGGACTGCACCCAAATAAGAATTTATAGCGTAGTTTACATAACTGTGCTTCAAAAATGCTTTTAATAATGCTTTAAATATGACACACCACTGGTTGTTCACTATTCTTGTAACTGAAGCCTTTATAACAATGTTCCTACAAATATGGGAAATTCTGTACTATTATTGGATTCTGCTCAGTAACATTGCAGTCAAGCATGCTCAGACTGAGCAGCTGCCTCAAACGTAACTCCTAAAATAGACAAGTCTCACGTTTTACTCCTGACACCCACATATTAGCGCCTATACTTGCACATTATCAACACTTGTGATGTACAAACTTAAAATGCACACAAAAACAAACATGAAGTATGCCTGCCAATCATGCAGTTTGCAAAATGACAATAACCTGGCCCTTCTGCAAAGTTCCTCACTACTTCAAGTCTAATAAAACAAGATCTGAGTACTCAATATGGGACTGACTCATCACAGCATTCCAAGCAAGCTTTTACAGACTTTGGTCACTCAAGGGGTGTTTATGATACAACCATAGGCTTCTAAATCATATGACTGACTACACAAATCAGAGCAGTTGCAGATCACAATCTACAATCCTGCATAATGTCAAAAAAGAAAAAAGTTAGATAAAAAAAAAGTCAGGGTGACAGGAAAAACAAAAAACGTTTTTCTTATTTACCTTCCCATCTGTCACACAGGTTTAACGTGAAAAGGTTCCAGAGATCAATCTCCCTAATACAACACAACAGCTGACCTCACCTACTTCTAGAAAAAAGATCATTGATCAATGCTGCTGTTGCCTTTTTCCCTCAGCTCAACAAAAACTACACAGAAAACTCAATTTACAGACAAAACCTTGGTCTGAACAATACAAACATTAAATCAGACAAGAGCAAATACGTCCAAGCATGAATAAAATTAAAATGGTTATGCTGAGTCACAGCACCTTACAATAATAAAAAATTTTAGTCAATCATTCACAACACTCTCGATTCAACTTAAATCTGTACATGGTAGAAATAGTGCTCAATGGAAAATGAAAGTAAGGTCAAATTCCAGACTATTATTTCTAATTACGACAATACGTAGCTTTAAATTTGCTTGAATGAAAATATGGTGTATATATATACATGCCAGCCATATTCGTCTTACCAAATGAAAAGAAAATCTGACTTCACTTTCAAATGTAGTATAGACTGGTGATTTAACACTGATTCCTTGACTTAAAGAAGCATGCCAAAAGGCAAGGTAACAATAAAAACTCACATGAATCTCAAACTTCCAGCCACTGACTGCCTCGTCTGTCAGGATCTTCGTAAAGGAAATGGTCAGACCATCGCGGAAAAACCTCTGACATGCCTCACACTTCACATCCAGTCCTGTAAGGAAAGACATACCTTATTTAGTACTATATCATTCATCAAAAACATGCTGCAAAGTAAAATGATAAACAAAAGTGAAAACGTAGTTTAACCTAAAGAGCATTGGAAGGTTTAACACCTAATGGATACACATCTGTTTAGCTTTTAGGTTAGGATAGGTTGGCATTTATCTAAAGACAATAGTCACATCCCTATATAAACATTTAAAAAGTTAATGGTTGCATTAATTGGTCCTCCTGGCTGTGAAGTAATCTCTTCAAAAGCATTTTCAGTGTAAGTGATGGAGGTGTAAAATCCAAAGACCCTATTGCATGCAAAAATGCATTTTAGTGTTTAGAAGTAATATCAGGCTTTCAGCAGCATGAGGCCTCTGATTTAAGTGTTTATCTTGCAAAGTTACTGTTTTGTTTGTGCAAGGGGTTTCCATGCTGATATGTTAAAGCAACTAGCTACAAATGAGGCTTGGAAGACGCAGGACAAAAAATCAAAAGTACAACAAAAATAAAGACATATCACAGTCAGTATGGACAGGAGGCACAACTACTGAAAACAATAACTTTTTCCATACACAAATTAGCATCAGCTTTGCTTTCAGACTTTAAAAAACAAACTTCTGGATATTTATACATCTGTAGTCTCTCGCTTTTTTTTAATATGTTATACTTTGTTTTATGTCTGTTTTTTTTATCATGCTAGTCTCGATGTGCTAGATTACATTCGACTGACAAATAAATGAGTACTTGGACTCTGGAAATGTGCTGTGTACTATCACCATTTTTTAGGACACTAGTCTAAATAATTATTCAAAAACATGTAAAATAAAAATTGACAGATTCATTAAAAATGTTTTTTTTCCCCCTCTATACTTTAATTGAATCTGTGAGCTGAGTTGCTTTAAAAGCACAGACTGTAGGATGTGAAAACCACAAAGTATCTCTATGGACTCAAAAGAACATTCTGTACATTCCTACCTTTTTTACTCAGGTCTATAGCAGCTTCCAAGAGGACTTCTAACTCTCCTTTTGGCAAAACTGGAACAACCCAACGAGGCCTGGGAGAGCAAAAACACATGAATCACCAGAAAACCAAACGGTGTGTGTAAAAGGTATGAATATTGCATGGCTATTGTCTACCTGCTCCCCAAAGAGCTAAATTTACCTTGCTGTTAAAAGTATGCTCCCTGTGGGAGTGTGACTGTTGTGATGTGTTCAGACTAAATGTGAAGTAAACTTTACATGAGGCGCACACACAGTAAACAGAAAGACACAGGTTGACATAGGTTACTAGGTCTACTTATTTTCCTAATTTGAAAGTGTCTTAACTTGAGTGAAAATGTTTTGCCTATTACAGACTCTGTAAACACACTGGGTTGGAATACAAAGGGACAGGGGACTAGAAGAAAATAACAGTGGTAGCCATGGTGCCTGGTAGGTTTAATAGTTTTAAGGGATTGTAAGCCTGAATTAGAGGTCACCTAGGATATAGTCTCTGAGTGAGCAAGGAATTAAATACCTGTTGATCATGTCATCCAGCTTGGCTAAGTCAGTGTGAGGAAAAGCGGGCTCTTCCTCCTCCAGCTGAGGGGGCCCATCCCCCTGGCCCTGCTCATCTGGTGGGCTCACTGGAGAGTTCTCATTAGATGAGTTTGGAGATGATGTCTAGAAAAATTACAGACAATCAAAATGAGAAACCGCACATTGGTTTTTGTGGATGATTCGTACAACTAAAGTCTGTGGATTAAAAAAAAACCCACAATGTCAAACCAAATGTCAAAAACAAAAGCAAGAACAATTTCCAAGAAGTAATGTCATAAAGCTAGTTAACTAAGCACTAAGTCAGTGCTTCAGAATTCTTACAAAAATGTGTCATTTGTGAATCCTGTATACTTTAAAGATACTAGTAGTGGAGGGAAAATGCCTCCATATTATAGCAATTCTAACTGTCTACCATTCTTAATCAATTCACAAATTGTAAAAATGACCAGATGACTTGTAATGAAGTCAGTTAACGCTAAGCTGACCGAAAGAAAAATCTGGAACTGTGTGCTGCAATAGCACAATGCAGCGCTCAGACAGTGTACCTTGCTCACAAAAAAAAAACAAAAAAAACATTTGGCTGCATTTTGGATTAAGTGATTTATAAACAAGCTTTAAAAGACAAAGGTGATATATTTCAGAAACACAAAATTACAAATGTTTAGTCAGCGTTGTTGAGACTCAATCTTTAACTCTTTGTTGGAAAATACCTGCACTTTTTCAATGACTGGAACTGGAAAACAATAGTTTGACTATAGTACGCACATGTCAACGTCTGTTTTTACAACAAACATTTAACCAGCTATATCGGTCTGTCAAGAACACTTCCATTTCAAATAGTTCCCAGTTAATGCAGTTAACTTAAATAGTGGCCTATGCTCAGTTCAGTCGTCCTTCTGGGCTCTTTTCTGTTCTCACACTGACCCTGAATAAAACCAGCTGGCTTAGCTCATTAGCAGCATAGCGAGCAAAAGACAATGATAACCATAATGTAACATGGCTTCTCTTTGTACTAAATACAAATTTGTTTTGAATCAAGAATCAATTTTGAATGAAACTGTGACACCAAGAATCGGACTGAATCACGAGCTCGACATCACTAATAGATACACCTGGACATTCTGCAGACTTTCAATTTGTACTGATGTCCCATGCCTCATCCAGCAAAACAGAGAAACAAATTATCAGATACACTCACAACAAAGACTCAACTTGACTACCACTAGTTTCTTACTGTAAAATATGTAAGGTTTGGCCTGGAGGTGCGCTCTTTTTACCAAATAATAATTGTTTATCCTCTGATGTTCTACTTCAACAATCTGTTTTTTGACAGAATGACAGTTTAGAAGAGAAGAACTAAAGAGTGGGAGAGGGGTTGATGACATTCAACAAAGGTTTTAAACTGAAATCCAACCAAAAGCATGATGGTTACCTGGTATGTGTATTAAACCACTCAACCAACAGGATGTCTGGAGTGATTTGTTTGGATTTTGTGTCCATTACATATGGATCTTGAAAAAGGACTTGATCATAACTTAGTAAAAGAGAGGACACAATAAGCAACTTAAACAGCCTTGCTTCATTTTAAGTAGCAAAATACACTGGGTTGAAAGGCAGTTTTCAACTAAATCGGGGTTTTAGAGTACAATACAAAAGTGTGTAATAGAACAGCAGCAGAGCAACCACCTTAGGCCACTGCAGCTTTGCTTATTGGGTCAGTGAACGTTTTACAGTCATACCATTATCTGATACTCCAGATTGATACATAATTGGAGAGCTCCTCTGGCCATTTGCTAACAAGCTTGTGTAATCGCACAATGGGACATTTTTGATCACTGGTGTACCTGCAGCAAACAAATCGCAGATCAGAAATAGGCATGGCTTTATGTATCTGACACAATCGATTCAAAATGTCTGAGGGGGTTCCAATCTCAAAAATGACTAAACAAAACAGACTGCTGAATGCTTTTTTTCAGTAGCACTGCTGCAAATTCACTCATTTTTGGTTGAAATAACAAAAAAGAAGTACAAGATCAATGTGGAACTGACTTACTGACCTGCAAAGCGAGAGTGGAACTTTAACTGTTGTTATACACTCCTGTTTCTATAGTGACATATGCCACTGAAAAGCAAGGCTCTTTTCTTTTTGGGCGTAGGGTTTCTATTGTTCTGGTCGCCAAGTGTACATGCATACAGGTATAAAGAGACAGGTGTCTTTCCTGAAAAGCTTTTTAACAATGCCATTCAAGTCATCACACCTATAGTATTTGACATACAGAGCATGGCTCTTTTCATCTATATCTACCTACAGAAAACAAACAGCGAGAACTGACATGGTTGAGGTAAAAATGTGTTAGTATGTGGGTGTCTCTCTGTTACAGTGCTGTCAAACAGAAATATTGGAAGGAAGAGTGTTAGAGATACAAAGACAATAGTGTGCATCTATCAATGTACATTTAAGCATCAGGACCATTCCCGCCTTTATTTTTTTTTCCCTTGTTTAAGAAGTGTGCATCAACATTAGTGGTGGTGTGAGCAGATGTGTATAAGAGAGTAAAAGAGGGATACACATCGTCGAGAGAGATGCATAACTGAGAAATATAAAATGTGGGGGTGTGTGGTGAAGGCTCCTTCTGCTTGGCTGACCTACATAGGCAGCTTGCCTCTCACGTCTCACCACGGCTCATCTCTAACCAACACAGGCCTGCACATGCACACATACAAAGACACACACATCCTTTATCCATCACTCAGGAGGCTCTGTTCATTGATGCCTCGCCTTCACTCTCTTTCCCCTCTTTTCCGCTTCCCCCCCTCGTCCCTTGGGGCATCTGTGTGTGGTTAGGTACAAGCAAAATCGGCAAAAATTTTTTTACAAAACACCGTGCTGCAGTGTCTTGACTATCAAAAAGGCACGAAACACAAATCGTTCTTTGACTTTTTACAGGTTATTTTAATATTGTGCGTCTACTGTCTGAGTGTATGTCGAGTGTTGACTAGAAAGATGATGCTGACCTGGTTCTGTGGCAGTGGGGGTTGGCTCTGAGCATCAGGTGCCTGGCCCTGGCCCTGACTGTCATTGCCCCCCACCGGAGAGCCACGCGTGGTGGCCGTCATGCTCGCCACGGGGCAGATCTTGGCAATCTTGGCCTCTTAGGGAGCGCTGGCCAGGAGGGAAATCACAGCCACCTCAGCTGTAGAGCAGAGGGAAGAGAGCCCGAACACACGAGAGAGGGACACAAGCACCTGGAGATCTGGATGTGCTGCTGAGACCATTGCATAACCTGGAGCAGGGAAGAAGGACAAAGGTCAGGATTATCAGCTGCCTGATTACGTTACCCGTAATATGCAAAAACAAAATGGGTTAGAAGATCGATAACATCTTGTACTGCAGGAATTACCATCTAAATACCTAACAGAAGTTTTGTGCTCAGTGACCAATAGTATGCGCTTAGTCTATCACGGATTGACACACATCACTGGTTTAAATATCAATAAACTGAGAATATCCAGAACCAAAGATTTGTTTCTGATTTACTTCTTCCCAATAACATCTGACTGAGTCAGCGACTGCATCACCTTACAATTACTATGTCTCTCACATCAGGATATTTCTCTAAAGTACCACAGGGAAGCCTTAAGAGTAGAACGACATATTTAAGTCTCTTTCAGACATCAGGTACATTTGCCAATCAGGAGACATCACTGCAGTGGCCAGTGTCATCCCATTTAGAGTTACTATAATAATTTTGCCCCAAACTTGTTGCTTCTTATGTCCCAGCTACTTTTTTTGTCACAGCAGGAAGGCACTTGAGCAAAGAATCACCTCAATATTATATTAACATGTCTACTATACTGAGGGATTTAGCAAATTCAAATACAACCTCGTAGAAACACCCCCAAAAAAACATTTTATCTTGAACTCTAGCATTCAGTTGCATCATGCTACCACAGGCTCCTAACAGTCACAATGAACTAGTAGTCAGAAGATACTGCCTATAACACCCTAAGCACCATGACGGTCAACATGACCATTTCAAAGCTAGACATGACTACGTGCCTTCTGTGTATGATGGTGACATGGTAGCCATGGCGGATTGTGTTGTGAAAACACAGTTTTACTTTTTTTTTTAAATTGCATGTCAAAAAGACGACTAACTTATAAGTAAAGCAGATAGTCTAATTCCAATTGGTGCCCAATGAACTGACGTGTCTCTTCATCAGCTTTAACAAAACACCTTGGAACAATGTCTGACCACCGTCATACTTTCTGTGAATACCTTGATCTTCACAGATTCTGCATATTGCAACTTGGGTGTTTGCTTTTGTTGTTTTGGCAATCATTTCAATAAATACAAGTGTGCTTGCCAAAGCAATTGCTGAGATCTAGGAACATTGGTGACACTGTGCTGCATGCTACTGTCTGCAGGGGCAAGATCCCCAAGCAGTACATGATCAGAATGCTCCAGAACTTGGGGGTACATTATTTGACCAATTTAAATCAGAGGATAAACTTGGTAAGTCACTTATTATTCTCTCACTGGAAAACTGCATGTCCACGTGTAACTGTGGAAAGTACAACTCAAAATTACGCTAGGACGCTGGTCTGTAAACTGTGACGGATGTTTACCCTTAGAAAGTTTGGGTAACACTTTCTACTCCAAATACTTTTGTCTTATCAGTACAACCAGATGTTCTTAGCTCTATCTGAGTAATTGTTGGCAATGCCAGGGCATTTACACATATCAGCATTCAACTTATTGTGTGCCATGAAATGATTCACAATATCAACAAAAATTAAATGTGAGTTATAAGAGACGGAATTTCCCTTTAAATGTTTGTACAGCTACCACTAAACTGTGATACCGGCTGCCAGTTTCACACTGGCACCTGACTGTCTGATGACCGCGAAATCCTGAAAATAAATACATCCTTTGTGGGCTGATTTGTGTATTTCGATCTTAAAACTTCAAAGCTTATATGAAGCTTATTTACTTTTTAACTTGTGTAGAAATTAAACTAACCAAATATTTGAATGCGCTTTAAAAAATGTTTAAGTGTGTCAGTCATGATAATTAACAATGACAGAACTAGGAAATAAGTTACATTACTTTTAGCATCAATATGTCAAAAAATATGCTTTTGGAGGCAGCAAAGTGTAGTCGAACACTAGCATGGCAAACCAATCTATCAGAGGTCATTTATTAGTTCCCATTTCTTACACTGTTCAAAATGTACCATAACACAACAATACAACCCCAGCTACTAAAAATCAAAGGAAATACAGAAAGACATAAATTAGCAAAAGGCAAATGTTAAGTCACAGGGCCACACCTTTCAGTCTTACAATCATTAAAATAAATAGTTTGGTTATATGCTGGTTCAGAGTCAGTGCCATTTTTTTAAATTTATTTCACCATTCGGAGGAGAAAAAGGGTTATGTCAGCTTTACTAACCAGCACTGACGCCAGAACCCTCCTCCACAGCAATTCCTGTGATCAAAGTCAATACAGTGCATAGCATGGGGAACATGGGAACATGACAAAATATTTTAAAAGAATCCCGACATCATCTGTTGTTCAACCAGCTGAAAGCTTCAGTGACGCTGACAATCAGAATATAAAATCTAACCAAACCCCAGAAGACAGGAGATCGCTATGATCTCAATTGATCTTACTTCCTACATCTCATTTCCACTGTGTCTTCTGCCCTGAAACATCAAAAGTTTACTGGATGAACAAATGGCTGGAAATAATTATTAAAATGAAATAGTGTGTCTGATGCAGAATGGACAAAAACTGAGATACAGATAAGACAAAGCATAAGTTGAAAATACAGAGATCACTGCAAACCAGAGCTGCTGCGGTTCAGCCCTCCTGAATAATGATTGGTTGTTACAGCTGAAACTAACAATCTGTCTTGCAAGCATCTGCCCTCTGACAAGTGAACATGAGTGTACACATTTGGCTGATTTACCACAGTTTTCGGTTATCTACTGTTACAATGTTTACTTAATTTATGGCTAGTCAATCTAATATTTCTTGTTTATCAGGGGGGCAGTGTCATCTGTTCACCATCAGGATTTCAGTTTGCAGCTGTCATTATAGACGGAACGTTAGAGTCATTAATACAGGCAAAATTTGGAGAATGTCTATGGCTTTCTGAGAACGAAATGTCCCATCATTTGGCTAAGGCTACTATCAGTGAAACCATTCAGTAGCTAACTATCTACTAAAAGGAGGACAGGGTGGGTTACAGTGTCATAAAGTGACACACCGTAACAACAGCCACTATCAAGATAAGCGCTATGCTAGGTATAACTGGGGCCTTTTGGACTAACCCGGCTCTGTAATGTTAGTCTAATTTAAAAGCATCGAATTGACGAATAGATCGGTCGTGTAACATTATATGCTTTGTATTGGAATATCGTCTAAAAGACACAGTCCAGATGCATACAAAGTACACAGTAGCATTACGTAACTATCGTTACAAACTAGCGCCGTCAACTACCATTAACAGCTGGTGGTTTAGTTAGTTAACGCCTGCTGCTAGCTAGCTGCGGCAACTAACGTTGGGTTAGCCTGCAAGGCGATCCGCCCAGACAGCAGAGCAGCGAAGGCCTTGTCGTCCAAAGCCCACTGCGCTGAGACAAGCAGGCCTCATTATTCGGTCGGGCCTGACGTTACACTTGCCCTGCAAACCTTTGCAGCATAACTGACGAGCTGAAGTACACACAGAATTAGGCTAATAACTAAAATCGCTATCGATCAAGCACCACTTCCCTCAGCGTTATTGTTGACTAACCATGTTACTATAACGCCATTTGCAATGAGCATCGGTCGTGCTAACGAGGACCAATCTAAACAGTAAATGTTAGCTAGCCGTTAGCTTATGGGTGAGTAAAGACCCGAATGAGCATTTAGCTAACGTTTCTGTTTTGACAAGCGGCTTGCTGATATGACTCGACAACTAATTAGTGTTCAATCTATAAACTGATCACTCTGGTTAAGCTGAACGTCACTTTGCAGCCATTTCAGCGTTCACAAGAAGTTAGCTAGCCCAGATAACGTAAAATGTTGACAGGGGAGTCGTCTATTTCCTGAAATTTAACTGAACGTTCTGACCCGTATCTACCGCTAAGTTATAACTTAGCTAAAACAAACTGATAATGATATATCGGAGGCCCAGGTGATACAAAATGTTAGCAGCAGTGTTGTTTTATTGAAGCCCTTACAATAAGATAATTAAAATCTGTGAGTGGAGGATATCTAAATTTCGCTAACTTGTAAACATGAGACGTTTAAAGGAAATGTTCCGTCTCAGTCTGTAGACAGTGTCGAGGACCATTTGCAGGTAGCTAGCGTTAGCTTGACTTCAGTGGATCTAGCGGGGTAGGCTAAGCAGACTACACGTATTGTTAAAGACCATGAATTGCAGTTTAATCGCGTTGACATCATCAAAGATTCAGTAAGCAGCAGCAGCAAACAGAGAAAACCCCACCAGCAACTGAACAACACAAGTAACCCAAAATGCAGTAATGTTACCTTGCATACACCACCAGCTGACGCTAATACTAGCAGCAGCCAGCTAACAATCACCAGCCAACACAGCGCGCTAGTTAGCTAACAACTCACCAGGAATTTGATATGACTTCCCCTCTATTCACGGGCTACGTCCAGCCTTGAACGGTGGTGTCGTCGTATATTACATAAACGTGGCCTATATCAGTGACAGTTTCGCAGGACACAAACCTGTTACTAGAAAGATCTAATTCCTACGTATTTTTTCCTCTGCTTCTGGGTGTTTTTCCTGCGTCACCGGCGCGGTAACAGCCCCCTAACTCTATCTAGTCCGATTTCTGGGGCTTGTCACTTCGGTCCCAGCAGTCACTCACAACTTGAATCAGTTCAACATGGCGGAAGCGCAGTCGGACACAAACGCTGCTCAGTGAAACAGGCCAGACGACAGTGTGAACTCCGACAGTCAGCGATGTCTACGAGCTAGTTTGCACCACAGCCGAGGGCAGCTCAGCTAACACAACAACCGCTGAATGGAAAGGGCATAAAACCCCTTCTCGATTCTGATAAGTGACTCCGGTTCCAGTGATGATATCCAATCCGCAGTTTGATTAAAACCAGGCGGAAAAAAGCGGAGCAACCTGACGCACTTTTGACTATATCGCCTCCTGTCGCATGGAGTAGTGATAAATGAATAGGTAATCTCATAAAATTAGCAATATAACACACTAGAAGCAAATTCTAACGTGCATACAATGTGGCAGTTCATCACTTATCAGGCAGGGTATGGTTGGAAAGAAAACACAGGCAAGACCCATTTTTACAACCTCAAAGCAATATATAGGTCAAAATTTAAGCAAGACTGCTTGATTAATTGTTAAATGTAAATATGCAATGATTAAGCTATATGTAAGGTACACTTAAGGGAAAGATTGTGCTCCTGGTTATAGCAGGATTAACCCATTTTGAGGCCCCAGTGCTCCTGTTAACCCAACAGTACTCCAAATAGGTTAATCCAGCAGTGATCAGGAGCACAATCTTTCCCTTAAGAGTACATTAACTGTAGCTGTATCATTAAAAAAAAATGATGTTCAGGGCTAATATGCAATGATTTAGCTGTATTCAAGGTATACTTAAGGGAAAGATTCAGCTTCTAGTCATAGCCGGATTAACCCATTTTCAGGCCTTAGGGCCCTTATTAACCTGACAGTAGTCTCACATAATCAGACTATTCTCTGACACATCGCTGTGCAGAAAGGTCTGGCTGTACCTCCTTATCATTCTGCTACAGGACGTAATATAATGTCTGGCTTGTTTGTATTTCTTTAAACTAATCCCAGTCATCTTGGATGGTGCTATGCCCAGGATGCAGGGATGATGTCCCCTCAAAATGCTGACGGGAGAATTGTGTTGGTGGAACACTTGCATGTAGGGATGCGATCACTGTCATTAAAATGAGTAATTCACTGGGGGGAACAAAAAACTAGCAGTGCTGTCTTATTGCACAATCCAAAACGTTGGCAAAACATTCAGTTTTTTAGTGTGGTAGATTTCTAACTTAGATATTGTCCTTGTTGTGTCTCATAGGGAAAGGATTTTGAAAACAGTAGTATGTAGGTAGCGAAAAAGGAGGGGAAGTGAACTGCATGGCCAATGGTAGGTTTATACCTGAAATTTTCCTCCAGTAAGTCAGGCTAACCCTACGGTCCTCCCTCTCTTCATGTATTGTGTACATTACTCCAGGGATATTTCATAGCCAAAAAACTACTGTGTATTAATTGTATTAAACACATTTGTTTATCCATGTGGGACCATGATGATCTTCCAGCTACATTTTGACATCAAGACCTAGTAATTGAGCACTCCAGGACCATTACTGTGTCAGTTGTTATTGCTCTCCCCATACCACTAGCAGTTGTAAATCAAGTCAGTTATTTATATAACACATTTAAAGCAACAGCTGTTGCACCACAGTACTTTCCAGTTGAAAAAAAGATTGACATTACAAATCAACCGAATAAGTTTAAGGTTAGGACCCTACAATATCATTCTGAGTGTGAACTACCAGAGTAATTTACATATCAAGGATTGAAAGATAGTACCTGACTATGATAAATGTTAGGGTTAAGAACCTGGAGTATAATTTATTATGGAGAGCAACCTTACTAATGCAATTATTATGGCTAAAACCTCACAGTATTATTAATCAAGGAGGCTAACCCTTAGTAATATAGAACTAAATTTACTGTCCCACAAAATATACATGAAAGTCCAATAAAACCAGATTCCCTGAATTCCTTACAAATAAGCTTTCTTTTTCTCCTCTTTTTTTGTGTCATTTAACAGATATTTTTTATTTTATGGTGTAGCTACCCATTGCCACAGAGTGATACCTTTGTTAAGTCAGCCTTGGTTGTAGCTCGGCCCACATGATATTTATCTGAGAGGAGAGCTACGTTCTGCTGTCTGTGATGATTTACAGTAAACAGGAAACAGATCTCACATGTTTGTTCCCTTATTATTCCAAATTCCTATACCTGACTAGTCAATATGCACTAAAAGACTGTCACTCACTTGTCTTAGTGAGTGCACTCTAATTACTCAGTTGCTTAACACACACAATCTAATCCAACAGTCCTGTATTCTTTCTCCTCTAATTAGAGATTTGCTTGATTAGTTTCAGATGTAGAATAAACACACACAATAAACAAAGGACTTATCTGCCTGCAGACAAGTTACTATTCTCACATATTCAGACCCTTCTAATCCTAAAACTATCAAGTCTGCTGCTGCAATTATTAATCGATTAATTGATTAGTTGTCAACTATCGGTAGTTAGTTTGGTAATTGAAAAATCAGTTCAAGGCTTTTAATTCTCTCACTGGTTTACTTATTATGTTATTACAGTCTTTAAATAAAACAAGACATTTGAGGACATCCCAACAGCAGCTGGGTAGATACCGTAGATACTGCTAAATGCATTACATTAAAACACTGCTTTTATATATTATCCTGATGCACATTTCAAGTTGTTTACACTACATACTATGAGATTTTGCACATTCCTAGGCAAATGATGTGCATATTCCTGCACAATCCATACTGTTATCGCAATTAAATAACACTGTAAACACTTCTATTACTTTAGTTTTGATTTGCTGCAGTTGCTTTAAAAATATATTTTATCAGTTATTAAACCTTAAGTCAGATTCCTTGTCTGTGAAAACCTACTTTGCAATAAAACAGATTCTGATTCTGATCTTGGGCTGTTAGAACCACTGATCCACTTTTTTTGGGGACATTTTATACCTAACAACTAATGGATTAATCAACAAGCAATATTGGATAGTCGCAGTCCTATTTTTTATTTTTTTTTTGCTGGTTTATTTATTTGTTTATTCCTTTACTTATTGACCGTTATCGTGCTAAGTTAATCGTGTGAAATACAAGCACCATACACGTATGTAGCCTTGCAAACGTGACAATAAACAAATAGTTTGGCCACCACAGTCTGGCAAAAATCACATAGACTGAAAGACGTTCATGAGTCTCACTCCTCAAAAGTCTTGTCTGGGTTTTCTGTCCCACCGCACCTATGGTAATCATCCCCGACAGCAAAGATGGCGGTTCCGCGGCGCTGAGTGTTCTCCGTAATGAGTTACCAAAATTTGTGTATTTGCTGAGTTTTCCGCTAAACAAGGAAACCAAGTCAACGCCGAGAAACTCTTCTCGTCAAGAAAATGTTGTGAGACTGCCAAAAAAGTCTTTTCACAGGGAGTTAGCGACTACAACCCCCATAGTTTTCCTTTGTAGCGCTGGGTGTGCATCGGCGCAGCTAACTAGTCTGTAGCGTCATTGTAAAATGGCTCCGGTGCAGATCGGGTCAGATGGGCAGCTCGTCCCACTCGGAGGTCCGGTGGTTTCGGGTCCACAGCCGCCACCACCCGGGGCTCCAGCCACCCAGGGGGTCCGGTTGAGCTTGCTAATTGAGTTTCTTCTCCAGAGGACCTACCATGAAATCACCCTGCTGGCGGAACTGTAAGTAACATGTTAGCATTGTAGGCCTCACTCACAGAAAACTAGGATAAGTGGCGGGCTAACAAGCTAACGTAAACTCAGAGGATGCTCTTCATACATCCTCTAAAATACATCCTCACGGCCCCTTAAAGTTGGGACTAGCAAGTTGCTTTTCACATTCACGATAGATAGCAGTTGTCACAGATAACTACTGCCATTGTGAGGGGGCGTCCAGGTAAACAGCACAGCACCAAATGTCTGAATCAAACTTGTTGACTAACGGCTTATTAGCCCTGATAATTACTTGTGTGAAGCTGTAGATATCTGTCTGCTGTCCAAAATACAGTGCATTGCTCCCTTTTGTCCTTTTTGTTTAAAGATGCTGTCATGAATGCAGGGATGCAGATAGTTTTGTAGCAAATATGTCGTGCTGTTGCTCTACTTAGAGGATGAAGGCACTATGATAATAATAGATGTAAAAATAATTCTAATAACGTTGTTGTTTCAGGCTTCCCAGAAAAACGGACATGGAGAGGTATGTGTATATAAATTTCATTCATTCATTTTTGTCTCCTTGCTCAATAAGCCACTTGTTCAGCCAGGTCATTTAAAAAAACAAAAAACACAACATCTAATTTAACTGCTGATCCTTTTTCAGAAAAATTGAAATCGTCCAGTTCGCAAGTCGCACCAGGCAGCTGTTTGTCCGTCTCCTCGCCCTGGTGAAGTGGGCAAGCAATGCAGGGAAAGTTGAGAAGTGTGCGGTATGTTGTTGACATTTTACCGATATTACTGTGTGTTGATGGATTTTCATAATGAACTGCTAATTGCTTTGTGTCCATCAGAGCACAAAATCAACGTATCCTTTCCTCTCTCCCACGGTATCCATGGTAACAGATGATCTCCAGCTTCCTGGATCAGCAGACCATCTTGTTTGTAGATACGGCTGATAGGCTGGCATCGCTGGCCAGAGATGCCTTGGTGCATGCCCGTTTGCCCAGCTTCGCCATCCCCTTTGCCATCGATGTGCTCACCACAGGGTCGTACCCACGTTTGCCCACCTGCATAAGAGTGAGTGTTAAACTACCTTTGCTGTGGTTTTCTAGAAATAGACTTGTATGAAAAGGTGATGGAACTTTTTCTCTTGTTTGTTTGATATGTCAGCACAATTATTTTTTTTGGCCGTTTATGTAGGATAAGATAATTCCTCCAGACCCCATTACAAAGGTTGAGAAGCAGACGACCCTGAACCAGCTTAATCAGATTCTACGACACCGCCTTGTCACCACAGACTTGCCACCTCAACTAGCGAATCTCACAGTTGGTGAGCAGTTTGTCTGAATTTACTGTGTTGTGTTTTAAAGGTGGAGTACGTGAGTTTAATCTAGTACTTTTTCTTTTGGGAAATTTTGCAAATGACTTCTTACTATTTGCTAGCTATCCTGTCTGTATGTGTGCTGAAAAAAGTACTAAATCTGGTGTTTGTACACAACCATGGTGCTATAAAATGGAAACATACAAAGTGGCTTAGACCAATCCATGCAACAGCATACTACAGCAACAACATATTACAGCTTGTTCTGTGCGCATTTGCAGTCATGCCTGTTCATGCACAAGATGAGACGGGGAGCGGAGATGTTTGGAAAGGTGGCAGCAGGAGTGACAATGACAATGAAATCTGCTATAGGTGCTAATTAACTAACTGAATATCAACAGTCTTTCTCGAGAATACAAGACTCCACCTTTAATTGACAGCTATGCTTCTGACTTCTATAGCAGTTTGTTTTCAGCTGTATTGGGAAGCTCTTATGTGTATGTTTTGCTCGTTTGTATATTTGTGCAGCTAATGGGCGTGTAAAGTTTCGTGTGGAGGGAGAGTTTGAGGCTACCTTGACCGTGATGGGAGATGACCCTGATATTCCCTGGAGGCTTCTGAAGTTGGAGATTCTGGTGGAAGACAAAGAAACTGGAGGTGAGGCACGCACTCTTGCAGCTTGGCTTCACATCACAGAGTGTAACATTTACAAGCTGATTGACCGTGTACTTCAGTGCTAACGTTTCACTCTCCATCTTGGTTTGTGTTTCTGTCACCCCATTCCCACGGTCCATCTATTCCCCCCTCCCACTCTGTATTGGCAGATGGCCGGGCCTTGGTCCACAGTTTGCAGGTGAACTTCATCCATGAGTTGGTCCAGGCACGTCTCTGTGCAGATGAAAAACCCCTACAGGACATGTACAACTGCTTGCGTATCCTTTTGTTAGGCTTTGTTTATCCACACACACACAGGCATTTTTGTTATGTCCTGCCTGCAACCACTTGGCTTTTATCCCAGTCTGCTGTGAACTACTGCAGTAGGGCAGGAGTGTGTGTCGGAGCATATAGAGTATTGACTGGTCAAGCAGACAAGTGCAGCATTCCAATGAGAAACACAGCTGCAGAATTGCATCCTTCTTAGCCCCCCTTCATTAATTCTCAAACGCACACAACAGCCTTTTGTTCATGACAAGGAAATGGCAGCACTGTTTTTTCTGTCACCCAGCAGGTCATGTGAGGTGTACTTAACTCCTAATGGAGGTGTTTGCTTTCACACATGTTGATGTTATAGTAAAAAAAAAAAAAAAAAACATTTTTAATTTGATTGTGCCCTTGTGTATTGAATATATAGCTAAGCTACATTTTCTTTAAAAAATAAGTGCATCATCTTATCAACATCAAAACCATTTAAGCTAACATTTGTTTCATCAGGTAGTAATCAGAGTACAGACCTGTCTGACCTGTCAGTCAGAGAGCATGACTAATAAATCTTTGGTAAAATGTCGCTTTCATGCAGAGAGAGAAACAACTGCTCGTTAGCATTCATGCTACCGTCATAGTCCTTAATCATGCATGCGAGCTGAGCACAACTGTGCTAATCACAATGCTAATCAGTACATCTCTGCTTTTCCTTTCCTCCGCCACCATGTCAAAGAGCAGTCTGTGTGAGGCACAAACGCCCCTTTTACTAATGGAGTGTGTCATGAGGATATGTGTGCAAGTGTGTTGTGAATTTAAATGGGAAGATGTCTATAATACTTTATTTCTGTCCACCTTGACCAGTATTTTCCCACACTGTGTTTTCTTTAACCGCATTGTTCCCAGATTCCTTCTGTCTGTCACTGCAGCTAGAGGTACTACACTCTCAGACACTGATGCTGATCAGAGAGCGCTGGGGAGACCTAGTGCAGGAAGAGAGATATGTGCCTGCAAAATACCTCACACTCACTGTCTGGAAGTAAGACCTTGTGAAGTGTTTCCTTTGTATATGGACAGGAATACTGTGTTCTCAAAAAACAAACAAAATTGACTGACGAGTGAAGGCTCAAAATGGCAGATTGCCTTCATACAGTTTCCATCCTCTTCTCACTGTTGTCTTTTTACTTTGTTTCTCTAGCCAACAAGTTTTGGGTAGGAAAACGGGTACAGCGTCAGTACACAAAGTCACTATCAAGATTGATGAATCAGACGGATCTAAGCCATTACAAATATCTCATGAGCCTCCTCTCCCTGCCTGCGACTCTAAATTGATGGAGAGAGCTATGAAGGTAAGGTGCACAAATATTTTACATTTATTTTTAATGTCATATAAATTTGAGGCCTGTGTGGCTTAATGTCCAATTACCTTACAATGTTTTTCTCTCACTTGTTTTTAGATTGACCACCTGTCAGTGGAGAAACTTTTGATTGACAGCGTGCATGCCCGGTCCCATCAGAAGCTGCAGGAACTGAAGGCCATTCTAAAGACCAGCAATCCCAACGACAACTGTATGTAATCATTCTTGGCGCTATTACCTTGTGTCAACATTATTTAAATGCAGAAGGCCTCATTTCATCCTTGAAGAAAATCTAATGGGATGATTTTTGTGGTCTTAACTATGATGATTTACACGTTCAAAACTCCAATTAGCTCTTAGAGATGTTCACGCATCCCACATTGTCCTTCTGTCAACTAAAATCTGTAACCACGCTTTTGAGTCATTTGCAGCATTGGAAAAAAAAAAAAAAACAAGCTTAAGTGTATTTTTGTTTATTTCAGCATTCATCGAAACTGCTTTACCCACACTGGTTATTCCAATACTCGAGCCCTGTGGTCGTTCAGAGTGCCTACACATTTTTGTAGATCTGCACTCTGGCATGTTCCAACCCATGCTATATGGATTAGGTAAGCAGGAGCAAATATTAACCCACAGCTATTTTTTCTTTATATCTTTCTATGTGTTCATTGTGTTGGTTCCAGTTAGGTTCTTGTGTCCAGCGTGTGTGTATGTAAGGCTTTGATTTTGTGTTCAGCGTGAAATTAATTACCTGTTTTTCTGGTAACTTGACTTGGATGATTTCAATTCATAATCAGTTTCTCTGTTGTTCTGCTATTTTGTATGCTCAGCTATGTGGACATAACAAATTGGTATGTTCTCTCTGTAGATCAGTCCATGCTGGATGACATTGAAAAGACCATCAACGACGATATGAAGCGCATTATAACTTGGCTTCAACAACTCAAGTAAGTCCACCTCAAATAAATAAATAAATAAATAAATAAAAACTTATGTTCACAGTTAAAGGTTTGAAACGTGTGTATAAAATGCAGCAAAAGTTCAGTAGATAGTAATGAAGAGCAAAGAGTCAACAGTTGGAGACAGTCTGACGCCTGATTCCAGCTTGTCAAAATTGACTAATTGCAGTTAGTAGCAACACTTGGCTAAGCAGGTGCGATGATGGGTGCTGAGATGAATTGCCTGTGCTGTGAGAGTCTAGCACTAGGGAACAGTGTTAAGGCACTGAGTATGAGCTATGGACATTGGACCTTTTGCAGCATAGCTTTTGCGAAGACTGACTCTTTTTCTCTCTCTGCCAGGTTCTGGTTGGGAGAGCAGCGCTGTCGACAGTCTGTGAAACACCTTCCCACTGTGTGTACTGATGTCCTTCACCTCTCCAACTCTGCTTCTCACCCCACTGGCAACTTGTCCAAACACAAACTCTTCATCAAGCTGACACGTCTTCCACAGTACTACATTGTGAGTTTCTCAGCCAGCATGTGCTGAAAAGGGCTGAACTGAAATCACTGAAAGAAAACTACTTTAATTCTCCCCCCCCATTACTCGCATTCATAATTTTTTCCTTACTTTCCTTTTTTGTAGGTGGTGGAAATGCTTGAAGTGCCAAGCAGTCCCACAGCACTGCAGTACAAGTACTCCTTCCTGTCAGTCTCTCAGTTGGAGGGAGAGGATGGGCCCATGTGTGCACAGCTTCTGCAGCATTTCAAGCCCAACCTAGAACACCTTGTCCAGGACACTACAACGGGGAGAGGCGCTCGACCTGGGACTAAGAGAAAGGTAGTTATACAGTTATCTTTCATTATGCATGAATGAATGTCTGTTTGGTTTTTCATGGATGTGATGCTAGACTAGAGGTTAGACATATGCTTACTTCTGGGTTGGAGAAATATGTAATTTTCTGACGCCCCTGAAAAACAAGATACTGTTGACATATTATACAGAGACAATGTTTCAGATTTAATCTTCCTGATTAGTTTTGTCATGGACAGTATTACTATTAATTTGGCTTTTGGTCATTCTTGTTATCTTCCTTGTCTGTGCTAAGGCATTGCTCAGTAAAAACATATGTGTCCAGCTGGATATGTACATCCAAATGAATGTCCTTTCAACATATTTTTTTTCCTCCCGTTTCTCTGTAGATTCCAGGAGACCAGGTGGACCCTGAGCCAAAGAAACCTAAGCGGTCTGGAGAAATTTGTGCCTTCAACAAAGAACTGGCTCACCTAGTAGCGATGTGCGATACCAACATGCCTTTCATTGGCCTCAGAACAGAGGTATATTGTCGTTAGATAGCTTGAATCATTTTAATGTGTACCAGTGTGGGGTTTTGAGACTACCGCTTCATGTCTTTCTCTCTGTCTCCGAGTAGCTGTCCAACATGGAGATTCCTAACCAGGGTGTCCAAGTGGAGGGAGATGGCAGCAGTCATGCGATACGTCTACTTAAGTAAGGCACAAAATGACAAACATATAAACATGCATCTATACAAACAAATTCTTTTGTTCAAAGTGTCATGAATTGTAAAAGCTTTAAACCACTTTGAGTCTAAAGTGTGTTGATTTTATTTTGCAGGATTCCTCCCTGTAAAGGTGTAGGAGAGGAAACCAGAAGAGCCTTAGATCGTTCCCTCCTGGACTGCACCATCCGCCTGCAGGGCAGGAACAACCGGACCTGGGTGGCTGAACTGGTGCTGGCCAACTGCCCTCTTAACAGCACTCACAGCAAAGAGCAAGGTACGCAGCATTTACACAGTGTCATTTATTTACCTGGCTTTATCCACAGTAATTAAATTTATATTGAAAGTCCTCTAAAGTGTCCTGTCTAAAATGCGCAGCAAAAACTTTTGGTGTTGGAGCTGTAAAAAAAACCAACAAACTCCATTCTAAAATAAAGGTCACACATTAGGAACTGAGTAAAGCCATACAATATAGAATGCCAAGAACACTCATTCTGTTAATAGAATCATCATCAAGGGCTTTGCCTTCATGTGAATAGAAGAAACTGTCTACATCTGTTTGATGGCCAATCTGTCCCCTCCAATAGCTTCCACGCGGCATGTGTATCTGACCTATGAAAACCCTCTGTCGGAGCCAGTGGGCGGGCGAAAGGTTGTTGAGATGTTTCTTAATGACTGGAACGCCATTAGTCAGCTCTACCAGTGTGTTCTCAACTTCTCTCGTGCACTGCCAGGTAAGTGTAAATGTTCACCTTAGAAACCAAGATTGCCCTTATATGTGAATGAATTGGGTCGGTCATTTGATCTTAAATTGGTCAGTGTTTTAGTGTGTTTTATTTCAGGTGTGTGGAAATTCAATGACAGAGGAAGTTTTATTGAACCGCTTTTATGATTGCAACTGAAGTTAAAATAGATAACACGAGTTGTAACATCACATTTAAAAAATCCTGTGTAATCTGTTTTACTGCTGTAGATGTGGATGAATGGATGTGCATGTAGAAATGTATACACAGGCAGAATTACAGTCTGAGTGCAATGTCATGTTTAATTCATCAGAGTCTCCAGTGCTAAAAGCAACACACCCATTTAATATTGCTGCACTTTATGACTTATTCCCTCCAGAGATGCCATCTTACCTGAGCCTGTTCTCAGAGGTGCGGCTGTATAACTACCGTAAGCTGGTGCTGTGTTACGGCACCACCAAGGGCAGCTCTGTCACCATCCAGTGGAACTCCAGCAGCCATCGTTTCCACCTTGCGCTGGGCACTGTGGGGCCTAACTCTGGCTGCTCAAACTGCCATAATATCATCCTCCATCAGCTGCAGGAAATGTTCAACAAAAGTCCCAATGTGATGCAGCTGCTGCAGGTACACAACAGCACAATTCTTATTCAGCCACCCAGTGCACATGTGCACTTGTCAGATTTTTATTGAATAACAATTTAATATGTTTTGGATTTGTTAAAAGTGGAATAAAAAATCCAGCAGATGTGATTTGATAGATTAAAACATGTGGTGTGGCTTGGTGAATACAACAATGCTAAATTACTGAGGAGAAGTATGGTGCTACTGAACAGCAGAGGAAACCACACACCTCCATCATCTGTGCTGTAAAAGCGGGAGGAGGAGAAACGGGCACCAAAATGAACCAGACCTCAAGCACATTTATTTTCAAATGAAATCCAAACACACACTTCCTACTATGTTACTGCTCCACTAGCTACCCACTTATTTTTTATGTGGGGTGGAGTTGCAAGTCAACTTCAATCACATTTTATTGGATACAATTATATAACCACCCCCAAGTGCAGGATGATTCATCAAAGATATTTTTCAATTTTACAGGAAGAGGAAAAAGAGGTATTTTGATATGAAAATGTCTGAAATAAAATATTTTGGGGGAACAAATGTTTACCTTAAGAAACGAAGGAAAAACCAAGATATGGACACAGGATTTGAGTTTGGAAAACGTATTTTTCATTTCGTAGCAACTTTAATATCAGGGGACAATTCAACCATACTGCCCTACAGCACAAAGTATGCTAATTCTTAAATATTAAGCTATCTGCCATTGTTCTTTATGTCCTGTTCTCCATTTGTCACAATTTACTGCAGTTTTGTAATGCAATTTCTTGGGTACCATTTCTTCTGTTTCTCCAGGTGCTTTCCGACACACAGGCTCCTCTGAATGCAATCAACAAGCTACCGACAGTGCCCATGCTGGGCCTCACCCAGCGCACCAACACTGCCTACCAGTGCTTCTCCATCCTACCCCAGTCACCCACACACATCCGACTGGCGTTTCGAAACATGTACTGCATTGACATCTACTGCCGCAGCCGTGGAGTGGTGGCCATCAGAGACGGCGCCTACAGTCTCTTTGACAACACTAAGATTGTAGAGGGCTTTTACCCTGCTCCAGGACTCAAGGTATACCAGTATTGGAGGCGTACTAGTAATACAAAAATGGCAGACACTATGTGAACAGGTTTCTCTTAAACTTAAAATCGTATTTGAAGTGCTAGTAAAAAATTCTCAACTTACAGTTTTCTTGCCTATACATTTAAAATTGTTACAAGTACACTAATCCAACTAAAGACTAAGAATTGTGATGCAGTGAAAGCATGTAAACACTGGACAGCAGCAGAAAGTGTCAGCCTGGCTCTGCTCTAAGTGGTGGGTTAAGCGGAAGGCTGTTTGTAGTAGTCTCAGACATAAAGCACTATCAGTCTTTTAATCTGACTCCTGGCAAGAAAAGGAAACTCTGATTTCCTCCAAATGTTTGATTATTTTAGCAAACACAGAAATTAAACATGAAGGGGAGAATAGATTGTATCCTAAACAAGTCATTCGCACCTATTTTGACAGTCATTACTTCTGCGTTCATTTTTCTTAAATGAGTGCAACTAAAGAATTCCAACAACACTTGTAATAAATATTTACATTTTTGAGACCAACAGCTTCAGCATTTCAATTCAGGTATCACGTCAGGCACTGACCACCCCCCTTTATTCTTTCTCCTCATTTTCTAGACATTCCTCAACATGTTTGTAGACAGCAATCAGGATGCTCGCAGGCGCTCGGTAAATGAAGACGATAACCCGCCCTCGCCGGTGGGTGTGGACATGATGGACACTT
Organism: Stegastes partitus; assembly: GCF_000690725.1. Taxonomy (NCBI): domain Eukaryota; kingdom Metazoa; phylum Chordata; class Actinopteri; family Pomacentridae; genus Stegastes; species Stegastes partitus. The sequence goes on along the minus strand of NW_007577738.1, from coordinate 1,637,084 downwards.
TGTTAAACCAGTTGCAACCTCAACAGCCACCACAGACTATGAGAGGGGGTGCAGGAGGTGTATATCCTCCTCTCACTTCACCGCCACCAAATTACCACGCTGTCACTCCCTCACCATCCATGATGCCCACCCAGTCACCAGGTAATGGGATGTGTTGTGCTTTGGTGTTTGTCTAATTAGGTGTGAGTGAATGTCACCCGGTGTTGTTTGTGTCATCTGGGCTTGTTAAGCTGTCATAGAGCATGATGAACGGCAAATCATTGTTTTATGACTGTACCACATTGCTGTCATCAGCCTCCCTGCTGACTTCTGTATTTGTTGCAAGAGCAAAATGTTTGTATGTCAGACGAGACAGCGCAACCATGTGTGCCCATTTCAAATTTGTGAAACCATGAGATCAGTTGTGTTTCTCATGCAACATGTACACACCTCGCAGCCAAGAGTGAACAAAGCATGCATTTAGTCGTGCTCCTTCCATTCTTCTCCATCTCAGCCCACGGCCAGAGACTACAGCCCTTCTGCCCGGCTTTAGCTTGTGTGCACATGAGTGAGTGTGAGGTTGTGTGTAAGGAGAACTTGTCGTCCTTAGAGTCTGATGAGCCCTTTGATGTGTGTATGTGTGTGTGTGCAGGGAACATCCATGCCTCTGGCTCCCCTAGTGGAGCTCTGAGGGCACCCTCTCCTTTTGGGCCCACCCCATCTCCGTCTTCTCTGGGCATAGCCATGGGCCAGACCAGCTTTGCCAGTCCCCACGGTAAGCAGCAGGGCGGCCGTAATTGCTGGCCTGGTGGTAAATCTGCTCTGCTGGGCAGGGGCTGAATCGGGCTGAAGTGAACCTCTTCAAAAGGCTGCAGACGTTAGCAAGCATAAGACAAATGACTTGTAAAGCGTGGGCACACAGTGGTCTATTTATTTGTGTTTATTGTTGAATGTTCGGCCTTACAATGTGGCTGATGACTGGCTGTCCTTCATTCTAGGTGCTTTGGACCCCAGCTCTCCTTATGCCATGGTGTCTCCCAGCCACAGGGGCCAGTGGCCAGGTTCACCTCAAGTCTCAGGACCTTCTCCTGGGGCCAGGATGCCTGGCATGTCCCCTGGTAACCCTTCACTGCACTCACCTATTCCTGACCCTCATTCTCCACGTGCTGGGACCAGTAAGTACTGCTTCCTCAGTATTGCCTTACGATATTTTTATCCTTCAACGAATACTGATACTGAAGCGTTGAAACCAATCCTGGTTCAGATATCTGGGAGTTTCAAAAAATGTGGTGAAAATGTGCTGGTTTTTGTTCATTTATAAAAAACAAACGAACAGACAATTTTGATGACTCTTGATACTAATCCTGTTGCTTTAGTATTTATCAGGTGACAAAATAGGTCTGTCTGAATAAGCATATCAGTGTATTGAAAATGTCAGTGTTTCTTTACAGCCTCATAATTTCTGCACATCTCTCCCTCTTTGATTTAGGTTCACAAGTCATGCCTACCAGTATGCCTCCACCCCGCAAGCTACCTCAGCGCCCCTGGGCTGCCTCCATTCCCACAATCCTCACCCACAATGCTTTGCATGTGCTCCTGCTCCCCTCACCCACTCCCTGCTTGGTGCCAGGCCTGGCAGGAAGCTACCTCTGCTCGCCGCTGGAGCGCTTTCTGGGTTCAGTTATCATGAGACGGCACCTACAAAGGATCATCCAGCAGGAGGCCAATGTGAGTGTCATATGAACCATCCACAGAAATCAGTGTGTGGTATTTTGGCTGCATTTCATGTTGCATAATTTTATTTTGTTTTCTTCTTTACTTTAAGTACATGCTGCAATTGCCCTGACAAAGCATGTAGTGTTTCATAAAATGGCATAAAAATGGGACATACTGCTAAGTCGTAATACTGTGACTGTGACTGTTGCAGTCTGTAGTGTGAAATGAGCTGTACACTGTTGGCAGCTCAAGCTTGTTTATACTCGCGCAAGACACAGCAATGTCTGTGACGTCACTGCGCAGAGGATTGTGGGTCAGAATATCCAGAAAAGCACGGCAGCATGAAAACTGCAAAATCTGACCAGATGTAGTAGGACATCTGGGTTTTTATGGCCTGCTACATTTAACATACTGTAAATTCCGGACTATTGAGTGTACCTGAATATAAGCCACACCCACTAACTTTAAAAAGAAAACAAGTTTTGTGCATATATAGGCCACACTTGTCTGTAAGCAGCAGGTGTCCATGGTGTAACATGAGATATTTACACAGAAAGATTTTTAAAACTTTTAATAAAATGCGTACCACTAACATACACAAATGTCAATGTCACTTTTGTCTCGAGGCAAATTCGTAAAACTCGTACAAATCCATAAATTAGCCACATCATTGTTTAAGCTGCGGTGTTCAAAGCATATAAAAAAAAGAGTGGCTTATTGTCAGGAATTTACGGTGCTCTGTAGTGGGAAATACAAAATATTTTTCTCACAAACTGTATTGTACTGTGTATTGGAACACAGCATCAATTTCTCATATTGCATTGTCTGGTCTGCGCGACAGTAACCACCCCTACTGTGTCACATCTCCTGCAGTTATCTATTTTGAACTCCAATGAGCCGGGCGTGATCATGTTCAAGACGGACGTGCTCAAGTGCCGGGTGGCTCTCAACCCAAAGAACTACCAGACGCTGCAGCTCAAAGTCACTCCAGAAAACGCAGGTCCCTGGTCCCAGGAGGAGCTTCAGGTGCTGGAGAGGTTCTTTGAGACCCGTGTAAGTGGAAGCAGCATGCACTTTGTCTCTACCATGTAAAACTTGGGATGTCATGTAGTGCTTTTATTAAAAGATCCGTAAGTTAATTTGACAATTTGGTATTAACAGGGTTTACAGAATGGTGCCTTAAAGGCCACTTATTGGAATCTGCACCAGTGTTATTTTCTTTAATCCGTCTTCTGTTGTCCTCCTCCTTAGGTTGCTGGTCCTCCCTTTAAATACAACACTCTAAATGCCTTCACAAAGCTACTCGGGGCACCCACTCACATCCTTAGGGACTGTGTGCGCATCATGAAGCTCGAACTGGTGAGTTGCTGCCTCTTTAGTAAGAAGGGCTATTGCGCCTTTTGAGTTAGGATTGTGAGTCTCACTAGTGTCACTGGGATTAGTTTTGAATATGTTTCTCTTCAAAATGTAGAAAACATCTCAATATAACCCATCAGTATATCTTACAGCTGTAAAATGAAAATGGAAACATTGGACTATAGGTACACTATACACAATGCAAGTTTGTGTTTCTGTGTATCATATCTTGATGCATTTCATTCAGACTGTGAAATTTGGATTGTCTTTTTGTTTAAAAGATGCAGCATTGATTACTTTACCTTGCTTCTCTCTGCAGTTCCCTGACCAGGCTGGACAGCTGAAGTGGAATGTCCAGTTCTGTCTCACCATCCCTCCCAGTGCTCCTCCCATCGCTCCTCCTGGAACCATTGCTGTGGTTCTCAAGTCCAAGATGCTTTTCTTTGTGAGTCCCAGCAGTAGCCGTCTGCAACCAAGACACAAGTCATAAACCTGTGACTACTTGAAGCAACCTGACACTGTGTCTTTGGTCTGATTCGCTCCACAGTTGCAGCTGACTCAGCGTATCCCAGTGCCCCAGGAGCCAGTGAGCATCATCGTGCCCATTGTGTACGACATGGCCACAGGCCTCACTCAGCAGGCTGACATCCCCAGACAGCACAGCTCCTCTGGGGCTGCTGCGCTCATGGTCTCAAATATCCTGAAGAGGTTCAACGAGCTGCACCCCGCCAGACAGGGTGAGACTCCCACTCCCACCTGCTGAACACTGAATAATTTACTGTACTTAAATTGACGCCAGCCAAATATTCTATTTTGTTATCAAGACTTCAATGCAAAATATCTTTGCTACTGCTAACTGAATTCTTTTTTTCTCCCAGGTGAGTGTACCATATTTGCATCTGTTCACGAGCTGATGGCCAACCTCACCCTCCCTCCTGGCACTCGTCAGTAAAAACGACAAATTCAGAGCCAGTGCTGAAACTCAACTGGAGTCCCTTTAAAATGGAGGAAGGACCATCCCTGAGCTAGCAAGACATACAACAGTAAAAGCTGTGGTCCTAGCATGCGTCTTCTACATTTAGTTTGCTGGACTTTTGACCTGATGCAGAAATATTGTTCAGAAAAGGAGTAAAATATGTACAGTCATGGACCACAGTCTTTATTCTTGATAGAAGCTTACAAACAAGATTTGCATTTATTGTAGATCTTGAGCAAGGACAGCATTGGATGCAAAAGGATATAAATGTTATTTTTTTTTCCCCACCGGGTACACTTGTAAACAAGATTATCTGTTGAAATTAAGGTTGTTTACGAAAATATGTACATTGTTGTATATTTGAGTGTTGAAGAGAATCAAGTGAGTTAGATTTTTGCTAGAGCCTTGTCTTCTCTCTTTTTTTTAAATGCCAGACTGATAATATTGTATCAGAAGATATATTCCTTAGCACACTATTTAACTGTCTTCTTGCCTTTACTTTGTCAATACCTCTGCATTTTTGTTTAAAACTTTCACTTTGGATACTGTAAAACTGTGATGAACTTTATAAGCCAGTTGTATTTTATTAAGACCCACTTTGAATCCTGATTGAAGGATTTGAGACATCTTGTCTGACTTTGCTATTTAATAAACCAAGCCCAGAGTTGGTTTGTGCTTTGAGGATCTTCCAGTGGCGGTGCTAAAGTGATCCCATCATTTGCAAAAGTGAAAGTAGCAACCCGCGAGAAACATGCAAATACAACTAACCATGCTTCAGCAAAGATGTGGGCAAATGTAAAGAGGCCTTGGCAACAAAATATACATAAAATATTGAAGTCTTATAGTTTTGCGCAATGTCATCTGCAACAGTGCAGCTTATTTTATAAACTTAAAAAAAAAGGCAACTATAGATGTGAAATAAATAAGCAGTAATTATTAGCCATTGGGTAATTTTGAGAAAATCAATCAAATCAATGTGCGGTTACTTTGATGTGCAGACAACTTATTTTCTAGCAAAAATGCAGATCATTTCCTCCTGTCAGTTTCTCATTTTCTGGATTTGATGTGATGTTAAATTTAAAAGGATCTAGACTGTGAGTGACACACCACTTGCACTGGTTATTTTTTTGTATTTTTTACAATGTAGCACAGATAATTTATTTGTTAACTGAAAAGCTTAAACGGTTTGTTGCAGCCTTGAAAGGGAAATACGGAGTAAAAAGTGAAATATTTTCTTGTGAATACTGTGGAGTGTTGGTATAAAGTAATATAAAAATAAGGAAGGGAGTGGAGTCAAAGACAATGAAGAAATTACAATGAAGTTCAGTGATTGGTTGGTAGTGTTGGGTTAAACCTGCAGTGAACACTTGTGCTTTATGTCTGCATCCTCACCAAGTGATGCTGTGATCCTCATCCCTAAAACATGACATCATTGTGAAAGGCTGCTCCTCGGTCTGTGTGGAGGCTGAAGGGGCGTTCAATGCCGCAAGTCACAGACTGCACAGCTGTTGTTGCACAGGGCGTTGGCATTGTATTGTTATTAGATTATTGTTGAGATGTCAACAGCTACATGGATCCTCTGGGAGTTAATAAACTGCCGTCACGCCATTTACACTTAGAAGAAACGCAGTCGCGCCATCTACACTTTAAAAAAAATGGATGCGCGGCTCGTATGCTTTGTACGGTAAAGTGTGCAATGGCAGACAGGAGCTTCATGGTGCATTCAGGTGCATCTTGTAAACTGACCAAATGTTGAAATGGGATGAAAGGTTTTTTAAAAAGTGGAAAAATCTGTGTATTTTGCTTATTTTGCTTGGTCAAAAATACTTACATCTATCTAACACAACCAATAGGCATGTGACAATGTACATGCATATTTTTAAAGACAAGATAAGCATTCATTTACAATTTAATCTAGCAGACTCTTTTATCCAAAGCGATGTACATCTGAGAGTAGACATGCCTTCAAACACGAATGGCGACAGAGCTGCCATGCAAGGTGCTGCCTGTCAGCAACTTCAGGTTCAGTGTCTTGCTCAAGGACAAATGGACTGTGGAGGGGCGGGGGATCAAAACATCAACTTTGTGATTAGAGGACAACAAGTTGAGAACACCCCCCGGTTCAGCTCCCCACCCTCATGGATATCTACACCAATAGGAGCGCCGTCAGGGAAAACAGGCTTATACAGGACCCCCACCACACCAGCAACAGACAGTCTGAGTGGCTACGCTCAGGCCGACGCCTGAGGAACATCAAAGTGAACACAGAGAGACTCAGGAAGAGCTTCTTTCCTCATGATGTCCTTACTGTGAACTCTGATCTGTGATCTCAGGTCAAAATTCAAATCATAGCATCTCATCTGTCAGTTACAGCACGCTGGGTTCATGTTAATATGTAAATAACATATGTACACATACACACCCATGTACTAATGCATAAAAAATACAACCACACACACAACTGCATTCTTGCACAGTGTACACACAACTGCACTCTACATTATTTATGACATTGTGACTTTTTTTTCCTAACTTTTTATAGTTTTCTATTGTTCTTTTTATGTCTTATTGTTATTAACAGCCTTGAGAACAGTCACTTTGCATTTCAATGCACATATTGTATGAGCATGTGACATAAAAACTCTTGAATTTTGAACTGATTAAATGTTGCAGCGATGTTTTCAATTGTGAAAGCTTCAGGTCACGCAGGAAATCCACTTTTAAAATGATGTCACCTGTTGGGTTAGGACACTTAATATTATACAGAACTCTACCAAGCTAGTTTATTCTGAAATCCCTATATTGTGAAGGTCACTCTCAACTTGTCAGCTCTGTTTATTTGTCAGTTTTAGGTGGGATGTTTTCCAAAATGGCAGGAAAAAGCATTACATATAAAGCTGGACCATAACTTCAATGATAAAGCTGAGTCCTAAACTGAAATAAAAAACAACTGTCATACCCACTGAAAACTAAAATTAAGAAAGTGTGACTGATCCTGTCTACTCACTTCAGAGATAAATATCCTTTAACTTTCACTTCTAATGTCAGTTTTAGATCATACCACTGACTACAATGTGAGCTGGAAAATACTCCAAAGCAGAATAACTGTCTTTTTTAACAGGTATTTCATGGCATGTCTGCTTTCTTAAAATTGTTTAAAAACTACACCTTTGTCATTATTGCTGTGTGTGGTTTTTTTTTTAAACCACCTCCGTGTCAGTGAACTTTGCTACTTGCTGAGTGTCACTCTATAGAAAGATTAAGTTTATAATGTTAATATTGGAATACGTGTTTATTATTAATTTTGAAACTTTGAAAAAACAGCTAATGACGAGAAGACATTGAAATGAGATTTTTCAGATTTTATTAAAAGTATTTTGTGTTAAATTTTTTGTGTGTTAACATATGTATATATAATATTATATGTGAATCAATTGTATCATATATTAACAATATATCTATTATTATAGTTGTTTATTATTACTGCCATGATTGGTATATATATATGGCTGATTTTCTTGTGTACTTGTGTCTGCACTGACTCTTGTCTTCCACATTGATCGTCTCCATTGTTGAGGTCAGCTGCTGCTGAGTCGTGTTGGTGGCTTCGTAAAAACGTTACTCCTCTTTTTTTTTTTTTTTTGAGACCGCAAAAGCAGAAAATGTCTAATGTTACGCTTTGATGGGGTTTTTAATAACTCTAACCTGCATCCAATGATTGTTCGCATTGTCAATTATTCTGTTGATTATTTTCTGGATTAATTAACGAGTTGTTTGGCCTATAAAATTGCTCAACGTTTTCTTAAGCCTAAAATGACTCCAAGTTCCTTCTTGTCTTATTTTGTCCACAACTTTCCCCTTTTGAAAAACCTTTGGTAGCCACTCCCGTAAAGATTTCTCAGTTTACGAGATGCACCTGAACGCACCATGAGGTCCCCTTTGGCCGCTCCACACTTTACCGTACAAAACTGACTAGACGCGCAACCAGTTTTGAAGCATCGATGGCGCGGCTGCGTGTGAGCGTCGTCATCTGCGAGGAAACAACGAATTGGAAATGAAGAAACATTGTTTTAGTCACACCGCCTGATTAGGACCAAATGCAATAAAAAGATTAGCAGATAAACATATCATCATCTGTTTTTCTCTGGTCCCGTGTTGCAAGTTATCTGCGCATTCATGTGCCTCCTATGGCTTTTACCAGCGGGACCACATTAGGAGAATAGGTGTGATAATCTCAGTCAGATATGGCAGTAAGTATATCGGAGCCGCTCCGTCAGCCGTGCATTTACCAGGGAGCCCTTAAAGGTAAGTCCCTGTGTTGCATTGTTATTTGCTGCTGCATTGTTCTTGTGGTGTTTGAATTACATTACCTACTGGAGTCCAACCACTCCCCTCCTCTCCTCATCAACCACCCTCCCTTGGACCTGTAGGATATATGACATGTGCAGATTGTTCCTGTGGGCTTGTGGTTATCAGGGGACGCTGCTGATGTGCTTGCTTGTGTGCTCAGTGGAGTTACAGGTGAAGAGACCTCTGATGCCTGTCCAGCTGAGTCCTGAGCAGGTGGGCCTGGAGATGCTGTGTCTTTGTGGGCAGCTGGACCTCCTCATCAGGGCACAGATGCAGCAGGTAGGGTGACAACACCACTGCAAGCATTATTCTAACCACTCCTGACAAAGCTTACATTTGTCTCCTCTACTTTCTGTCAGTTTCCAAAAGTCACATCATCCGTCACAGGGATTCTTGACCAGATGCTGCAGTGACATGAACATTCATCAAACACTAATTATCCCAGTGTGGCTCAGCAAATAAACAGGCATCTTGGACACATAACTAATGTACCTACACACCCAGTGAATGAGAGTCAATTAGCTGTGGGTGGACAGTACATTAATTAGTGTACATCTGCTAATGGCACCCATAGATTATATTGTATTGAGACGACAAGAAACATACTTGACAACGAGCTGATGTGCAAATTAATGTGCAGAAACTTACAGTGGTGACTTACATTTGAAGTTTCCCATCATCTGTATTTTTATTTTTTATTTTAAGCAGTTTCTGTCCACTTTCAAACTAAATAAATCTTTGACTACGTTTGTTACTACACAGTCCACATCATCATCATTTGGAAAATTTTTTACTTGTTGCCTTCAATTTGAGTTGCTGGGAATGTTTCAGAAAGCCAGCAGCCAGCCAGAATCTGTGAAGAGACACAAAAAGATAGAACAAAGGGACTCAACACCATAAAGTGACCAATAACTGACACAAAATAACTACTGAGAAACGACAAAGTGACATCAAACAAACAAAAATCCTATAAAATGACCTCAAATTCACACTAAATAAGCACAAACCAACCAAACCAAAATTTCCGCAAAATGACCACAAAAAGACAACAAATTCACATATAACTACCACAAAACGACACAAAATGACCCCAAAGAGACAATAAAGAGACACAAAACAAGCACAAAGTGGCACCAAGTGACTATTGAATGGCAATAAACAGGTAGAAAAAGACAAAAAATAATCACAAAGTGGCACAAACTAACGCCGTCTGACAACTGGGAGAGGACAAAGTGGCATAAAATAACTAAGAAGAGATGCAAAGTGACTACAAAATGGCAGAAAACAAGTACAAAGAGACACAAAATAACTAAATCATCATCGGGTAACAGTTGTACATGTAGTCTTTAATTTGAGTTTCTTGAAATCTTTTTCAAAGTCACCATCCAGTATATATAAAAAAATCACATAAATCATGCATTTTTCTCCTAATTGCCATTCTCCTAATGAGCAACTATCCACTTCATGCACATTCATTTTGGGATCTAGCTTCCTCTTTGTTTGTGCTGGAGTGTCAGCCTTTCCCACAACTCACTTCCACTTGACTTAAAAGTCAGTGTATTTGCCAATTTGATATATTCCAAGACATATAAACTGGTTTCATGTCTGCTGAGCACTCTCTGACACTGTTTATAACCATTTTACATCATTCTGTGTAGATGTTGGTCCTTTTTACGCTGTAATGTTGATTCGGAGTGACTGTGTTACAGTTTCAGGAGCAGTTAGGACAAGGCTGTAGCCCAGAGGAGTCCGACACCTTCCAGGCTCAAGGTATGTATGTATGACAAAGTATCTGAGGGTGACATGAGTCTTGGATAGCTTCTGGATGTTTGATGTTTTTTCTCATTATATTCTTAAAGGATCGGAGATTCTTGACCAGATGCTGCAGTGCCTTGAACATCTACCAAAGCCTATGCCACAGCTGGAGGTATCACATCTAACAGTAATGTCCAAATCAACCAGGAACATGAATGTACTACACACACTGTGCCCCTCTAAAAGACTGTGAGTCATGGTTACTGTTAACATGCTATGTCAGGAATTAGTGAGTGTCTGTGTTTCCTCAGGACTACCTGGACATGGTGGGTCTGTCGGCGATGTTTCCTCGTGTAGAGGTGTTTCTCATTCAAGGCAGTCCTGTCGACATGCTGGAGAGGCCGCTGATGGATGGTGAGAGAAACTCATCATTATTCATGCCTATCTTTCTGTGCTTGGAAGAAGAAACAACATATTTTGTAGTGCAGGCTTCAGGAAGATGTTAAAACATTGAAGTGTTTTTTTTAATTTATTTTTTATGTCAGATAGAGTTCAATTCAAGACAAGCATGAAAACAAATGCAAAGCTGAAAAAAAACAGTTTGTTTCCAATTGGAAAAATATGCACATGCATGTACTTTGAGTTTTCTAGTAATCTAAGCTTTAGCGACAGGTTGTAACTTCTTGATCTCAAGTAAAATCCTGATGTACCTTTAACNTAAAAGTCAGTGTATTTACCAATTTGATATATTCCAAGACATATAAACTGGTTTCATGTCTGCTGAGCACTCTCTGACACTGTTTATAACCATTTTACATCATTCTGTGTAGATGTTGGTCCTTTTTACGCTGTAATGTTGATTCGGAGTGACTGTGTTACAGTTTCAGGAGCAGTTAGGACAAGGCTGTAGCCCAGAGGAGTCCGACACCTTCCAGGCTCAAGGTATGTATGTATGACAAAGTATCTGAGGGTGACATGAGTCTTGGATAGCTTCTGGATGTTTGATGTTTTTTCTCATTATATTCTTAAAGGATCGGAGATTCTTGACCAGATGCTGCAGTGCCTTGAACATCTACCAAAGCCTATGCCACAGCTGGAGGTATCACATCTAACAGTAATGTCCAAATCAACCAGGAACATGAATGTACTACACACACTGTGCCCCTCTAAAAGACTGTGAGTCATGGTTACTGTTAACATGCTATGTCAGGAATTAGTGAGTGTCTGTGTTTCCTCAGGACTACCTGGACATGGTGGGTCTGTCGGCGATGTTTCCTCGTGTAGAGGTGTTTCTCATTCAAGGCAGTCCTGTCGACATGCTGGAGAGGCCGCTGATGGATGGTGAGAGAAACTCATCATTATTCATGCCTATCTTTCTGTGCTTGGAAGAAGAAACAACATATTTTGTAGTGCAGACTTCAGGAAGATGTTAAAACATTGAAGTGTTTTTTTTAATTTATTTTTTATGTCAGATAGAGTTCAATTCAAGACAAGCATGAAAACAAATGCAAAGCTGAAAAAAAACAGTTTGTTTCCAATTGGAAAAATATGCACATGCATGTACTTTGAGTTTTCTAGTAATCTAAGCTTTAGCGACAGGTTGTAACTTCTTGATCTCAAGTAAAATCCTGATGTACCTTTAACTAAGTATCCTCAAATAAGGGGAGACACTATAGCCGAATAGGGTAACATTTGAAACTAATAACTCTTAACTTACCCAGTTGTTTACTTACATTAAGACAAATATTTTTTGCATTGCAAGTTTTCTGATTATTTTTTTTGTTTAAATAGGCAAATAAGATATTGCATATATGGGCTGCAAGGTGGAGCAGTGGTTAGCACCATTGCCTCGCACCAAGAAGGTTGCCAGTTTGCATCACAGTGGGATCTTTCTGCGTGGAGTTTGCGTGATCTCCCCGTGCAGCGTGGGTTCTCTCCAGGTCACAGTCTCCCACACAGTTCAAAAACATGCTGAGGTTAACTGATGATTCTAAATTGTCCATAGGTGTGAATGTGAGTGTGCTTGGTTGTCTGTCTCTAAGTGTAGCCCTGCGATAGACTGGTGACCTGTCCAGGGTGTCCCCCGCCTTCGCCCTAAGTCAGCTGGGATAGACTCCAGCCCCCCCGTGACCCTAGTGAGGATTAAGTGGTGTATAGATAATGGATGGGTGGATGGATGGATGTTGTATATCTAAAAAAGCCTAAATTTGAAATCATTTCCAGAACAGAAATCTAGACATTGGATTAAACCAACTTTAAAACTATTGCTTCATTTTATTGACTTATTAGATTCAATGATTTTTACAGAGGAGATTTTGAATACCTCCTTTTTCATCACCCCATAAATCAAAGAATACAGTCAAGACATGTATGTTTTTTGGAATAAAATGTTGTATAAGTCATGCTATGGATGATGTGACAACTCAGCAAAATCTTTCAGAATACAGGGAGGAATAAAACTGAACAGTTTGGTCCATCAAAATACTACTTAAGTGGAGATTTCTGGCTCAGAGTATGAGAAAAATAAGTTATATATTTTTTCGGGGGGTATTACAAGTTTTCTGAATGTTCTGTTTAAAAATTCAAATGTGGTATGAGCTTACAACTTATGCACTAATTTGCATGTATGTCCAACAGACAAAGTGTTAGAAAACAAACATCTAATTGTATATTTTGGATGGTGTCTTTCTGCTCTGAAAAGAAACGTGTTATCTAAGCAAAATGTCAAAATTAACCAGTGCACCAGAAATGTGATGTTTTCGCGTCGTCACACTTTAACTCTTAAACATTTCTAAGAAAAGTGTTGTACTATGTACTCCACTTGACAGATGTAGTTAATTTGCAGATTAAAAATGTATAAAGGAAACATAGGCTACAATATAATACATTGTCATAGATTTACCTAAACAAAGAATTTTAATTTGGCTTCACATTGATTATCAACTGCATTAAATGCTTCTTACATATTAATGCAACAGTATTAATGATTGAGCTAAAGCTATATAATAAAGCAGTACTTTCGGCACACTTTTTTGACAGTATTCACAATGTTTTTTCTTAAGAAAATGGCTGAATGTAGGTCTTACACCTATATCAAAGTATTGCAACTTCACTTCAATTAAGGACTATGTTTCCACTGCTTGTTATATCAACTAATTCTCTCACTTTGCTTTTATATGCAGATTCCATGTAGTTGACAAATGCTATGAATGTTTTTGAAGAAGGCTTTCTAATCTTTCTTCTAAAACGCTGCTGCTACTGCTTCTTTTGCAGAATATTTCTTCCACATTGCCAAACTGAACCAGCTCCTGGTGCTAAGTCAACAGCTAGAAGAGGATATCAGGCACCTTGGAAGTCATAAGTACATTGCCCACCAGCTCTCTGTTATATATGTGAGGACAATGATTTCAAACTTTCTTCTTTTCAACTGTGCTCTCTTTTTAATTTCCTCGATGCCTGTGTGTTTTCATGCCACTGAACTCAACAGTGTGCTTTTTAATGTCTATTTTTTGCAGCAAGTCATCAGCTCTTTCAGGGGAATTCAGGTCTTCTCTGAAATAAAGAGGGATATTGAGGCCAACTTCAAACAGATGAAACAATCTCTGGTGGCAGAGGAAGGCTCTAGGCATGAACCTCAGCTGGCTGCTCATTATATCAACTGGTGAGTTAAAATCTAAATGATGAGTTGGGGGAGATGATGATTAATGCAGCAACAGTCTGATAACAACCCTGTTCTGCTCTCTGTGAAGGATCTTAGAAATAACTCAAAGCCTAACAGCAGTGGTGTTGTCACTGCCGGAGCAGCTGACAGAAGACATTCACCAGGCCGTGACCTTCATGTCCCAGTTCCTGTCCTGACTCACCCTGACAGACACCTCTGTATCTATGAATCCCTCCCCAGGAGTCTCCTGCTTCTAAATGAACTGATGATGTTATGAATGTGAAAAGGTGCTACACAATTTGATTCAACTGAATAATGACAGGACTGGATAATCATATAGTTGTTTTTTTTTTTACATTGTCTTTCTGAACGTGGCCCTTATTATTCCCTGTGGTGAGTCAGTTGTTTGGGATTGAATGTAAGCTTGGTAAATCCCTCCTTGCACTATACTGTTACAACTACTGTTACGTTTTTTAACCTGAGGTGGAATAATAAAATTGAATGCAATAGGGAAATGTGCTTACTCTCCCTCTCTTTAATGAGTCTGTATATGTCCTCACTTCAGAAATGGTGGATCACATCAGGTAGATGTGATCATAGCTAAGAACAATGCAACCAATAGCATGGGTCAGACCACATCCTCGAACAACTACAAAAAGACCCAAAATGAACACAAAGTTGTGTAAAACATTTATGAAAGGACACAGAGTTAAATATAAAATGACCACCAAGTGCCAAAATTGTATGTAAAATGCAAAAAAGTGATAAATTAACTCAAAACCACAGTGTCAAACAACTAATGCAAAAAAATACTATAAGGAAACAGCAAAGTAACATATTAAGAGATGCAAAATGACCACAAAGTGACACAATGCCACAAACTGATGGAAAACAAGCACAAAGAAAACCCAGAGGACCACAATGTGACAGTCACAAAGTAAGAGACAATAAAGCTACATACACCAACAAATTAATCACACAAAATGACCACAAAGAGACAACAAACTTACATAAAACAACCATGAAGACATACAAAGGGACTACAAAATGGCATAAAATGAGTACAAATAGACACAAAATAACCACAATGACATAATTTGATGCAATAAAATGACCAGGAAAAAAAGGAAAAAGAGTAAAATATACCTAACAGTTCACCAAACAGTAGTTCTAACTTTTACAAATCTTGTGTGAGCAAAGCATTAGCCCCAGCCAGCTAGCGTAATAACACCTAAATGAACATATTGCAAATAATAATCACAAAACAGCAGTAAAAACTTATTTACATGTAATACTTAAAGTAGATAAATGTCTTTTGGTGCTTGCTTGGCTGCAGACAAAGACAAAATTGAAGCTGTCATGCAAGTTAAACTGTTTTGAAACGTTAGCACAGTTAGCTTGGCTGCAGACAAAGACAAAATGGTGGCTGTAACAATGTCAATTTAACTGTTGCTGCTTTGGACTTGAGCAGCAGTTATTACTGAATAAAAAGTTAGAAACCAGCTGTTAGTGGCAGAACCTTTTATATAAATATAAATTAATAACTATCTGTTTTGGTTTCAGGTGCTTGCTGCTGTGGTTTACTCCAATGCCAGAATAAAACACAGCCATGTTATTAGTTTTATCTGTTCTTTTTCTACCACGACAAGTGAGTCATGTGCTGTGAGAAAGGCATATTAATTAAAGATGCATCTGTTCCACTCACATCCCAGTAGTCCTGTGGGCCAACATGCACAGTACAAGAACTGTAGAAGTGGATCACTGCAGCCATTAATAAATAATGTCATTAATTACACCTATGCCTTCCTGCTGTTACATGGCAACATATCTGCAGTGAGGAAGTTTGTCATGCTCCCTGGATGTCTTGCACCATTACAATGTAGAATTTTTTAAAATGTGAATTGACATGACATAAAGTAAAACAACCTGCAATGTTGAATAACTCTAAAATTTCCATTTTCCTTTTAAAAACACAAAAGAAAATGTAAAGTCAACTTGTAAATGTATCATAATTTCACCTTTTAAAAACAATTTGATGAATGAAACCAATAATTTCCAGTTAAATACTGTAAATATAAAATAATGAATGTCTTATTTTTTAATTATTTTGTTATTTCATAGTTATTTTATAATTTTATTTTTTACTGTATTTTTGCTGGCCCAGCTGCTGCAGTATTACCTTTTGTTTAATTTACTTTTTTTTTGTACATACAGTGTACATCACATTCATTCAGTTTTAAATGCTTTCCAAAGGGGGGGCCTGAACATCCCAAATTCTTTGTAACGAAAATCAATACAAAAATATCACAATCGCAATATCCGTCAAAATATGTTTTTTGCATGTTGTTGCATGTAATAAGTAGGGCCACTGTTTAGGGATTTCAGATTGGAAAACAAACAAAAAAAAGATTAAAACCTTTATCACGATGGTGATATTTTACTTTACTATACTGTATCTCCATATTTGTAGTCCCACCTGTTACATATAGGGCAACTTTGCTAGCCTAACATGAGTAAACAGCGCCTCCTGCTGTTCAAAACCTGCCACATGTTAAATCAGAGAATACCATAACAGCTCCCTGCTGAATTAACAACTACTTATAATACACAGGAGACGCATTCAAGACCTGGTGTGCAGGATATTTTACACTAAAACAACAGCAGAAACAATAACACAATTACATTTTGATGTAATGTTGTTTATTTGTGGTGTGTGGAAGCAAAAACCCTCCCGAGTCTACTCCTGCAGATGTTCGCAGAGCTTCGGCACGCAGAAAACCAAACCGGACGGTGCCCGTCTGTCACAGCCGCCGGGGGAGGGACTTAACTGTGAGTGACATTTCTGATCAAGCAATCACATAACCCCATTTCAGCTCTGTAGCCAATCAGAATGTGTTAGGCTGTCCGGCAACTTGACTGTGAGAGCTGGGGCAAAGAAGGAGGATATCCGTGGAAACATTTGAATTATACGAGTCTGACAGGCTTCTGAAGGAAAACTGCACATGACTGAACATCACAGAAAGATGAATGTGTGTAAAAATGGTAAGTTTGAAAAGTTTAGAATCGACCTCTACGTCTCTTTGTCTACTTGTGAGTTTTAATTTGTGGGCATTATAGTCTGTGAACCAAGTGACTGACGTTACAGCTGGAAAATATTACGCACATCTTCGTTTCTGAGACGATATATGCTAGTTAGTGTCAGCATAGTGAGGTGTTTCGTTCAACTCTCATGGGGCCAAGCATCCAGTGTGCCGAAGTGTCCTTGAGCAACCCTGCCAGCTGGAGGTGGACTCCCTGCGACCCCCTTTCCATTGAAAAAGAGTTATGGTTCAACAAATCTCTCGAACAAGATGACGCTTTTTTAGTGATCCCGTTTGCATGATTTTGGTTACACAGGTTGTCTGAAACATCTACTTGTCATACTGTGTTGTCAGATGCAGAGACACACACCTGAGCCCTGTGTAAACATCTGAGGAGGACATGATACCAGAGCCCACTGCGACAGCTGCATCCAGGTCCTCAGAGCAGAAGTAAGAAAAAAAATCAAAAAACAACCAAACATATAAGCTGGCAGTGTTTCCATGAATTCCTACAAACTTTATTTTCTATACAGGGAATCAACATGTCATGTTTTTGTCTTCACAGTACGAACTCTCATGCAGAGGCAACCTCCTCTGGAGCTGTCAATCACTCAGAGGATGACTCAGGGAACGAGAACAGACAAAAGAGTGTGGTAGGTGTCATGCGCTGATCATGCATGCATGTTTTTTTGCTGAAAATAGAAGCAGGGTTGTAGAAAAGCAGTTTGAAGAAGCATATGATGCTTTTCTGGTGGATTTTGCATAGTTTGTTATCATAAGCAGTCTTTTTCACAAAGGTTGTTTTGATGCACAGCTGCAAAAGATACAATTAAGACCAGTTGTTGGGGTTTTATGGATGTTTTCAGAGCTGAAATGGTTGACAAAGTTGACCTAAAACTATTTTGCTAATTGATTAATTATCATATTAGTTTTTCATGAAAATAACAACAAATCTCTGATTTTTAAGCCTCTCAGACATGACGAGGTGCTGCTTTTCTTAGTCAAGATATGGCTGTCAACTGATTATGTTCAGGTTTTGGATTGTTAGCTGGAAAAAACAGAAACTCAGAGAAATTCTAATTGACATTTCTGAGCATTTCTCAGTATCGTATGAGAGTAGAGAACCAAAGTGTATTGCAGAAACATGAGCCTGCTAAATTGAAATATTCAGGCAGTTAGATTGAGAAGCAGATGGCTGATGGAGACTGACTGAGACAGGCCTGGACAGCCTGGATGAGGTGGAGATGGAGAGGAGGAGGGATGTAGGATCAGTGGCCTGGGAGGAAGAGGGACAGAATTACTATTATTTTTAAGAACAAAGTCTAGGAGACAGCAGGCAGCTAGATCAGAGAGTAGTGACCTTGAAATTGAGAGCAAATAGTTTTTGACAGTGTGGGAAAACTGAAGTGAGGAAGAGAATAGCAGCAGAAACAGCCTTTATATTCACTGAAAGGAAATGAGAAAACATACGCTTCATTAGGTATTTTCAATGTATTTTTATACACTGTAAATGCTCATACTGATAAAGCAAAAACTTTCATTTACTCATTTATAATAAATAAAAGAGCACTACCCTATGCTGAAAGCTACAAGTGTTACTGAAGTATGATAAAGTTGGTGCAGGTGGACGAGCAAAGTTTCAGGTGTCTGACTGACTCCACTTTGATAACAGAGGTGCGTCAGTGCTCACACAGCAAAGTCCTTCATTCAGAAATTTTTTGTTTGGCCAGTTTAGAATGTAGAACGCTGGTAGAAGCTTATTTCTCAAGCATCTATATCCTTTCTTTCTTATATCTCACGTTTCCAAACACCACAGAGACGAAGGAAAAGAGCGCACAAAGGCTCAGAGAATGTCAAACGCAAAAGTGCCAAAGCCGGCTGCAGCAGCGTCAGCAGAGCCGGAGGCGGCCACAGCAAACAGAAGCATGTGGAGGCCGTCACGCTGTTTGAGGTCATCACCATGGGCAGGAGTGCCATGCAGGTAAAATGATCAGCCTCAGTAATGGACATGTGGATTGTTTTGTAATTTGGAAATCAAAACTGTTCACAGGCGAATGTCCAATGTCTGTCCAACCTCCTTTGTCAAAAATCACTGTTAAATGACAATAAAGTAGCACTTGATCTGCAGAATTGCATGTAAACATTTGCAGCAGCTTACCAAAAATCCCTTATTGTCTTTATGCCTAAAGATACTAGCTGGCATAAAGATGATATCCTATCGAATAAAAACGCACTCACTGACTCTCCTGCGATGCCTGAGCAGGCGGTGATAGATGACTGGATTGAGGCGTATGTAGCAGACAGAGACTCTTCTCTCCTCGACCTCATCAGCTTCTTCATCCAGTGCTCTGGGTGCAAAGGCAAGTGAAAGAGCAGACATGCACATGTGCAAATAGCTGCTTGAATTGGGTTTATAGTTTTGTACTTCCTGTTTTTTCCAGGTGTGGTCACAGCAGAGATGTGTCAGAGCAAAGAGGACAGGGATGTCATGAGTAAGATGGTGGAAGAGCTGGATGAGGTGAGAGGATGTCATGTGACCTCTTTATATCTGCAGCTTGTTTTGGCACATTTTCAATTAAGTCGATATGATTGTGTGTTTCAGGATTCTGGTCTGCAGTATAAGAAGTTTCTGGCTTTTCCATGGATCCTCACAGTCACGTGGCCCATGGATACGGTCAGTACCTGCACATTCTCTACTACTTTGTGTATTTAATGTGTTTCTCTGTCATCTTTAAAGCTAAGGGAACATTTTTTTAATGTTTGCCGTATAATATTTCATAGATAATAAAATGACTAAATTGTGTTTTGAAGTGTCAAAACTACCAACAGATTGATTTCTCGTCATCTTTGCAGTTTTGATTGCATGTTTTTTTGTCAAATGTTGGAAATTTGGAGTTTTTCTAATGTAGTGTGCAAGTTTTATGCTTAGATTTCACATTCACAGTGACTATAAAATGGCACTAGCTAAATACAGGTTACAAGGTGGAAATGCGGCCTTTGTTTCCTCTCTGATTTCAGCTCAGTGTCGCAGTGCATTTACTTTCATGGGGTTGGTTCACTGAGCCTGAATCCGGTTTTGCAGGAACACTGTTCTGCGTATCAGTGTCAGTTACTTTCACTTTCACCTGCAACTCACAAGTCTTTATGAGTTGCATGTGAACTCATGAAGCCATTGAGCAGCTGCACAGGAGCAGCTGAAGAGTTTTGGGCTGGGTTTTACTAGACAAGAAGTGGCTCGAGCGATCACATCAAAAACTAGAAGTGCAGTGGTTATACTAGTAGTAGCACTAATAGTCATAGTATTGTACTTGTGAAAAGTGCTACAAATAGACAAAAGAGGGCTATAGAGAGAACTACAATCCTTTCCTTCTCCCTGCACCATCCATGATTTATTTGTGTGCATTCTGAAGGGGGCATGACTTGTCACATTTCAGTACAACTATGGGCAGCTAACTCAGGAACGATCGCGGACATGCAGACTCAGACAAAGGGTGCATGCTGGCATTGAAAAGTCCACATCACAGCCTTTATGCACTTCAAGATTTGACAGAAGGACAACCTTCACACACTTAGCAGAAACGTGCCTCAAAGTCAATCGATTTGTGAATGTTGGGGGTGGAATTGGGTCTGATATTCTGGCCTTTATGGATCCCGTTATGAAATGAGAAGCTTGAACTTGCTGAAAAACTGTAACTGTCAGGAAAACAGTGTACTGTTGCACATTATTACTGGTAAAACTGCACTTTATCAACAGTCATGGCACTGTATTTAGGAATACAGAACCCCCATTACCATTAATTTACTGCTATTTGTGATTTGTTTTGTTTTTTGTTTCTTACCTTCTTCTCAACTGTAGGATAGTGCAGAGTATCCCCTCATACAGTCTGGACCTTACGGTCGCTGGTTTCACACCGAGTTCTGCGACTTTGTGTCGGTTCTGGTTTCTCAATGTCAGCACAGCGTCATCTTTGACAGTTACCTGATGAACACCCTCATCTCTCTGCTCACCGAGCTGTCAAACTCTTACGTACGAGCATTCAGACACACATGCACGCTGGCAGGTAAGAGATAAACAACGCCAATACAGAGATAGATAAATGTGTCGTGGATAAACTAATGTGTATTGTGGTTTTCGATGTGGTTTTCTCTGTTAAGCTGTGAAGCTGCTGAGCGCACTGGTGGGCGTCGCTCTCAGTCTGAGCGTGGGGATTGAAAACAGTCAGAAACTGCACGAGGTGCAAAAGACAAAGACGGTCAGACAGAAAAGCTCACAGCAGCTGGAGAGAATTCAGAAGAAGATCACAGAGGTAAGAGCCATATCACCATTCACACATTTAGAGGATTTCGTCTTTGCTTTGTATGAATGAGCTGTATGATACTAAATGTTTGGCTTCTCTCTGCCTTTCCTGGTGCTCCTCAAGTTGCAGGAGAAGCGAGCGGAGGTCGAAAGCATGATGGACATCATCTTCAAAGGAGTTTTTCTCAAGAGATATCGGTGTGGTTTGTTGACATAGTCTTTATCAGCTTAAATTTAAATCTATTTTATGTTACAGTATTAGTTATTCACATTGGGCTTTGTGTGTTTGTACAGTGATGTGCTTCCGGAAATACGCTCCATCTGTATGGAGGAGTTGGGTTTGTGGATGAAGCTCTACAGTTCTGCATTCCTCAATGATAGTTACCTCAAGTACGTGGGCTGGATGATGCACGACAAGGTGAGCATGTGATCACTTTTTAAAAAGTTGTTTAAGTGTTGTGGATGATAAAGAAGCTTGTGATCTATGCTAGAAAAGGCCCTTCTTGTCCCCTCTCTCATGAAACTGAAAACAAGCTGAAGACTCGTGTATATTATCTTTCAGGTTCCTGATGTGCGTCTCAAGTGTGTGTTAGGTTTGCAGGGTCTGTATGGAGATGCTCTCCTCCTGACTAAACTTGACCTGTTCACCAGCCGCTTCAAGGTAATCAAGGCTCCAAACAGATTCCCGTTGTTGAAAATCTTTATTTATTTATTTATTTTACCTTGATTACACAAAGGAATAATGTTGTTTGTGTTCACTTGACGAATTCAAGTACAATATCTTGGCTTCTTTTGGCTCTGTTTTGGTCTCCAACAACTCCTCAGAAACATATCTGAGTACCTGCTAGACTTTCTTCACCAGCTGGCTGCTAATATTTGTCATTTACTGCTGGAAATTGGCTTGATAAAAGCAGTGAGACCAAATGATATGGTAAATTAAAGCTTGAAGCCCTGCAGAGCTGAGCTTCAGGTGTCTGTTTTCAGAACCGCTCATGCATAATGTTTTCCAATTTATGTCCCAGGACCGAATAATCTCCATGACCCTGGATAAGGACAACGAAGTGGCAGTGCAGACCATGAAACTACTGCTACTCATCTCTAAGTGAGTTTGTTTGTTGCTGTGATCAGATTTACATTATGTTCTGCATTCTTCTGCCTTTTTGCATCAAACTCCTCCTCACTCCGCAGAACATCTGATGAGGTGCTCACTCCTGAAGACTACAAGCAGCTCCTCCAGTTTGTTTACTCCTCACAGCGCCCTCTAGCTGCCACTGCAGGAGAGCTGCTCTTCTCAAGGTACAATCGCCTCCATCACTTGAAAAACAAACCCTCAAACAGCATTTATATTAGATTTTGTTTGTCTTCGCCAGACTTCTCAGTACTGTTGCATCTACGTCGGATACTCAGGATGGAATGAATGAAGAGGAAGCACATAAACAACAAACATTTGCCAGACTGAAAGCTCTGCTGCAGTTCTACCAGGAGTGTGAGGTGAACAGACACTAATTGTTTCTATTCAAGGCTCTAGTTTGAACTAATCATCATGATGGTTGCACTAATTTGTTTGTACGTGCATGTTTTTAGTTGCACAAGCACGTGGTGTACCTGGTGGACAGTCTGTGGGACTGTGGTGGAGCTCTGCTCAAAGACTGGCCCACTCTCACATCTACACTGTTGCAGGACTCTACCTCACACAGTGCAGGTAAGAAGACGTGTGTGTTTTTGAGTATTTATTCTAGTGTACTGTAATGAGGTGCCCTTTCAGTTTTTATTCAACCAAAGGATGTGTTTGCCCACTCATTTACTTGATTAAATTGTAATAGCCTCTCCAGTATTATTAGGTAAAAGCAGAATTTTGTTTTTGGTTTTGTGTTTATTAAGACTTGTCCAGATGTACATCGGTACTTTTAGTTTTTTCTCTGTATTTTTGGCCTTTTGTCCACATGAAGACCAATTTTCAGGAACACCACTTGTAGTTTTTGACGTGTACACAGGGTAAAAACTGAGACTTTTGGAAACTATGACAGAAACATCTATATTCGCTTACTGATAGGGTCTGTTCCCTCACTGTGTCTCCTTCCCTAAGTGTTCCCTCTCAGTGCGTGACGGTTTAGTGTGAGCCCACTGTTAAATCGTGGCAGTGGCAGAAAGTAAATACATTAGGTGTGAATTTGGTTGCCACAATAATTCATTCAGTTCAGTGTTGTAGTACATAGTGTACAGGATGGCAGTGTTTTACATAGAAACCTCAGGTACTTTCACCTTGAACTCACTTGTCGGAGTCATTGAGCAGCTCCGGTGGAGAAGCTCAAGAGTCAAGTGCTGGGTTATACCAGAAAAGAAGGGGCTCAAGTGATTAAGTCAGACATCACAAGTGCTTTAGCAGTTATTGTAAACATGAAAAATACTACGATGAAAAAAAAGAGAGGTAGAGAGAGAAGTACAGTCCTTTGCTACCTCCTCACAGCTGGTCAATCATGATGTGAAATGGGTCTGAATGGCAGGTTGACCATGAGTTTGTGATGCTGCTGTTTGGGAACGAGCTGTGAGACATTGACCACGTAATGCAGAGTGTTCAATAATAATACACTAATAGATACTAGTAGACTTTCCTGAGGGACTGAGCAAAACTGGAGAAATGTAAACATGATTGCTGTGCCCTCACAAAATGTACACAAACCAAGCATGGATGGTGCAAGAAAGAAATCTTTATTGCATGTTTGTAGAGTTGTTTGTATTTTCAGTCAGATGTCCACATTGGATTTAAAGATGTTCATCCTTTTGTATTTTATTAGTAATGTCAATGTCATGTCACAAACAGATGGCGATTTTTTATATGCTCACAAACTCAAACTCTACAGCTGTGGTGTCATTTAAGTCTGTGAGGATTTAGTTTTTTGGCATTAGGGTGGAGATTGGCATTGGGCCTAAGGGTGCGTTCCAATATCTGTACTATCATACTATATAGTTTGCCTGAAAGAAGGTTTATTAAGTCCTAATACATAGCATGTCAAATGCAGCGTGCCAAAATACCAGGATGTCGTACTACTATGCATTAGGTCTCATTTTACAGTATGTAAGTCAGCGTGCTTTTCTGGCCGATCTCACCCACAATCCTCTGTCTAGCAATGTCTCACTTGAGTAACAAGCTTGAGCTGTCAAGAGAGTACAGACAGTTGATTTTACACTGGAAACTGCGATATGTATGAGCAAGACGATGAAAGCTTAAAGTGCGATATTATGACAAAGTATCCCTGATTGTGTGCATACTGCATGCAACAGTATGTCGTTTGTGATTGCAGCTACAATCCGTACTGTAAGTGAGAAAAAACAATAAGTATGAGATTTGGAATGCAGGGTACAACTAACCAGAGCAGCCCTCTACTTCCTGTTTATACAAGCACGCACATGCCCAGTTTGCATGAATGATCTTGTGACATGTATTTTCAGGTGTGTTAGCATTGACAGAGATTATTATTATTGTTATGTCTAGACTAAAATGCTTGTCTGGACAGAGATAACATTTGAAAAATGTGTTATTTTGGATGTAGCCTTGATAACTGAAGCACATTTGTGAATATTCTTACGATGCCCCAGATGAATAAAACACAACAGCATGCCATTATTTTATGAAAAAAATGTCCTCGTCTGCTTGATTATTAGACTTCTCCACTAAGAGGGACAGCAATACTGGATTGTGACACCAAGGCCTTAGTCTTTTCTGTGAAATTCTTAAAAACATAATTGTTTTGCATCTTAGCTTTTCTAATAAGCATGTAAGAAGATAATACAGTGTTTTGGTTTTTTCTTCATTCAAGTTTCAGAGCATGTGTTAGCCAAACCAGTATTCATTTTTGGTATTTTTAATCCGACTTGAATTTTAGTCTATTAAAAGAGATATGTGGGCTTTCAGCATGTTTGTTTGTTAAAAGCATTTTTTTGCTCATCCACATGTTATAAGGTGCTTGGAACAGCTTCACATTGGTTTTCAGGAAACATTTTTTCCCCATAACATAATACAAGACATTATGTTCATACTTGATCATATCTTGAATGAAATCCACCATAAAATAGCCTCTGTCGGAGAGAATATCATGTTCATTAAAGGCCTTTGCTGGTCTTTGTAGGTTTTACACTGGCAGAACAAGCAGTACTGGTAGAGATCCTGGTCGCGTCGGTTCGTCAGGCCTCAGAGGGACCAGCGCTGGCAGGGAGGAGTGGAGCCAAGAAGGTTAGTGACAGATCCATCCCCATGTGTGAGACATCAGCTACGAATATCCCGCTTTAAATCTGATCAGCCTTCATGGTTTTATGCTCCAGGTAACGAACGCCAGGGAAAAGAAGATTCAGACTGACGACTGTTTAAAGCTCACCGAGCATCTCCTCGCGGTGCTTCCCAAGTTACTGTCCAAGGTATTTATTCCATGTTACAGCTCATATATAAGTCACTGATTCTGTATGCAGATCTCTGTGCTGCACAAGTACTTTTTGGCCTTTTATACAATGACGGTGTCTATTCTTTTGTGATATTTGTGCAGTTTTCAAGTAGCTATGACATTGTAGCCTCCCTGATGAGGATTCCTCAGCACTTCCTCCCAGAGTGTCCACAAGCTGAAAACACACAGGTCTGCACCTCTTTTTATCAATTTACACAAACTATGTTTATATAATAAAAGATATATAATAATATAAAATAATGTGGCGATGCACTTGCCTCATATTTAATTAGCTTATTACCACTACAGTGTTACACCAATGCATTGAAACCATGAAATGTTAAATGCCAGAGATATTTGAACTGTGAAACGATTATTGAGCCACTAGTATTGATCCAGAAACTTAAAATGAAGGGATAACTATCAATGTATTATAAAAATAAGGGTAATAATGGGGAAATTCCATCCATCCATCCACGGGGGGCTGGAGTCTATCCAAGCTGACTTAGGGTGAAGGCAGGGGACACCCTGGACAGGTCACCAGTCTATCATAGGGCCACACTTTGAGACAGACAACCAAGCACACTCACATTCACACCTACAGGCAATTTAGAATCACCAGTTAACCTGAGCATGTTTTTGGAGTGTGGGAGGAAGCCGGAGAACCCAGAGAGAACCCACGCTGCACGGGGAGAACATGTAAACTCCACGCAGAAAGATCCCAAGTGTCCTCACCGGGACACAAACCGGCGACATTCTTGCTGCGAGGCAACAGTGCTAACCACAGCCCATGCAGCCCATGGGGAAATTTATCATTAAATGACTATCTCTATCTAGAGCAATTATTTGATGTTTATGCTATATTTTTTCATTAGACTATTAATTATGTACTAAAGAAAACAATGATAAATATCAAATGAACAAATGTGAATAAAAGCAAAGCTGAGAAACTAATTTAATGACATGAAACGGAAATAAAACTGCAAATACTGACATCTGTTTGCCTCTAAGCTGTTATATGTTTGCAGTGTTCAGAGAAATTACTTAAAATGATTAATCAAACATCAAAATCGCAATGAATTAACTTTTTGTTGATCAGCTCATTGAATAATTAATTGATTTTGTCAGCATTGTCAGAATAATGTAGATCCTCTTCATTTTTGTGGCCCTGTTGTCAGTGGAGAGTATTAATAGTGAAATTAACCTAATATGAGCTGAACAGAGAAAATGATTCAAACCTCTTTAACAAGGCCAATTGTTTCCTTGATCTATTGTTTTGTTCTACTAGATTATAAATCATGTGCTCTTTAAAACAATGTTAAATACCAAACGTGTCTTTAAATAGTTTCTTTTGAGTCCAAAAAGTAAAGAATAACACTGTGATGTGGATTTTCTTTATTTTCCCATTACTAGTTCACTCATTTTAAAAGAGTTGCTCCTGTATCGTTTCCACAGATGGTGTCCAGTCTGATGGCAGAGATGGAAGCTGTTCTGGACCTCCATTCAGGCCCTGCTGTTCTGGAGGCAGCAGCCCGCACATACCTCAGTCTGTGTGGGGAGGAAACTTCCTGGTGCTCCGCAGCCCGAAGCGCCAGAGACTGTCTGGTCCAGCGCTGGGTGGACCAACTGACAGCACTGCTGGGAGACTCACTCAAGGTGAGGAGCACTGTTTCTCTGTCGCACCAAAGGTGTGTTCTGAACCTGTGATGTTGTTTTTCTATATCTGTCATACTTGTATTTACTCGGCCAGGGAGTCCCAAGAAAAAAAAAAAAGGGGTTATCAGATACTTTTTTCTTGTAAAACATAGGATATTTCCATATCTTCTGGTGACATAGTCTTCCAATTTAACAATTCGAGAAGGGTCATTCCATGTCAGATCAGCAAATTTTTAGGACAGTTTCTGCTCAACTGATTTGCCTGAAATTTTATAGCATAAAACATGGATATTTATAAAGATTTTGTGAAATCTTGGCTTGATTTATTAAATACTTTGCAGTATATTTTATTAAAAAAGAATTGCCTGTTGACCCACTTCGAGCTTGTTTTTTGCACATTGAAATTTATGACTATGTTTAAATAACTAAATATTAGCAGCTATTGAAGATGAAAGCCAGATTTTTTCGCTGTTATTACTCATCATGCCTGTGATTCAGAATCTGTCATCTGTCAATACTCGACAAGTAGATCAAATAATCTCTGATTATGGGTGAGTTGAAACATGAAAATAAGTTGAAGCAGTGATTAAAAATTCTAAACTTTGAGCACACATTAGCAAGGAAATTGATAATGTATAGTCAACTAGTGATGTTTTCTGAACCATATGCTGTGGCATGTCACAAAAATACAAACAAAAAAATATAGAATGCTTGTAATATGAAATACCTGATCACAAAAATGAAGATGAAGTATTTTTTGCTGAGCTTTAATAACTAGTTGAGCAGATATGATGAGTTGTACCACAAAACAAAAATATAGTCTGAGTAGAATGGAGGTCTGGAGCGACAAAATGACAGTATTGCAGGTTCTGAATTAATGACATAATGATAAATAACAGTAAAAATTTCAGGTTTTTTATCTTCTATCTTTAATAGTTTTTGAGATGCTGATGATCCCAAAGGCTCAAATTTCAATGTGCAAAAAGACGTACTTAAAGTGGGTCAACAGGCATTTCTTGAAACAAAATTTAGGAGGTACTTGACGTATGAAGCTGAAATTTCACAGATACCATTACCATAATTTATGATTTAAAAAAAATGTTTCAAACATATCAGTGACGGCTGAGCAAAAGGCCCCTGATGATTAGAGATGGAGGCACCCAGAAGGGAAATGCAATTCAATTGAGGTCACAACCCATGAGGGTTTGGAACCACAAATAAAATGCAATTAATAAAGATTCTTGCTTAACAAGACAACTTGTCACTTTCCACTTTTGTATGTAGGGTGACTGTTTCTCTGCTGATGAGGACAAATTAAGAGAAATTCTAGCGACACTGAAGAAACTCAGGGCTTTCCACAAGTAAGATTTGACAGTTGTTCACAATGAAGTTTGAGTCCACCGTATTGTGCCGCTGATGTGTACTTACGTGCTGTACATGTGTGTTGTTGGGGTATTGTGGTAGCTGTCACGACCTCTCTGGGTGGAGTCTGTTTGATCTGCTGTCCCCCCTCCTGTCAGTGGAGAGCAACCAGGGAGGAGCTCCGCCTGAGGTACCGCCGCTGCCTCTGAATAACCGAACGCAGCCGCTGTCATCACACCTGTCCTCAGTGTTTGCGTCTAATCTTGTCTGTAGGTGCTGCTGGAAGTGCTGCAGTGTTTGTCTTACGTCATGCTCTGGTCTCTCAACATGAGCGGCGAAACTCTAACCTGCAGAGTGAGTTACCACTGACACTGATGCTTGTTGTATGACTGTGAGCATGAAGCTATGGGACATTAACAACTGTGTATGTATACATACACAGAAAGCATTGTATGCATTGCCAGCATCAATATCTTTCTTAAAACTTACATTTATTGGTCTTTGTTTAGTTGTTTTTGTTTGCTTTATGAGTGCTGTTCGACAAAGTCACAGTTAAACATCATGTTAAATCAGAAGAATTCTCCTGAAACTGTCCCCTTAAGTTATAGAATTATAAAATGTTATGAAAGATTTTTTTAAAAGTATGCACTTGAATAAATAAGAATATAATTTGTTTGTAATTAAACAGCTATATTTTTTTTAAATTTTATTTTTTAACAGAGATGTTTCATGCCTTTGAAAAACTGATTATTTTAACAGAAGTCACTGTTATTGCTTATTTTTTTTCATTTTCTTATTGATTTCACTGCATTATTTGTCTATTATTGGTCCCTGCCTACAGTATTACAGTAGAAGAGCAGTCTTAAGATCACAATTACCGATCAGCATAAAGAACAATAAAGGTTGCAAAGATATATCAGTTGATGAGCTAATATACAGAACATTTTTTAGCAAATAACTTTGATTAATATAAGAACTATATAGACACAAATGTAAAAAAAATTCTATTGTTCCAGATGCTTTAATATGATTTTTTAAAACATTTTTGGGGGGTTTCTTCTGTGACATTAAACTAAGTATCTTTAGGTTTGAGACTGTTTGTTGGAAGATGGAGTTCTATAAACTATTCTATCATATTCAATAAACCAAATAAGTGATTAAATGTTAAATTGGTTCCATCCCAACAGATGAGAAAAGAGAAATTAACTAAAGAGTATATTGTGTCAATATGCAAGTGCAGAAACTGACACAGAGTTAGAGAAACACTATTTCTAGAAAGGATGTCTAGAAAACTTTGACGATAAAATGCTTCACATTTTGTTCCTCTTTGTGTGTGTTTTTGTGTATTTCAGGAGAAGGCTGTGGCTCAGAGGCTCCAGCTGCGTCTCTTCTGTGAAAGAAGTTATCGTTGTCTGTCACATTGCGACCTTGGCGTGAGGCAACAGGTAAAACGTAAAGCACCAGCTGATCCTTCTCGCATCTTCTTCTTCTCCGTCTAACTTTTCTTACATCCTCTCATTCTTCCATTTTAGGCTTTTCTCGGTGTGTGTGACGTCCTGACGGCTCATTCCTACCAGCTACATGTTTGGGATCCTACTTCCTTTGGTCCACTGCTGTACACAACCAGTCCCAAGCTGCAGAGGGCGCTGTTGACCTTCGTGTGCATGCACGTCTTTGTCGGCTCAGACTGTGACAGCCAGAGCAGGGGTGAGACCTGAGCATGTTTACAGGATTTTGTCTTTCACTTCCACCTTCGTGCAGATCTTAATCTATAAAAAGCTGAAAACACAGACTTCCTCTTCATCTGAAAACATGTTTTGAATATTCACTTTGAAAAGTTTTGGAGGTTTCACTGTGCAGTGGGATGTTCAGAGTTGTACATCGGCTGTTTACATTCATCTGTTGTCCCTGTGTCAACTTTAGACTGATTTAGAGATGTGAGCAGGGTTTTTTGAAAAAGTATGGAACACAAATTATTATATAAATAGGTTATTTTTTTTCAAGCATGACATTTTTTTGTTTATCTGATAGTGAACAGAGGAGAGGTTGTTAGGAGAGAGAAGGGCCATTACATGCAGCAAAGAAACAGTGGTGGAACAAGTATCATAATCTTGAAAGTAAAAACAACAAAACAACAAAGTCCTCCATTACAAGTAAAAGTGATGCATTCAAAATCAGATGCAAGCAGAGAAACAAAAGCAACAGCAGAACCTAAGTGCTCAATATGCGCTACAACTGGTATATTATTTTAACCTACATGATCGGATTTCTATTACTGATGCGTCAGAGCGTAGGCTGACTTGTTGTGCTGTAGCAGGTTGATGTGGAGCTACTTTAACAAGGCTACGAAGGCTCACAAGTTCAGATCTGAAGGCATCGTGAAAAGATGAATAGGTCCGGAAACGAAGATCTGATGCGCACATTTGTAGTAATTTTTCAAACTTTTACCTAATCCTTGCTTTTTTTTAGTGATGCAGTTTATAATTTGACCTCTTTGGGCCTCGAACATTTAGTTAAATGAAACCATCTGAGGAGTTCAGAGGGAAATGCCTCTTTGGTGGAACTGCTCAACAACTCATAGACACCTGAAACATGACAGGGAGGCCCCACGGCTCGGCTCGTAGTAAAGGGTGCAAAACGGCAGAAAGTGTGGGAACCGCTGGTTTAATTTGACCACTAGATTGTTTCTTTAAAGGTTATGGTTTGTTTAATGTAAATCATAACTAAATCTATTGAATAAACTTAGCAGAGTAAAAAGTTTAAAGTAGCATAAAATGACAGTAAGAGTTCCTAAAAATTGTACTTCTACTACTTTGCAGTACTGCAAACATGCCCGATAGAATCAGCACTGTAGTACTGCACAGTAGATGGCACTCTCACTCTGCCGGTTCTCTAAATGAAGCAGTGATCCAGTGGAGCAGCTCGCTGTAGTAAAAACATGCAGATATTAAATGCACGGCCACACATTTGCCTTAATAAGTCACTACAGAGCTGCCTGCTGACTGTAAATGGGGTCTGATTTCCAACCTGACCTGACAATTGACCCTCAATTACAAAGGAAGCCCTGTTAATATCCTCAGACTGAAACAGGGTTGACTAATTTGTATGAAAGGATGTTAGACTTTGTTATGCAAAGCGATGCAGCTTGTAAATTGATGACGGCAGTATGCTCCTGTCTGCTCTAAAATGAAGAAAGTAAGATTGACATGTTGGAAATACATAGGGGTGTTCTCTTTGTGAAGTCCTGCAGGTAAACTTATGAATTCATTCATAGCGCACTGTAACTAAAACATTTTATTATCTTTACAATAGCTTCTGCTTTCAGAGACATATTGCATCCAAATATGGGATAGTCCAGAGAAGTCAATAACTGTCCTGGTGGGAATCTCTTAAATGTTCAACCAATACAATACAGGATTATTGGTTTTTGAACATGTAATAAAAAGCTATTGTTTTATTGGATTTGCCTGGTAACGATTTTGTTATATAGACAGTGTTTTCTATTAGCTGCTGGATCAGAGATCACTCGGAGGGCAAGGGCACTGAGTTAAATCATAAAATCAGGGCAATCTCTTTCCGTGAGAAAATTCCATCAACTCTGGCTCACCTCCGAGCCTATTTTATTAGCCTTGTGAAAGATTGAAGCCACATGGTGTCACAACCATAACTCCAGTCTTATGTTATCTTTGATTTCCACCTGCTAAAGCCATTGTCCTGAAACTAACTAAAACACTTTCCTGCCTCTGCTTTGTTCTTTTCTTTCTCTTATATGATTTCTCATGATTAATCACTCTTCGTTCTTCGCCCCCTTTCCCCTTCTCTCTCGCTCTCGACCACTTCACATCCAATCACACGCTTCAACTCCATCTGGGCTCCCTCAGTCAGTGAAAACTCTGAAGTGGAGAGGCTGGAGGACCTTCACAGGAGAAGAAATCTGCTTGCGGCCTACTGCAAACTCATAGTGCATGGAGTGCTGGAGATGAACATGGCGGTGGAGGTCTTCATGTACTACATGAAGGTAAAGGTTAACTACTCAAAGGATTGGTTTGACATTTTGGGGAAATATGGGGAAATACACTAATTTGCTTGTAACAGACACTCTCATATCTGAATGGTAAATCTGAGGCTACAGTCAGCAGCCTGTTGGTTTAACTTAGCATGAGAACTGAAAACATTGGGAAAGGCACTGACTGTATATAGAGATGGACGATCCCCCTGGATATCACCCACAGGTTTTTTGTAGGAAGGGTTTGAAGCTTACTGTTCCCATCTTGGTAGTGCCTAACTCTTCCCAACTCTCAATTTATCCAAAAATGAGCAAAGAGGTGGAGTGTGACTCTGGTGTGCCATACAGTTA
The DNA here is from genome assembly GCF_000690725.1 of Stegastes partitus. Classification (NCBI taxonomy): domain Eukaryota; kingdom Metazoa; phylum Chordata; class Actinopteri; family Pomacentridae; genus Stegastes; species Stegastes partitus. Next base: position 1,604,103 of record NW_007577738.1, on the reverse strand, counting down.
TCTGCAGGCCATGGACTTGCCTATGACAACACCACCACCCACACCCTTAATTATGCAACTTTGTGTAGCCTTTATACACTCAAACAAGTAAGTAAATTAAAGATTCACCACTGTACAGTTCTCATAAATGGGGAAATTAGCTATAGAGACCAAAACTGTCTTTGTACCAGGCTGTAAATGAGTTTATTTCTGCTGTAAAGTTGGTCGTTTTTCACATATGGGTCTGTGGTGATTGGTTTGTTTTTGGAGGCAGCCTCCAGTGACCATTTCAGGAACTGCAGTTTTTATCACTTAAGCTTTGGCTTCAGGATGCCGCTTGTTTAAAAGGGCGTTCCAACAGAAAGAAAAGCAAAAATGTACAGTGAAATTGAGCATAGGAGCCAAATCGGATGTTTGACGTAAGCTTGCTCTCAACATTTAAAACACAGAATAAGCAGACTGTGAAGACGGACACATAGCTCCCTTTAAACCCACAACTTCATCCCTGCACTTTTTTTTTTTGCATCAGTTAAACAAACATGACATAATATGTTAAACACAGAGCTTCAGAACTGCTGTTAGTGGAGTTTATTACCTATAAAAAGAGTCAGGCTAATAATTTCCTCCTGTTTCCAGTCTTTGTGCTAAGCTAAGCTAGCTGGCTACTGACTCCATCTGGCCCCAGTTTATGCTTCTCATTAGATTTTTGTCACACTGCTAAGCATTCTGTTTCCCAAAAAAAGTAATACTTTTCATCGTCCGGATACAAAATAATATCTGTCTTCTGTGTAACAAACCAGGCCTATCTTTATTTCTAATTTACACGTCTTTACCATATGTTATATGTGTTGTTCATGTTTTTAAAATGAGGGCATGCACTAATCAACCACAAAATTAAACCATCTGCCTATCTGTGTACATTCTTAATCACCTACGAAACCACTCATCAGGTACTTATATTGCAGTCTTGAGATCTTACCCAAGAAGGTAACATGACCATTGACACCCTGAGTCATCCCTGACATGGCAGTTTCACACCATCACACCATTCTTACCCCGAAGCCCCTGACTCTTGGGTCATTAATGGGCCATTTGCCATGTGATTTGGTTGTAACAACATATATCTAGAACTTCCAATCAATCAGGAGGAACTGAAGAATCTTCTCAGATGAGACAGAAACAGCTTTAGGAAACCAAAAAGAGAAGTCCAGTTGTTAGAGCTCTGTGGACTACCTGTCTGATATTGTTTATGTTCCCCTCATGCTGCCAAAACAGTTCTGTATAGCTGAGACACGAACGCAGCACCTCAGGGGGTTTCCTGTGGTGTCTTGCACTGGGATCTTGGCAATGGCTCCTTTGGGTTCTGTGGGTTGAAGGGTGGAGCATCCGTGGATCAGGCTTGTATTACCTCATCCCATATATGCTGGATCAGACTAGGATCTGAGGAGTTTGGATCAACGCCGTGGGCTCCATGTGTGATTCCTTGAGTAGTTTTCACAGTGTGGCAAGCTGCATTGTCCTTCAGGGGAAGGTGCTGCCATCGGGGAGTACTGTTACCATTGAGGGGGTGTGATTGGTGTGCAACAGTGTTTTTGTGGGTGGTACATGTCAAAGTAAGATCCACATGAATGCCTGGACCCAAGATTCAAAACAGAGCATTGCTTTGTAACGAGGTGATATATTATTAACCTCTCAGTGGTGTTAATGTTGTGGCTGATCGATATATGTTATGTCTGAGTACATGTATAAGGAAATAAAGCTGCACTCTGAGAAGCAGGTTATAATAGTTTTTATTGTGCAATGGAGGGATTTGCTTCAATCCCTCCAGAATGGCAATACATGAGAAGACAGTAAATTAGTCTCCATCTAATGCTGCTGTTGATGTTCTACATATCTCTGGATACAGTGTGCTGTATCTTTTTCTCTCTCTCTGTCCTCAGTATTACAATGACTTTGGAGACATCATCAAGGAGACCATGTATAGGACCAGGCAGGTGGATAAGATAGAGAGTGCTCGAACAATGGTGCTCAGTTTGCAGCAGGTAAGTCACTCTGTATATCAAAAAAAATGAGCTGCAGCCACACGCTGTCACTGGTATTCAGAAAGATGCTGATGCGTTTTTCTCTGCACTCCCCAGCTGTTCATGCGACTTAAACGGGAACAAGAGAGCGGCGGCAGAGTTCACCCAGGAGTCCAGACTTTCACCAGCATTAAAGAGCTGGCCAGGCGATTCGCCCTCACCTTCGGGGACCTCGTCAAGTTTCGCGAGTGTGTGGTGATGATCCACAGGTCAGCAGGGATTCTTGTTTCTCACAGTTTTGGATTTGTTTTGGTGAGTTTTTGTGCCTGAAATTCATATGTTTGTAATATGTTTAGGAACGGCATTGAGTTTGTGTTCCAAGAGTTTAGCCAGACTCCGGCAACAGCCACACCGCTGTACCTCTCCTACCTGACCATCCTCAGCGAGTTCTCCAGCAAACTGCTCAAACCAGACAAGAAGACGGTGTAAGTGCTGCAGGCAACATGCTTGGTTACAAAATAATTAACGCTGAAATTTCTGAAAGTCTGTTCGTGTCTGTGCAGGTTCTCCTACCTGCAGAAGCACACTGCCGAGCACATTATTGACCTGAGGGAGGAGTGCTGGCAGCCGCTTATTTACTACCGTGCATCCCTATTGGCTGCAGCTGAAGGGGAGGATGCTGTATCTTATGTAAGCTCAGACAGAAAGCCCTACCAGCCCCACCGCTCTCCTTTCTCCAAACCCAAACTGGAAGGTATGGCACGACACAACTCATCTAAGTCTGAAATATGTCTGCATTGTCACCAAGTGCTTTCTCTTTGTTTTTTTTAGGGAGCAAGTCCCCGTGTCCATTCAGCCCTGTTGATTCCAAAGTTAGCAAAGGTCACAGACCTAGCTTCAGTCCAAGGTGAGGTTCAGCAGTGCTTTCTCACTTGCTCACAGTTTTTTTTGCATAGATTAATTTCTGGCGTCCCCAAAAGGGCAATTAGCCAGCACCAAAATGATAAAAACTGACGATCAGAATAGCAATTCAACTTTTAAATCTCTTTCGTTGGTTAGGGTTTAATGTACTCAAGCATAACACATTTTATGAAATTATCAGAGATAACTGGAAAATGCAGATTTCTGTCAAATTAGGTAACACAAACTAATTTAATTCACTGTACCCTAAAAAGGGCCCCAAAGGCCCAATTTGAGGCAGGAAAAACCCTGTTTTTTTTGTTTTTTTTTAACCTTATGGAGTGTCAAATCTTCTTCCTCTCATTCACATTACTTATTGTAATCTCACCAAACTCCTCAGCCATCAGGAGAAGGCCGCTGAAATGGATCCATTTTCTGTCCCTCTGGAGCCTCCTGCAAAAAGACTCAACACTGAGGGATCTGTCCTGAGCACCGGCAATGAGCCCGATGATGACACCGTAGAGGTTGAGCTGTAAATATGAGGGTAGAATCGGTGCTCCTGTGTAAAAACATCACTGGATATCACAGACTCTGAGAGATGTTTTCCTTTTTTTCTTGCACCTTGTAAGCAGTGTCTTCTCTGTTTGATGTCCAGACATCTGGGCGTGCAATTTTTGTACAATTATGAACATGTTGAACATGCAGTGTATTATGCTTTTCGGAGGATGCAATCCTAAACGGTGATGTTTCACCCATGTGAAGACCAAAACCAACAATGAATTATTAGATATTAGCTCCAAAGTCTGACACATCTTACTCCCTCAAGAAGAAGCGACACAGTTACAGTGCACACTGTATGTCCTCATCACCATAAATGCAGACTGTAATTTGTTTACAGTCGGTCCCACAAACACCAATTTGAAATGCTGTAAACGTGTATTATTCCGCAGCTGAAAATAGTCCCCAACATATGCACTTTTTGCTTATTGTAGTATCTTTTGTTGGAGATTACAGTGCTGAGGTGTTTCAGTAAATCATTAAGCCTGTTTTCAAACATAAATTACATATTTATGACCATTTTTAAGAAAGGTTTCCATTTTCAGGACTTATTAATGGGTTTTGGGCTGAGCAATGCAGACTGGGTAAGATCTTAATTGTCAGTTAAACAATTTGTTGGTTTTAGTCTTTTCATGAAAAAATATATATTTACGAATACCAGTCTTATTCTGGTATGATTATTCATTGAATGGTTTAATTTGAGGACCATGCGTATCAGTATGTGTATAGATTATTATTATTATAATACTTTATTTTATTTTATACATACAGCTTTACTGTAAATTGAACTTGACTGTTAAAAGTAACACTAAATAATTTATCCTTTAATTTTACTTTTGGGTCATACTTAGATCAAAAATTATAGAGGGTCAATTGAGAATTGTGCTTTATTTTCCTACTTGCCACTTTATCACTACTTATGTATTTAATGCAAAAATAATTTAAATAAAAATTTTTAAAAATCATGCAAATCTCTGCATTAGTTTGCAACATGTACACTTCTATAAATACCATTATGCCTTGTTTGACTTAACATCCATTAATACATTTTACAATATTTCAAAAAGCATGTCTTTACCTTTTTAATATGTGCACATTTATGTATGTTTGTGTACAGCAGCTTAAGTGACAGAATAGCATTTATCACCAACAAAGTGCTTTTCACATTTTGAAAATATTCTAGTAATATGGCTTTCAGCTGACACACATTTCTAATTTACAACATATAGCAGTAAACATATCACAACTTGTGTTTACTAGATGTACCACATTAAACTGCACAGTCTGCTTCCGTTACTCTTCCATTAACCAAGGCTTTATTATTAATTTAAAGAAAAAAGCAAAACGTTTTAAAATGGTTCCTTTTGTTCTCCCAAAGTACATTCCATTGAAGTACTTTGCAACATAGAAAAAAGAATGTCTGTAACACTTGCCCAATTCATTTACAACACAGCAAGCACAAAATAAATATTTACAGTCATTTATAAATTCATCTCTAATAATTTATAAACCCATCTCACACATACGTTAAAGTCATAACGGATACAGACCTGTACAACATACGCTGTGTGCGGCCGTCTTAACTGTGTGCTTGTGTGTGTGCAGAAGGCTCAACGGTGGCTTGTTTGGCATTAAGGTAACTTCTGACAAACCATGAATGAATTTACAGCCTCAAAGAAAACCCTTCGTTCTGATCACTGGAATGTAACACTAGCTAATAAGTTCGATACTGAAGCAAATCAACATGGTTTCTGTCCAAGAATTCAGGGGAGCTCAAGTCTGTGACGAATGTGATTTGGCTCATGTGACGTTATTACACAACACCGATATTCAGATGACACAAAAACTCGCCCCAAAACATTATTGATGCACAAGATTACATGCAGAAAACAACTTGTTAACGTGTGGGGAGGGAGCAAAGGTCTAAAACATGCTGCTTGTGATCACGTGAAGTCAGCTGTGGTGAATTCTTTAAGTGCGACAGGTGAAAATGTTAATCTGGTTCGGTCCTGAAAGACCACTTCCTCCTGTTTGTCAAATGTGTGAGAACATTCTCCTGCTATTCGCAGAAAATCTGCCTCCACCAATGCTCTGGCTGTCTTCTTTGTGTTTACTCTGTTTGGTGAAGTGAGTCCTGTTTTGCAGGATGGGAGTCAAGCTCAATCTGTGGATGTTGGCTTGATGCGATTCAACCACTAACACGGCCTACTGACTTCTGTTTCTGGGAGTGGAAGGTACTTCTGAGAAAATGCATAGAGCATCATTCAAAGTCATCTTCATATTCGTATTCATCCAGGTCCAGGTTGCAGTGTGGACTGGGGATCTCAAAGAAGTGTCTCTTTGTCAGACCCAGCTCAGTGGAGATGTGCTGCCCCAAAGGGCTCAGAGGATTATCATACCTGAACAGACACATGGAGAAAAGAATCAGTCATCTCAATGAAAAAGGAGACCTTTTAGCTGTCCTCAAACAAAAATCACATGCCCATATGAACATCAAAACAGTTTTTTTCTTCCTGTAATTATTCCTCCTGTTCATATAAGCCAATAATGAGCTTCCAATTTAAGTGATGTGACCTAAAATGCAGACCTCATTCCAGACAAAAATCTACTACAAAGTTTATGAGGCTTCAGCAATCACAGTTTGACAATTTAGGAGCTCAGCAAGGAAACTCTGATTTTGTAATACAACACTTAAGTCTTGCTTTACATTTCTGTTAGAAAAACTTTAGAATACGTTTTTACACTGAATGAATGCTGTGGATATTGTCCTTTCTGTCCTTTGGGAACATGTTGGGAAGAGATTTACCAGCCAGTACGCACAAAAGGAATGATTACAGTGAGCAAAAACTCTTTGAATGCACATCTGGACATGTTTAGTTTTAAGATATGAAAAAATTACGTTTTGATAATAAAACAAATTTTAAACAAAGTGTATGATACAGTCGACCACATTCAAGAATAAAACTGTGGTGAATGTGCCCAGGAATAACCACGTTTGGGAAATACACATTCACCTTCTTGCAGAGACTTGGATGAAATGAGAAGAAGAGAAGGTGCTAGGTAGCTTAGCTAAGCACAAAGAAAAAACTTCATCTACCTGTTGGCGATTCAACATGAACACATTTTTGTGCCAAGTTGAGAAATCAACATTTTTATACTTTGATTAAGCAAAGAAGATTTTGAAGTGATGGTAGGAGGATTCTTGATGCTAAGCTAACAGGCTGTTGATGATAACTTCATATTTATCAGTAGACATGAGTGACGTTAATCTTCTCTTTTTAATTCTTACCAAGAAAGCGAGTAAGTGCATTTCCCAAAATGTTGAACAACTTCTTAAAACAGAGGAGATTTGTAACAAGCCAGTGTGACTGGAAAAGACACAGGAGCACCACATGAAGGCATGAACAGAGATAGGGCAGGAGAACAGCTTTGTTTTTCTTTTTTTTTAAAGAAGAGGAACGATAAAAACAGAAGCTGTCTGGTTCAAAAACAGACTCCCAGTTCTAAGATATGACCACGTACACATGACACTGTGCCGGCTGACGAAACAACGACCTGCTGTCAACAGTATGCTCAGATTGGTTGGGGGGTGGATGTGGGTAGAAACTAGGAGTGGGTTTGGGATTAGACTCGCCCAGACAGGTGGAGGAGGAGGAGAAAACTTAGTCTATGCTGGTACCCTGAATGTCTTACCTGCTCTGGTTAGCAGCCTGTCTTTAGAAGTCGGTGGTGTTCCTAAAATCGCCACACAACATACCTGTCAACAGCCTTGTTAATCGCAGACTCACTGTCAGAGGGGCTCTGCTGCTGGACGTTATCCTCTTAGCAACAGGACATCAAGCTCCGTCACTCTGCCATAAAGGCTGCCCACTTAGAAAACTGAAATCAGCTTGACCTCAGCTGACCTGAGAACTACTTTAGCTACGGTAGCTTTTAGTGCATTAACTTTTTAACAACCCCTCAGTCTTGAACGTGCCAAAATGTTGTAAAAATGTAACAAACTGTATGCTTCCATATCTAATAACCATGTTATATTGGTCCTACAGCGCTCATGATTATGACAAACATTTGTAATCAATCTAACACGATAATCGGGGCCCATTTATCGAAGTTTCAAGAATTACACCAATAAGTTATGAAATAAATCCATTAAACAAGCAGCTTTAAGTAATCACATGTATGCTTGAAGACAATAAGAGATAAAGATTTCCCTTTCATCTGCCCTACTGTTCTTTGGTATTGTTTAAAGTTGTGAAATTGACATAAAAATTATTCTTTTATAATTTAGTTTGTGTGAAATAATTATCTCTAGTAGCAACTGAAGTGAAAATCACACTAATCTAACATATTTAGAAAATACTAGTATGATTAAAATAATAAGAAGTGAGTTAACGGCCATTTTATTGTTTTTTGCAACCCTAACCCTAACCATCAACTATTCTCATCTAACTTAAGAGACCTCTAAATTTTAAAAATGAAATGAAATTTAAAAGCTTCATAAGTAGGAATGAAAGGGAGTCTTTTTTTTTTCTTCTTTTGTCTCTCACTTAAATAACTGCAATGTTTTTATCAGTTTGACAAATCTCAGTAACGTCACACTTACACATCATTACACTGATCATTGGCAGCCTCCTCAGCCACGAGTAAGTCGTACTCCTCGGCAGCGTACTTCTCCCAGTCGGAGACCTCCTGGCCGTCGGTCTCCACCTCCTTCAAAACATGACAGGTTACATGATCAGCTTGATCTCTGACAGGAAAACAAATGTGTTCTGAAGGATCACAATTTACTCTCACTTACCCTGATAACAGAGAAGGGATCCTTCTGCTCGTGTTCCAGGTACTTTTCGATGTTGAAGAAGGTGTCAAAGAAAATGTGGGACAACTTGCACCTCTTGAGGTCCCGCAGCGTGACCTTACCTGGATGGGATAAATCAGGTACTTAAGTTCTCAAACACAGACTTAGCATGTGACAGATGATTTATGGCAAGGGCATTATTACATCATTTCAGAGGGATTGGGTCTCACTACAAGGGTGTTAGCCTTTAGAAGTGGCCTGACACTTAGTACTGACATCACTGTTACAACATCCACTAAGTCGCCTAACTGCCCCCCTTATTGTGTTCTAAGGATTTAAGGATGTGGTCTCTAGCATATTGGTCAAACTACAGAACGGCTGCAACCAATGATTGATTAATTAACTCTTTCTCAATGACTATTTAGCCTTTTTTTTAAAAAATACAAATATATATATATATATATAAAAATCTTTACATTCATTCAAAAGCTAACATTTTTAAATTTAGGAAAGAAAAATGTAAATGTTCTTGATTTTAAAGGAATTTGATGAACAATTTGTTTGATTTTGTGATTGGTTAACATTAACTGTAGCAGCAACAATATCATTAATCTGTGAAATTTAAAAAAAAAAAAATAGATAAAATGTGTGGTGTAACTGAGGCAAAAAGAGTCTTTTTAATTATCATTTATATTCTGCCTAACTGGTTGTCTTTTATAGCTGCTTTTAAAACTCAAGGGTCATGATAGCAAAAGCCAAATCAGCATTAGTTTGATGCCTTTAAATACATTTGTCTTACAGTAAAAAATACATGTTTTCTGAAAGTAGGGTGTAGAATATTGATATTAACTCAGCACCCCTCACATAACTATATATGCAATACATAAAATGTACTGCTGTGATTTTTGTGTATTTTTAGCAGTACAAGTGGCTAATTTCACTTTTGACAGAGTATAGAAAACGCTTTTGGTTTAGGGAAAAAAGCTATGCAGTTGTTTTTTTTACAGCGGTAAAGTAAATATTCTACAAATACATGACATGCATATTACGTCACGAGCTTTGTAACATCTACAGCTAGTCTTTACGTTCATTTTCCTGCGCCAGAAACCCAAAATCTCACCAACGACATCATTAAATGTGAAATCTTAGCTGTCTTTTTCATCTGTTACAATTGGACAAGTTGTACCGTCTTTTCAACTGTTCAAGAAAACATGTCGAATATTCCATGAAGACGCTTTTCCATCTCATGTTACATGTCACATTACACAGCTCCACTAGTGCTGCATACCACCAGGCTGCCTGAGGGTCACATTCTTGCTGTGGCCGTCAATACCGAACATGCTCACCCTCACCGTGCACTAGTATCTTCTAAATGACACAGTGGAAGAGCTAAGTGCTGGAGGGGATTTGCTGACAGTGTGGATGACACCAGCAGCTGGCAGTGTAGATCAGTCAGTCTCTTATCTATGACCGTTCCCTCAGCTAATAATCAATGATCTGGCCTGAAAATGTGTACGTGTGTGTCCGCTGCTGTGACCGTGGACAAAGTGGAAACTGTCAGACTCTCTGGTAGGTGAACTTCTGAGAGAGTGTATAAATGTAAAACAGGTCTGACCTTCGACCTCGGGTTTCACAAGGTCAAGCATTTGGCAGAGGCAGTCCTCGAAGGGAAGGGGTTCGATAGCCATGGTCTCCAGCTTCTGGCACTGCTCATCGTAGAAGTACTCCAGCTCGTACATGCTGAGCACCCCATCACCATCCAGGTCCATGCAGCGGAACCAGTACTCTATACTGGTGACAACGTGGAGGAGGGGGGCAGGGGTTAGCAAAGACATAAAAACTGTAAAGAAAAGGAGGATGTGATCAGTGTGGGTGAGTGTTAAGATACCTGGTGTCGGTCTTCTTGTCTTCCTCAGAGATGAGGAACCAGACAAAATCAGCATAACTCAGCCGCCCCTCCTTATACACACGTCTGTCCCTGACGGAATAAACCACAAAACCAGGATTTAAAACTGCCACTGGAGATGAGATAACCATCATTTTAAACTAAATGGCATCAACTTACTTTGTTACTGTTCCTGAGAATATTCTCTCAATCATCTTATGTGAGATGGCTGGAAAACACACAGCGAAAAAGGTTACTAACAATCCACTGTGTTAGGACAAAAAAGTCTCTCTTGGACAACAGCTCTCTCAGTTACTGTACAACTTTTTCACAACACATGTAATCCATTCTCACAGACTGTAAATCCAGAATGGCGGGGGTAGCTGTTTTTTATCTTGACAATACCATAAATCCTCCGGTCATCATTTTGACCATATAGTGGTAGAAATTGTTCCAGACATGGCGTCATTGGAGTGGAGTATATAAGCTGCTCTCTTATTGATCTTGTGTCTCATTTCCCCTGCCTCACTCTCAGACCATCAACCAAGAACATGTGGTGTGGAGTGTGAGGCGAGGAAGCGTCAAAGACTAATCTTTTTCCTGGCTATGTGTTTGTGTGTGAGGAGTAAACCTGGTTGAAATAACATTTACAAATGCCTTTTATTGTTACATGTAATTTCAGCCTACTGACTGTAATGTCAAGTGGCAGGAAGATTTAGGGAAAAATTTATTAAGTTCTGACAAAAATCAAGGACTCATTCTGCCTCTTGTGCATGCATTTTTCAACCATGCATTTTAACACAATGCTAAAATAAATGCAAACAAACAAACTAAAAAAAAGGCTTTTAAATCAAGTCTACTGTGAAGGTGAGAGGTGTGTGTGTACCTTGGTCATTGTGCCTTGCCAGGTCTGTCTGGTCTATGTAGAGGTCATGGTCAGTGTCCAGCTCCCAGAACTTGCAGTAGATCACATAGAAATGTTCATAGGAGAAGAACTCTGTAAGCTGGTTCACATCCTCTTCCTGCTCCAGCAATGCCACATTCTGGGAAACGGGAAAAAAAAAAGTTATGACTACAAAATTATATTATTCTGATTATTAATTACATATAAACTATTAATCAAACAGGCACTGTAAACATTTAGAAAAGTTTATAGACTTCTTTGCTTAACCTTCCCTTGTTGTAATTGTATGCAGTTTTTTTGGTGCATGGTGCACTAACTTCTGGATGGTGGTTTTGATAAATTGGCTAACTTGTTGTTTTGTTTACAACATGTCTTTTCATCTGACTGTTCGTGTTTCTTGTTCCACATGACCATGGAAGATAGAAATGATTTTAAAAAATGAGACAAAAGTAAATTTGGAATTCTCAAAGCCAGCTACCTTCAGGAGATAAGGCAAAGTGATTGGTTAAAAATATATCTGTATTCATGTGTATTAGGTTAGCATTAGGCCTTCTATCTATTAAGTCTTTGTTAATACTTTCTTAATGCAGAATTCTTCAAAATGAATATTTAAAACACTACACCTTTAATTCTCCTATTTAAAAAAAAAAAAACATCTTTTCAATATTTTATTGACCTGAAAACTGAATGAGCAAAGTAGCTACGATGCATTTGAGTATAAATAGAAAAGATGCACAATATGTGAGGATTTACCTGAAGAAAGTTACTTTTCCTGAGCTCAGAACATGTTATTTTTCCAGTCCATGACCGGTTCACATTGTAAAATATCCTTTGAATCACCTAAAAAAAAAAAAAGTAAATAAACTACATAAGCAAACTTTGATCAATGCCATTTTTCTATGTTTTTACTACTTGTAAAGTGCAGGGTTACCGTTGTGATGTATCGTGAGTGAAAGTCCGGTGCCTCTTTAAGAAAGGCCAGGCCTGCGTGTGAGTTCACCACATCCTGAAAACATAAAGCAAAGTCAGCTCACTTTGTCTTTACTCCACATCTGCTTCATTTCCATAACAAAATGGACAAACACAACCGTTGAAGACAAACTCAATGACATGCTACGCCTACTACACTAACAAATACACATGTTCAGTTCAAGTCTGTAGTTACTTTCAGAGACGAGGTAAATGGCATACCACATCTGTCTCTCTTTTCTGGTAGACAGAACACATGACTTTCAAAGTAGGAATATGAATGCATACTGATTCAAACATCAGAAGTTGCCAGTGTCCATCTCCATTACTCTGTCATGCCATATGCTTTATGAATTGTGCAATGTGAAGAAAAAGCTCCAGGCCGTGTGGGAAGAGGCCATCCAACTTAAACGTTTCTTTGAAATCACAAATCACTGGGCCAACTGGTTTTGGGATGAGCTTAAACCTTTTTGATTTGCCAAAGTGGTGGGAGGGCCCCAAAAAAAAAAGAAGAAGAAAAAAAAGAAAAGATGTTTGCTGGTGACTGCTGTTAAACTCGTCTCCTTCATCACACCATAAAGTCATGGGGAGTGTGCTGCATTTCGAATAAACTAGCTATTTTCTAGCCATGAAACTCCTTCATGTCTTTTCTTTATTCTATCGCCTCTCCTTCTACTGGGGGAAAGAATTGTTGACATAAATGCGAAGGCGGCAATGAAATTAAAAGGTCTTATTTCAGGGCAGCCGTCGTGCCTCTTTGACTCTTACTGTGAGAAATTAAATCATAGAGAAACACATAAATCACAGGGCACAGGAAACAGGCGGGGACAGTCAAATCTACTCCACTGCAATCCGCCTTTCATTCATCAAAACAGTCAAAGACGATTCGCCTAGTGGAACCATACAAATTAAACAGCGTGTGCCACAAGGCATCTCTGCTGGTATGCTAACGGGTGTTCGGCTCAGACTGGTCGCTCCTGCCAGCATGAAAATGAATCAGGTGTAGGGCGGAGCCAGTGTGGCACACCAACAGCTTGTCAGATGGAATGAGAATACAAATAGCCACCACAGCGGGTCCACATGGTAAGAATTTCTGAACACTCAATTAAACCTGTCTTACAAAACAAATAAGTGGACCATGAGTCCATGTTTTCTAGGATTACTTTGGTACTATCATGTGTTTATGATATGAGACATGCTTTCATCTCCACTTCCCCCTAGTTAAAAACCACTGAGCATGAATACTGTGTCAGGGGACTCTTCCTTCAGCATACTCTCTTGCACTGTACTAGCTTACAGTAACATCCCGGAATTAGACGTCCGCCACATGAAAAAGCACTGCCTCAGCAGGGCAGTCCAAAAATTAAGTCCAGTTCGCACCACCCAGGCCAATGCAATTTTGCCATCCCACACTGCCAAGTCCAGCCCTCTCCCTGGGTGAGCTGCAGCCAGTACCTGCAGGAATGGAATAAAGTCGTCTTGTTCCAGGTAATTACAGCCAGGCTTGGCCAAGAGGTGTACAAATTTAGAAGCGTCATCGTGACAGGTCTGCAGAGTTCTGGAGAAGAAAAGAGAGAACAGATGGTTGCAAGGTTACTCCCACTTTGGCTATTATGTTTTCTCGATCCTTTTTTATCATTGTTTCAAGAGCACAAGTTTCAAATTGTTCCAATAAAAATTGCAAGTGTAGGTATAATACATTCTGAAATTAGGATTCTGAATTGCTGCTGGGTGATTATAAGCGCAGAGTGTTATGGTAGCGACACAAAAATAATGCAGGCGTCTGTTGTGGCCTCTCATCTAAGAATGGCTCAGTCATGAGCTCAAGTCAAAGGCCAGGTCTGTCCAGTTCTCTGGAGGCTCACACATTAATACAAGAGCATGCCTTTTGCACACAACAGCATTCAACACACGGCCATTATTTAAAAAAAAAAAAAAAAAAAAAAAAAGCCCAATGGTATTCCTTTCAGCTTCATGCAGAAAGACACTGAATGGATGTTTTCATTTATATACTGGATATGCACAGCGACTTCCCCCTTGTGGTGCTTATGAGGGCAATGATTACTGTTAAGGAATGAAAAGGAAAAAGCCATAATAGCAGAGAGCTGCATGCAGTGTCTGTGATCCCAAGCGAGTGGTCATCATTGTTCAGAGGAGATTGTATGAGCCATTTGGCTGTGAGTGAATGCACCAGTGGTTTAGTGAGAATAAGAGCAGCTATTGTCTTACTTTCTCCACATAGCCACAAACTTGTGAACGGACACGAAGCCCGTCCTGTCGCCTCCAGCTAAGCAGAACAATGGCACTTTCCAGTAGAGGGGACACTCGCAAGCCTAAGGAGGCAGGAAAAATGGGGCAGTGTAGAGAGAGGAGAAAACATTAAATAAGAGCTTAAAACTTCTTAAATACATGTGACCATTAATGCAGGAAAGAAGAGCACAAAGACACATAATGCTGGTAGAAAAGTAGCGTTGCATCATTTGAAGACTTCCCTGAGGAAACCTTGCTGTCATTGCTCTCTTCACTCAAGTTCTCCTCAGGACATTGCTCACATTCCTCAGGGACATGGAAATAATATTTTCCGTGGGGATTTAAAATTAGCAAACATTCGTAAAGTCAGGAGCTAAATGGCACTAGTGAAAATACTTTGCTGGGTGGCAGTTGAACCTCAGCGCTACAAATCACATTCTCACCTTGGCAACCTGCCCCATGTCCTCAATGGTGGCCCTTTCATTTGGGAATTGGGAAAATATTTTCTCAATTTTGGAAATGAGGCTGTCGATGTTGAGGTTGGCTCTGGGCCGGCCCTGTGGGAAGTAAAACTTGGGAATGCTTTCACTCAGTGCTGTGGTGACTGGCTCCTCCGTCCTCACCTGGGCCTGAGACAAACACAGAGAAACAAACTGTTATCCACTGATGCTAGCAAATGCTAACACCTCTTAGCTCAAGTGTTCCTGCATGTGTTCACCGTAACACATGCCCTACATTGCTAGTGCTCATGTAACTGTACCTCTAAACAGCCCAAAGACCTATCAGGGGAGAGTTGTAACTACTCAGCAATGATAATCATTGTCCATTCATCTGTAACAGATACCCCTGTGACTGACATTCCTGTATAGCAGAGACTCGCTCTATAACAGAATTCAAATGAGATGCGTAATTTCGTATTAATATGCAAATTGTAGCTGGACAAGTCATTTCAGTTTGTTGTTAAAACTTGTGATTGATCTCGCAATGTTTGCCACTTGTTATTGTAATTTGATTATTAAATTATGTCTAACAGAATCACCAGTTTAAGGCTACATAAAACATAATAACAACAGACTGGGCTAGATAGCAATTTACAGGGAACACTACCTTATTTTAGTTAAGTCAATCATTTGGTCTTGGGAAATATGTAGTATTCATCAGTGCTTAATACCTATGGAAATCTATAACACAATAGCTTACTATAAAGTTTAAGAATACATCTGAATTGTGCACTATGTGGTGGTCCAACACAATAAAGATATAGCAGCAAAAAAAACAAATCTACTTATGCTTAGAGGTGTTATTAAAACTTTGTTATTAGTCATTTCTTGTTTCTAGTTGAGGAAAACTATTCATATTTTGATTGCATCTAAAAATCTAACTGTTAATATGTTTTTATAGCATATGCTCACAAATACTGGCTAGATCTTTACATCTTATTACAGCCTTATTACTGCACTTATCTACAAAAGAAAATAAATCAATAACTTAGCCTTTTCACAGGAGACAATTTTACGTGACATAGCAGAACATGCACATATTAATAACTAATTGATAATAAATAAATTCAATACATTTAAGTGTATCAGTAAACCAAGAGCCAACAAGCAATGTCAGGGTTTCCAAACGGAGTCTAAATTAGATAAGTCTAAATTAAATATATATCAGCTTTATTAATGTAATTAATTAAACCTAAACCTGTGACTGTAGTCAATAAAGAACTAAGTGATTGTGATTGTTATGATGCAAGAATGTGTGTGCCTCAAAAACAAAGCAATAGAGAAGATAAAAGAACAGCCTTGGCTTGAAATAAGCAGCATACCTGATTAATGGCAAACAGTAGTTGTCAATTACAGCCTTAGAGATACAATTAAGGCAGGCATGTCATCTATGTACAGTATGCACAAAGTGTGAACTTCAGACGGGAGGCACAGTAGGAATGTGGTTTCTTAAGTAGGAGTCATGTATTGCATACATGCCTTAAATGAAAAGAAATTGAATGTTCCCAGTAGCTACCTGTAATAGGTGCCACTGCCAAGTGCTTAGTACACTTTTACATGGCACTCAGTTCTCAGTAATATAGAAGCCATCATATACGTCACAGCTTGGATACATCTGTGTTTTTGTTCTAATAACTACTATGACCTCAGCAGAAAATAGATTTGTATGTGAGGGCTCTGCAGCATGAGCTATTATAGTCTATAATCATCATTCTATTTATTTAAAACTTGTTTAACCAGGAAGAGATGTGTGTGTCGTGACACTGGAAACTGGAGTTATCTTTATTCTAATTCTAACAACAATGGCATCGTGTAACATTGGGCCCAGGCCTGAGTTTCACAATAAATCAGATTCTCAACCAGTATGAGTCACCATACCAACTGAGCAGAGCTGATACACTATAAAGAAATCTCACTCATTGATAAAATCTCATCTCAGTAACTTTCTGATTGTTCTACAAAACATGAACCAGTGACAATATTTTCATAGTCATACACATATAAAGCCAGAATACACCAGGAGCCAAATGAGTTGTTATGCTGCATATATCAGCCAGTTACTAAAAACAGCAAGAGCACAGCCTGCTTTGCACTCAATCATCATCTCATAGCCAAAGACTATTTACATGACTCAAGAATTTGCTAACTGAATCATTCTGTGTGGCCTTTAATAATCACATAAACACACCCACACAGTGCTCTGCTAAGACATAAAAATTATCATCTTGGTGTTTGTTTTGGTGCGACACTTTCCACCCACTGTTCATTTGACCAAGCCTACACATAACATCATGTCTGCAACAATAAATCTTTCAAATATATCTCAATTATGGAGTCAGATGTTACATGGGCAAATCTTTCCATTTAAATTTGTTCATGTATGTGTGTCAACACTGGCAGAAAATGTTTTGCTGTATTCTGCCAGCAGTAAGCTGGTCATTTTAACCTGATAAATGATAAATGCTGCTGATCCTAAGCTCTTCTGTCCTGTGCGTTGGTGTCTGCCATGGCTATAAAAGGACATAAACATCTCCTGTTGCCCTGCCCTGCACTGTCCCCTCTCTCTCACTTAATGCTAACCGCTAGCAGAGCTCTTGAGCACAACTGCTAAGCCACACAACATTTTGCACATTCACAATGATGTGCTCCGAAAGAGGACAGCAAAGCGGCTGAGCACAACATACCACGCAAGAAGAAACATTATCCAGTAACCGAAGCTCACATCTCATATTTCTTTGTATAGATGAAGATGATCTTTTCCCCAACAACAGCAAAAGTAATTCACTAACAAAAGTGAAAGCGACTGCACAACAATCAGGTTTTACACACCATAGTTATATGTGGTAGTTGTTTCATAAAAGTTTTAAATGTGCCAAAAAAAGTGATATAGCTGCTCATTTATCTTCACTTGTCCAAACAATTAGTGTACTTTAACAGTAATTGTACTGCAATGCAATCCGAATACCGAGACATGAAGCCCACAAATACCAGTCCACATTAATAGACTTGCTGCCTGGCTGACAGGCCAGCAAAGCCTGTGTGTGAGAGCGTACACTCATACAAACACCTGCCTGTCCTTGTTGGAAGGCTCTGAGCCTTTTCTTGAACCGAGAGGGCAGAACAAAGTCACATCCACGTGCCAGCAGAGCCAGCTCCTTCCTCAGGTCAGGGTCCTGACGCAGAGACAGTTCCCTCATCCTCATCCTCGCTCCAGACAGGATGGGGTGCACATATACAAAAGCACAACACTCAATCCAGCGTTATCCTCTCGACTGTACAAACCACTTGCAGTCAGCACTGTGAGTAAAAGGCAGTGGAACAAGTGGAGGTCCTCTGTGTGTATGTCCCTGTGATTGTCCTCTGTCAGAGTGAGAGCCTCTTAATGCAAGGGAGCAGCTGCTACTGTGACTCTCTCTCCCATTCCAGATCTGGTCGCACAATCTCAGCTCAGCCTGCTGCTCTGTCCCAGTCTCTACCCAACATGCACATACACACATGTACTGCAGGGTCAGGGAGCCCTTGCCTCAAAGCTGCTGGGGAGATAAGGAGTGACTGGGTGCATGTGTGTGGCAGTCACTTACTGTATGTGTGGGATGGGAGGGGTGTGAGATCTGCCCTTTGCAGTTTGCATTCCTCAGTGCTCATGGAAGGTTATGCAAAGAGACAGACCTGTTGTTGCGGCTTGCAGCAGCCGTAGGGTTCAATTGAAGGATGCACCTCCGTACCATGACGACACACTGCTTATGGTTAGTGACTTTCCTTCTGAGAAGCTTCCACACAACAAAATACTTCAGAGAAACTTTGCTTGTGCTACGTGCCCTGAAAACTAGAACCCCTTTCCTTTGGACAAGATATGCAGATGCTAATGAGAAAATTCAAAATAAACCTCCTGAAGTGATAGAAGCTACATATTGCTTCTACCTAAGTCTGTAAATCTGAAAGCATAACTCTCAAGAAGAAATGGCTGACAAAACTAACTAATGAGGCATAGACAAATCAAGACAATAAGCAAGGTATGACTATTTGATATTAGATAAAAAGAGCGTAAGTCAACACAACTACAAGACAAACATATTTTAAACTTCTCTGCATCCTATCTTATGGTGGTCTTTGTTTTGCCTTCCCTTAGCAAGCTTGGGCTGCCAGCCATTCCGTGTCTTATTATAGTTGATGGGCAATAGAGGGGGGAACGGGACATGTCAAATTCAAAGACTGATGACCGAACCAGTCTGCGCCTATTAAAAGCATCACCAAGCACCATTTGGTCAATCCAAGAAACTGGATCTGGAGAAACAAGAGTGTATCTTTAGTCCCCAAACAAACATCCACTTCCGGTTGTGCTATCAGGGAATGATGGCAATTACATCAATTCTCTGTAAAAACTCTGATCTAACAGCGCTGGAGGTGCCTTCACTGCACAGACGGCACATAGGAACACCTACATGGCCAATTAAACAAAAGTGGCATAGTGATGTCCACATAAGAGGATTACATAAATAAACTCATATCTGTTAATGTCACTGTTACTGTTTACAGAAACAAAAAGCACACCCTCAGTATTTTTAGATGACAGGATCACCAAGTCCACAGTTTTCCACTGGTTTCTGCTCAAACCCAGTTCCTGTTGTCCTCCACACAGGACACTGCACATGCTTGATAAGCTGTTTGTATGAAGGCTTTTCACGTTGCCTGCCTTTTGTTCATGCTCATCAGTTCAAACAAAACATGGAAAGGAAAGCACCAAGGCCAAAAAAACTGGTGGGCGTCATGAAACTATCAACTGGCTTGTACTGTTCAGTCCATTTTTCTATTTGAGCCAGAGACTGTATATGTACAGTATATGGTTTGAGCAAACAAAATCTGAAGTCTGTTCCATAAACAGAGGCATCACAACACAGCAGGGATAACAATGTATTGTTTTACACATGTAAAAATAGCCCCATTAGTGTTCTGAAATACAGACACACATGGAGAAAACAGCAGTGACAGTGCACAGGTTCTCAATATATAATCGTCCTACAGGATTGCATGAATCATGTGCTTTTTAAATAACTAAAATGGACAGGATCCGGCGAGCATTATTACTAACCAAATCATCTTAAGGCCATTATAGGCAGGTTTGCCAAACAACAATCACCCTGAGAGGCAACTATCAGTAAAACAAGCTGCTGAAGTACTATGGTTACAGCCTGATGGGTCACTGTGGCAAACAGAAAAACATGAAAACTCAGGCTGACCCTGCAATGTGTCTAATCTGTAAACTGCTAAATCTGATTTGTACACAAACACATGTCCAGTCATGTTCACCTCATTGCGTAAGAGATGAAATTATGAAACACACTGTCTGGAGATAGTGACCATTGACAGGTCTAGATGCTAGAATTCCACGTAGTCAGGTGACATTTTTTTGAGGCTGCATTTCACTTGAGGTTCAGGTGACATGGTATTCAACACTGTTACTCTAAAACTGTCACATTCAAGAGACATGCAGGGCAAACAGACAACCAAGCGTGGAAAAATACATTAAAACAGGGTGGGGCAAAACCAGTCAAATTGCCCCTTCCCCAAACAATCAATACAGGCATAAATGGTGTCCCACAAATACTATGTACTATTGGCTTCAGTATTGGCTTTACTAACACGATTCAACCAGCGACATTATCGTTACATCCAAACAGAGGAAATTCAAACCTTCTCACAACCTTTTAGTGGAGCCACAGCTGGTTACCAGCATGAGTACAGAACCAATGCTGTGGTGAAATCCAGAAAGCTCCAGCTCAAGCCACCACAATTGGATGTCTGAGACAGGGATTTGGGATATATGTGAATGTGTGCCAAAAATAGGCCTGATTGACCGATAACATGGTGGGCTCATTGACTGACAACATAGTGGTCTCAGGGGAGGCCAAAAAGTAGAACATGATGTGAGCAGATCAGCCAGCTTACATAAGAGTAATAATGCAATGGTGGAGTTCAACTCATAGATGTTTGGTGAAAGATCTATGTAGCCTACATGGCTTGAGAAGTGGAGCAAAGGGTCTAGAGTACTAAAGAAAGCAGCAGCTGAAGATAAAAAGTCACAGTAAACAGGGGCCCCTATACGCAACAGTGTAACATAAATGTATACTTAAGGCAGCTAGTTATTAATGACAGTAGCTTTGGAGATTGAGAGGATTTAAACATATTCCTATACTAAATTCTCCAGACTATATTTTTTAAAAAGATACAGCATCTATAACAGCGATAAGACAATACCAAATGACTAATGACAAAACTAGAACATAGATATTGAAATCTAAAAAGTTAGACTAATAGACTCAAAAGTAGACTTTGGCTTAAGTTTGATAAATTTACAATATGCTACAGTGCTTAAGAGTTATTCCTTGAAAGCACATTTCTTTCTTTCTTTACTACCTTGCTATTGCATTACTAACATCATCAGTACACATAAGTCCTAGATCAATTCCTAGCTAAAAGCCACAGTTTGCAATTGTACACTCTTGACTCACAAGAGACTAAGATTCCAAAATAAAAGCACTTGCGGGAAACAGTTTAACACCAGGTTCTCTCTGACAGGTCAGGCAACTGATAACGTGACCCCAAAGCCCCTGCTTCAAATAGCTTCTATGTTACTGAGCACAACCAAGCATGTTATAAAAAGACATCTTCAGGAATCTGTCATCCTAAATGCAGATACAGAGAACAGAATAAAAAAACAAACCCTCAAAGAAAGCGTATTTTTACTGTTCTGGATTTCATACTATTGGATGTTTGTGTGACCTATTGCACTCCTAACACAGAGGCAATTTCGTATTGAGCTACACAACAGACCTTAAAGCCAAAGCATGAAGAGCCGATCTTTACTGTACATAGTGTAAATGAAAGATGTACGACCACATATCCTAACAATGAGCAGCATCTAATAGAAGCAGTTTCAAACTAAATTACACAGAGGATGAATGTGCTGCCACACCTCATCTCACTGGCAGAGTTCCGGGTATCTAATGCCAACACAAGGGAACCAAGGCTATCTATATCAGTGTCTGATGTCAAAGTCAGACCAGCTGTTCCAGGCTGCATCAGTGTGACATAAATCGAATTTTTGAGTAATCCTTTGAAGAATGCATCTGTATGCAGGAATTCGTTTTGTTGTCTTAAAATAGAAGTATTACATTTATACAACCTCACAATCCCCTTAATATTGAGTGACACAGAGTAGCCACATGTCATGACACATCACAGCAGAATACACACACTGTCCAGCAGATGCTTTACATTAATCTGAGGAGAGAAGGCATTAAGGGGCAAAGGTCACTGAGAAGAAAGATGTGAAAAATTACAGTTTACATAAATAAGCATATATCTGGCAACACTCCTAAGTTATTATCATAAGGAGTCATGATAAACAAACAGGATGGAATCTGAGTAAAGATTCAAAGTCAACTGATCACTTTAGTTGGAAAAACTAAAACTGCAACCTAAAATTCTTCTTGTTATGAGGTTACATTATTTATAAATTATTTTTCATCAGTTCACAAAAGGCCTCAGTTAGACCAATATAATACATATATATAGAAGATGAAAAATTTAAATGGATGTTTAACTTGAAGTATTTTACTTTTCTTTGATTACTAAAACAGAATGCAATCTGCATTTGAAGCTGAAATTCTAGAGTTGGGATTAATAATCTATGAATATGTACTATGTGAGCTGGTATCCCCTATTTTGGACTCTTTATAGTACTGACTGACACTGTATTCCGGTTTGAAACAATACGAAAGAGCATGCTTAAAAGCCCACATGATAACTTGTAAATCCATGCGTAAGTATGGCTATATGCAAAACACAGTAATAATGACCATTGCCATCATCTTGATATAAAAAAATAAATGTCTTGCTGAGTCTATGTTTAGGTCTATTTCTCCTGCCCCTGGCGTTCCAGTCACAGAGAGAACAGATGTCGCACTGGTGGCTACTTGAACGTCGCCTTATGCCCATCTTTAGCATGTCAACAACATGTAGAAGGAGGAGTCTTGAGGAGCATGTGCCCCCAGCTGTCTGGCTGTCTCACTGTCATCACACTTACACTCATGTCCACAATCCACCACTAGCCCGTGCTTTCACGTTGCACTTCTCATCTTTACATAGTGTGAGTCCTTGAGAAGACATACAAACATCTGAAGCATTTTAATTGTTTTGTGCAGCTGTAATTTGTCTCATAATTGAAACAGTCCAAAGCAAAAAATACTATGTCTCTCTGGAGACCTCAGTCACATCATAATTAGATCCACAACACATAGGTTAAAAAACAGAGTGCCAGGGATAGGCTTGGTTCAGACACCCCCACCTCCCATACTGCACTAATTTCTGGGTGAGGCCTGAACATTTGGTATTTGACTAATAATCACTAAATATGCCTACAGACATGAAAGCCCCACTATGATAGCCCAGAGTGGACAGCCTCTCAACATCTTTGATACTGTAGGTGGCTCAGCAGCCTCTTGTGGCCAGTCAGGGAAACTAAAGATCCCAGAGGATACATGAGTGCAGCGGTTTTTAAACCAGGCCCTCCTGAGTGGACACAGAACCAGTGCAAGGAGGGCATGGATGGCCGAGGGGGGAAAAAAATGGAGTGAAACTTCTTCAAATGAGTATGATTTATATAAGAAACATAAGAGTCTGCTGAGGGTATCGTGCCGATCTTAATTCATGAAAATTAAACTTGGAGCCCGTTTTTCTATTAGCTTATTCCCCTATCATTGTCAAAGATTGTTAAAAATTGTGGGAAAAAAGTTAGAACCACTGCATTACTGCAAAGCGTGAAAAACTAAAGTTAAATCAGTCTTAGGATGGATTAATAAATGATAAGTTATAAGAAACCTCTACAAAGTGGCAGAAATAATCTACTGTAAACTCTGTAACTCAGTCCATTGACATGAATTTTAAATTTGATATTAATGCTATGTGTAGTAGGGCACAACTTCTGGCTGGGCTGCTTAGCATCAACATAATATTTACATCAGTTATGTTTTTAGACTTTCTCACAGCAGACAGTTTAACCTGTCAAAATACAAGTGTTACTCGAAACATTTACAATAGGTCTGTTTTGTCCTAGTCAGCCTTGAAAGTCTGACAATGGGCAAGCATACACCATGCCAGGACCCTGATACTGAAACTGCAGCACTTAAAGAACATTTCGAAGTGTCCCCTATGTGCAACATTGTGTGTATATGATGTAAGTGTGGATTGTTTGGACAACAGTGAAATGTTAAAACCTCTGAAAATAAAGACACTCAGAGATGCCCCATTTACAAGTGTAATATATCCTAATCTTGCAGTCAAAGTCAAGTAAACACACTAAGTGATAATTCACGTAGCTTTTCAAATACAGAATTCATTTCAGGCTACTGTATTGTATTGCACTACACTGCAGACATGTACACATAAGTACGAACAAATAAGTGTAAATAAAGAAGTACATAAGAAGTGTACCAGATCTAGTTATAAACTGACAAGGCAGACAAGTTGTGGTACAAAAATGGAAAATGAACTTTGATGTAATTTAAAAAAAAGAGGCTTACTGTTATTATAGTTTGTCAACCAGAGAGCGGTGACAAATACATATTTTAGCTGTACAATGTAATGCTCTTTCTTTTTCTGAATGCTTAATATCAGTAAATCTCAAAAATGTCCATAAAATGTGCAGGGCACTAAAAAAACACAATTTTTAAGTATGTGACAGATTTAAATGAATTAAATATGATCAACAAACATAACATTACAATGATATAACTGCTATCTACACGTGAGATTGAACTGCTAATACCTGTTACTGAACAAAGGTAGGGCTTACTGAAACTATAAATCTGCAACACACCTTGTGTCACAGGTACCTCAGGTGACTCCAAGATGAACACAAGAACAGCAGGACACACCTTGTTGTTTATACTGCTACCAGCAGCCAAGGATGAAGTTGCACGACATTCTGAGAGTTCCTCAATCTATACTGAACTCCTGAAACTCTTTCATTGCCATTTGATAAAATGTTTGGGAAAACTGACCAATCAGATAGATGTTGTTCAATCTTCTGACTGTTTGAATAGGTAATTTACCTTCTTTGTGCTGACAGACCTCCGTAGTACTCTGCCATTGGGTCCTGTCACTCTGGTGTTATTGCTGCTGCGAGAGGGCAGGGTGCTGGCAGATGGGGGGCTGGAGGCAATACTGAGAGGAGCAGGCTTCTTCTCTGCCAGGTTCTTCTGAGATGCCACATTGTTGTTTTCATTGAAGCTCAGTGACCTTTTATCCTGGGCATCCCTGGAGCTCAAATCAATATGCTGTCCACTTTTGATTAGGTCAAGATAATCTTTGAGTAGTGACTGAGTCGCAGGATCACTCAACCAGTTGAGAAACAGCTCATCCACCTTCATTTTAAGAACCGGCTGGAGAACTTGTGGTGACGGCATTTTTCTGTATATTATTTATTTGCTCCAATGACAAGGGAACCTGTGACGAAAAAAATTAAGATTGCTGTCACAGCACACCCCTCTGGTTGTACATCTCCAAAACAACATCCATTAACGAGCCGTGGAGCTAACTGGGCTACTATAAAAGCAATGGGTGAATGACAGAAAACAACACAAGCATTAGCTTGATGTCGGCCGCCCTTGCTTCGACTACACAACAAACACTCTCTAACGTTATTGAATTTTAGCGCGAACCATCAATGCGTTAGCCCACAGGCGAAAGTAAACGTGAACTCATACTGACCCAAGTAATAATACGAGCTATGTTAACTCAACAGCTGGATACACAGCTGGTTACGGTCAGTATTTAGTTAACGAACATCACTTACAACTGCCTCGTAATGGAGTAAAGTGTCACGCAGCTGGTGAAGTTGGTGTTCAAGCTAGCTTAAAAACTACAAGCTACGGTGGCTTTAGCAAGCTAACGCTAACCGGCTAACTAATGTACCAACCTTGCTGTGAATTGACGGTAAATCCAAATGCATCGACTGTGCATTACTCTTCCTCCATAAGCGACGCTGTTGAACGCATGTTTAGCAAACTGTGAAGCACAATAGTGAGTCTTCGGCGTTCATACATTTGGAGGAAAGCAGAACAGACAAGCGCAACTTTTCAGGCTCGCGTTCCCCTGGTAACCACAAGGCGCTATCGCGAGATTTTCCGTAGGCTCTGTGAAGTCACCCAAACGTTTTCCCACCAGGAGGTCCTCACCTGTAAGGTAAAAAGTTTGAGAATCACACATGTATTTCGCCACTTATCGTTTCTTCTGCTGCACTGTATCGTGCTGCGTTTGTCTTCATCACAACAGCCGGTTATTTAAAGCGTTAATTAACGTAAATGTTTCAATATTGCAGTGAACCTAAGTAATATTAAAAGCCTTACACCTGAAATCTTTTCTCGTTGGAAGTTGGTAAGTAATATCGACACAATGCTTACAGAGACGTTTGTTTTTTTTTTTTTTATTAAATGTGTTAATCAAATAATCTTGGCTGTTATGTTTTTATAAGTTTACGAGATTTTACGTCGAATTTTAAATAAAGTAGACCACCCAGAGGCAGATTACGGGGTTAGCCCAGCCCAGCAGTTTTCACATTTTCATCTGATAATTACGCCATTTTCAAATTATTTCAGTGTAAAATGGAGATAAAATGTGAGACACTGTATTCTCTGCAAAGTTCAGTTTTCCCACTTTCTTTGTGTGCTTAGTCCACATTAATATCACAGTGAGTGCAGGCCAGCTAGACCAAGGGCTAACTGTATGCCTTGGAATTCGTCTTAATTACACTGTTTTATAGAGCTATACTCACATGTAAAGGCATGCCTTGAAAATACTTGTTTTCATACTTTTTGTTTAGTAGTATTTAGGGTTTTGCACCCAGGATAAGAGACGCAGCTGCTGGCAAGAGGAAAAGTTTCCTACAGCAGCTTACAATAAAACAATAAAATGTGTTTACATTGGTACTCTGCTACCTGTTGTCATATTATGTGAGTTACTTTAATGATTAGAGAGATTGTGTTCTAAATGTAGCTATGGGAGAACATCCATACACATAATCATGTCACTGCTGCAGATATCCTGCTGTGTAACTGAGAAATGAAAAAAAAAATCAGAATAAAACACAGTGTTTTAGTGAAAGGAAAAACATTTACTTTAGTAAACAGATCATACTTTTATAAACTGTAAAGTAATTTCTCACCGTCTTGAGCAACTATATCATATCATTGTTTTCGT
This sequence comes from Stegastes partitus, assembly GCF_000690725.1. Classification (NCBI taxonomy): domain Eukaryota; kingdom Metazoa; phylum Chordata; class Actinopteri; family Pomacentridae; genus Stegastes; species Stegastes partitus. The sequence goes on along the minus strand of NW_007577738.1, from coordinate 1,577,084 downwards.
GGGCTTGAACACATAATCACTACAACAGATGATTAGTACCAGGACTATTTTTTTTTACCATTCATACATTTGTAAAACAAATATAAAACTACCTTCAGGACTATTCATAAACACTCAGGCCAATAGCCTCCTTTGCCTAACCTAACAATGCCACTGAGGCTACATTTGTCAAAATGAGGTGGGAGTGTAAGGTAGGAAAATTATAAATAATTTAATTAACTTAAAATTGTACTAAAGTACAACATAGAACATTGATATAAAATGTATAAGGTGGATTGTACATTTTTGAAAGTTTAGGCACAGACATAATTAACATCTGCAGTCCTCTTGTTGATTTATGATTGGTTTATTTATTGAGAATTAAAATTCAGATTTGAACTGGCCATCACTGAAGTACTCATTTTCTAGGAAACTATTCCTGTGTATTCAATTTATTCCCTTACGAACTTGATCCTGACTCTCTTTGCATGAATAACAATGATACATCTGTGCCTGATTCCTCTCGCTTTTCTCTTCTCGTAGGCTTCTCCTGAAAGCAGCTGGGCCGAGCACCTGGTGGTGTGTATGGAGCTGGGCATCCTTATTGATTACTTCAGGGAGGAGTGGTCCCAGACACCGTGGCTCCCTCATGGCATCCCCCGCATAGAAAGCAAGCAACACAAGGAAAGGTCAGTTTAAATAATGGGTATCATATCTGACACCCACAGCAAAAAGTAGAGCGGATTCTTTTCAGCAGGAAGGGACTCTACATTTTATCCCAGACTTTAAAAGCAGCCTTTAAACAGCCAATACTTATTAAATGCATTTAAGCGGTGAAGAAACACGTTTTGGTTGCATTTGAGTGGCTAACGTGTACATTAGTGATACCACTTTACTGATCATGGGACCAGATATTAATGGTACAATAACAGTTTCACTTGGAATTATTTTCACTTACACAAGCATAGCAATCAAAAACAACTTAATTATTGTATGTTCCCGTAAATACAGTGTTGCTATGTAATTATACTTATTATGTGGCCAACATAACAAATTTAGTCTAGACTAATCTGTCCCTTTTGGCAGTGATGAATAATAGCTGTAACCATTTTTTCACATTAAGGTTTGTTTGTGTCATTTGTTTTGTTTGTAGCTGATTGTTGCTAATGCTTCCATTTTGTTTTACATGAACATTTTGATTGAAATATAAAGTGGGGATTGCGTTTGTGAAGGTAATTTTGAAGTCAAACAATGTTACTTTTTGATGAAGACCATCACACAGTTGTATGTTGACTTACAGAAAATTGCCTGTCATGGGCTTTGCTGGTGTTTCTCTTTATTTTCTGCATGAAAGACATTAGGGACACCTATCACTCCAAACCTCTATCTCGTTAATAACCTTTTCAAAGTGCCTGTAGCCTTGTTGTTAAGAGCAAATTAACAGTGGTTGCACAGTTGTGAAAACTATCGACTGAATTCTCCTGATTGCTTCCCTTGATAACACCAGTAAATCAAATCTGAAACATTAAAAGTTGTCTGAGGCGCTGCCCGTAATGAGAAACCTCTTTGTTCTGTAGAACAGCGAAGCCTTACATGGTTTTAGAGCCCAATCAATATCTGAAATGAGGAGAGAAAAAGTGAAGGTCTTGAAATTTTAAACTTTGCAACTTCTCAAAGTGTAATTATAGTGTACAAATAGGATTTTACCCAAAGCAGTGTGCATGTTGTTTTTTCACGCCTTGAAGGACATTTCAAAGGTTTGGCCGAGGCTGAAACCACAGGGGGACAGCTGGTTAGCGTAGGAAAGTGTTAGTGAGGAGTTCATGTGTGCAGCTCTCCCTTACTGCTGTCAGCGATGCTATATGGGTGCTCTGTGAAGTAGACGATGAGCAGTCTGCTCTAATAAGGAGAGTGAATAAAGTTGAAAGTGTTGTGTTGTGGTTATGCGCTGTAGAGAATTATTTAGACCGCACCATACTCACATAAGCAATCGGTCCTGCTTATTTTGCAGTTTAAGTTTGTTTGGCATCGTATAGGTTTAAATACAACTTCTTTCTCTTTGTTTCTTGTAACATTTCATTTCCGAATTCATTGGCTAAATTCCATATAAAGGACTTGGATAAGGGAAGCACATTCTTCAGCATTTAATTTACCTATAATTTATTTTTTTCTAAAAACTTATACTTTTTATTCAGTATGCTCACATTCAACGAAATGCTTGTCTCTGGGGTAGTTGCCCTTGCCAAGGTTACAGATCATCTGATTCCAATCCAAACCTTTGTATCTTCAAGTCATCCCAGGGGTTCTGGTGCTGCTAACCCTATAGCCTGTCTGCAATTTTGGTTTTCATTCAAGAGGTACTTTTCCAATTCCGATTCAAGCTGAGGCTCACACGGTGACATGTGTTTGAGCTTGCTTTAACTGGTCTCAACCTCTATTCAGCGGTTACTTTCAACAAGCTGATTTAGTTACAGATTTGTATGAGCAAGAGATAAGAACACACTTCAGTCATGCCAACAAATTAATTCTACATCTGTTCCAAGTTCTCTCAAAATTACCTAAATAGTTTTAATAGAATTTAGAGATTTGAAAAATAACTGTTTTTTTTTTCTCTTTCATGACTCTCTTTCTCTTTAAATTCATAGTATGTGGATGTTTCTACTCAATATATGTAGCGCATCATTAACATTGTAACTAATGCACATTGTTATTTGATTAATATGTTCTTCCTAAAAATGACTTTTGAGAGAGTGTTAAATGTCATATTATTCCTCAAACATTTTATAAATTAGGCCAGAAGAGATTATTTTTGTACATTTAGAGATCATTCTTCTTTGGATTTTAACACATAGACAGATGTAGAAAGTAAATGCAAAACAGTATTTTTTCAGCAAGTTAGTCTCTTTATGCTGCAGCAATTTACGTGTTTGTTATTCTAACTTCTAAGATAACTCCTCACGGCAACATTCCCCTCTAAATGCATTCACAAGTAAAAATTTTCTCCACAATACAGTGTCAGAAGTCGAACACAGTAAAATCTACAATAGCAAATTGCATAAGCCCTGCTTTGTTAGACGGAATAAATGAGCACTATAATATCTGTGCTGAAAATGAGCAGCAGAGCTCACTGTGACTGAATGTAAAAGTAATATTGATACAGACAGTGCTGTACCTCTTTTCGACAACTCACGGCCATGAGCGAGCATTTAGGGCAGCATGCATGTTTTTATCTTCCCCCGGCATCTCCTTCTTTCATCTACACTGCGGAAAACGTGAATGTTGTTGTTTTAGATGAAGGAAAAAATAAAATTCACCATTTTGAGACACATCCCACGGAACTGGGATTTGGTATTAGAATCAGTAAACAAATTTAAACCGTGCTGCTTATCTGTTGGAATTTTTGCATTGTTGTGGAGTGCATTTAAATTGTTCTGTGCCATGTAACAGCTAAAATGCTCCTTCGCTTTTAAAGTCTTGGTACATTTTTGTTTAGAAATTATGTAGATTTAGTCATTTGTGGTGGTTGTCCCAAAAAAAAAAAAAAAATTGGCTTGTGGGAAGAATTTAGAGAAACATTAATTACTGAATTTATACAAAAGCAGTTTTTCCGAGCAGACTGGTGTAGCAAAATACTTATTATTGGAATAGTTTATTTACCAAAACTACTTAGGACCCCTCCTAGCACCCCACATTCCAAAAGTTTTCTGTTTCTGAACTGCTTTATTGACATATTTTAAAATTAAACAAATATATATAGATATTTTAACCTATTCTCACAACCTCCTAAAAGATAATTTTTTTTGATTGATAGAGCAAAAATGAGGGTTTACACGGTCTTAGCATACAGGCTGATTTAAACTCTCAGATATCAACTGCATGTGATGCCCCTGAGGTGCCTGAGCTGCCACAACAGTCCTGAAATGTCACTTTTTTTTTTTTTTGCTGCTGCCCATTGTGCACGCTGTCTGTTTTATTTCCAATAATAGCCCGACATTGTTGAAATAACTGCTAGCATACAGGAGCAATTTTTACAAGAATGTTGCTAGTCTAGTGATATTTTTGACCAGAAATCGCTTTGATCTTGGTCTTAAACATTCTCTGTTTGATATGGCTTTCAAATGAACTGTGGTATGAACCTCACTTTCCGCCTCCCAAAATGGCATCGGGTAGTGATGAGCCTTCTCATAAGCTCTTTCATGGCTACACTGTAAACACGCTACACTGTTTTTATTCCTTAGGAAAATCACAGACAGAGAATCAAACTGTCTTCAGTCAACATTTAGATTCCTAATACGCTGTGCGAAATGGAGCCGCGGAGGAGGAGACTTCTTTCATTAGACACTTCACTGAGGCTCTGAAGTTTGCTCTTTCCATCTGAGATGACTTTAAAAGAGAAACAATGCCTCTGCCTATTGGGGTCTTTGGAGATTTTCTCTCTCATCACATATTAATGAAAGAGGTGGCATGTATGGAGTTGGAGAACTTAAACAGGAAAACCTGGAGCAGGCATTTATGTTCACAGATAGATAACAGACTCAGATATTGTGTATATGTGACGCGGCCTATGCTGTTTTTCAAAAAATCTTAACTTTAGCATTGATGCACTTTGCAAAATGTGCGCATTTTTGTTCAAGCTGATACCCAGCACTAACAGATGAAATGCAAGAATGTAAAAGAGCTGCCTGTAGAGGGCGCACTTCACATGGGATGCTTGAGGGCTGCACATTTTTCACTCTCTCTAAGCAGACACACAGACAGATACATGCACATAAACAATTCACTCAAGTATAATCACCTTATATGAGGCACACAGACAGCATGAATTAGAGGTGAGTTCATGCCAGTTATTCTGATGAATGTACTGTACATCAGTTTCTAACACTGGCCTCCATTTCTTCTTTAATGAGACAGGCCCATCAAGACGGAGCGGGAGCTTTTTGATATCCTCAGAGGGGCATGGCGCGCAGACACATTAATGCTCATAATTCATAGCAAATCAAGAAGGATTTTGTTGGAACAGAGGATCACACCAATTACCAGTTGTTTATTGTTTGCTATTGTTGTGTTTACTGCAGTCTAATCATATTTGGAGGTCGGCCACAGCACTACATCAGCTCCAAGTGGAAAAGCTCTTTTGAAGCCTTTCATTTCGTTGTGCCATATTAGCTGCACTGAGCAGCCCTAGACAACATGCTGCCTTTGCTTTCAAGATAAAAAGAAGCAAACATTACATCACTTTTTCTAAATAACTTCACGAATTAAGGAAATTGCAAGTAAATTGGTCACCTTAAAAAAAAAAACAACAACACACACACTAGCCCATTAAGAAAAATGTGTTTCATCTATTAATTTGCCTCAAGATAATAATCGTTTACATAATGATTTGAACATGGGAACAAGAGTTTGTGTTCGATTCTGGGCAAATGTTGTTGGCTGCTAATGTTTGGCCTGACAAAGCTCCCTCTTTTCCCTTCTTGCCCCTCCTATGGAATAGCAGATTCGTGGCATGAAAGCAAGAAAATCATGGAAATCAGCAAGGCCTTCATTATACCAAGGTCATTACGGCTGGCTTTTATCCTCCTCTGTACTTATAGTAGGTAAGGGAATCCTATTCTCCATCACCCAAGGCCTCACCTTTGAACACGCGCACATACACACACACAAGCCTACACCGGGGCCAGCGCTGGCTCGTGCACACACACAAACACACATCGGTTTCTCTTTCATTCGGCCTCCTTGAATTTCATCATTCATTTTTACATCACATTAGTGTGGCGTGTTAGTGGTCGGCTTGTCTGCATGTAGAGGGCGGCTGTTACTTCAGGAAAAGACTGAATAATGCACGGGAAAAGGCAGGGGAAGGCTCGAAGGGAGTCGGCAACAGCAGAGATGATTGCCTCCTTATACCATATATATGGAACAGTTAGGATATACACGAAGTGAGGTAAATAGATCATAGAGCGTCTTGGATTTTGCATCACTAGACTACAAGGTAAACTGGAATGTAGGTGGGCAGTTTTCAGGCCATGCAGTAGGTATTTTAGAGTAAAACACACTAAAATGTTATGTTCTGTCTCCCAATATTCACAATAAAGGATAATATGTAAAAAATGTTGAGCTAAGTGACTGAAGTAGCTCGCTGTTTTGTTCCATAAAATCAGGTTCAGTTGCTCTCGGAACAATGGAAAATATTAACAGCAGGTTTTGTTTTTGTAAAAGACCTGCACAGTGATCTGAAACAAAGCAGTCAAGGTTACTATTTCAGATCTTTCCAGAGATGGGTGAGTATAATAATACACTAAGTTGGTGTAATTAGGCCATCACTTTCAAAGTAACCCAAACCCACAATTTGGAGGAAAAAAACTCTCCACCTTTAAAGTTAATATTTTTAATGGGCATCACAAGGCAGTTGAGCCTTACTCAATGGCTCCATCAGAAAAAGGAATAACTGTGATCTTGAGGCGAAGGAAAGTGTTCTCTTAATGTGCGCCAAAGATGGTCTCTTCTGTCTGCCTCAGTGGCTGTGTCTGATTTGAAACTCTCCATTGATCTGATACCACCAAGAACTGGCCTGCATATTAAACCGAAGCTGTGATACATCTCCTCTGAGATGGCTGAATATAGTGCATGTGTGTATGTGTGTGTGCTCGTGGCTGTTGTCCAGGTTCAGAGTATTAGAGAGAGAGAAAAAAAAAAAGCCAAAGAAAATGTATTCAGAGTTATGTGCTGTCCATTGATAGTCATTCAGACTGTAATATCCCTCAAAAGTCCAGCTCAGTGCCTGCCAACACACATTGGCCTTCACTTCTGATGCTGACATCATTTAATCTTTAGGAGGAGCTTGGAGTTTCTGTCCCAAATCCTTGATCTGGTTCACCTTACAAGATGAGCCTCTGTGTCTGTCCTCCAAAATAAACAGACTCGTTATTGTACTCTTTCTTGTCCAAAACACACAGACTCTCTGAATGTCTTTAGGTAATGAAGCTACTCTGTGTTGCAGCCCATCCGCGATGCATTAAAAATAATTGAAGCTACAAAATGAGCACAAATGTCCTCATCTGGACTGCATGGGAACTGACAAAAGGCCAGAAGTTCTCCTCTTTCATAAATGCTTACGTGCAAGCACATAAACACAAATGTTCCCCGTATAGAGCTTTTCAGTGGAACCTTTTCAAACAGGATGAAAACAATTCTCCGCTGTCTTGTTGCTTTTGTGTCGGGGTGTTTTTATTAGCATTGAAAAGGATGCACACTTCTCAGATTAGGACTGGCAGAGCTGCTCGGGAGACGGTGCTGGAAAAGGATGGACATTAGGCACCTGATCGGACAGGATCAATGAAAAGCAATTAGATGATAAGTCCGTGGGTGCAGGCTCGCATGTGCGTGACTATGGGGACCGAGACCTTTCTCAGCGAGGAGAGCGAGGGGATAAACTGTTTTCCTATAATATCCTAAACAAGACTGAATCCGATCTTCTTCATGTATGGGGTGAAGGAGTGTGTGATAATATGCATGGTACAGTATTTATGTTTGCTTGTGCTCCTGTCTCCTCGTGTGGCTTATGTGTTTTGCCTAACATCTATTGTCATAATGATGTGTGATTATTAAGGGAGCATGGTTCTCACAGCAGGGAAAAAAAGGGGCTGAGCCGACAACAGGTTGGGCCTCCCTTTGTGTCTTTGTTTGAACGCTCAGCAAATACATATTCATGCTCCCAATATGCACACAATAGCACACATTTGTTTATAATCTTTGTTTATTTGGGTTGCATGCATTAACACAATCGCATTTTATGCCGCTGGAATGCAAACGGGGGTAAAAGGTAACAGGGAAAAAAAGGTTTCTCGTGAAAGAGATGGACACAGTCTCCAGGAGCTGATGCCTTGTTATTTCAGTAGTATCCCTGGGAGAGGTTAAGCTCTCGCAGCAGGCTAGCTATTAGGCTAAACCAGGGTGCGCTGTGTTCTGTGTGGGCTGAAAAGACAAGTTCTGACCATTAGCGTACCTCCTATGCCTGGTTCCCGAGTACAAAAGCGCATGAGAGTTTTTCTTCCAATTTGTGGGTCTAATGATGACACACAACAAATAACATGGTGCTTAATCCGGCCTTTGTTAGTTCATTGTAATATTTTTCTGTTCATCTGCTCCAGCTAAAACATCCCTCATTTGTGACCCTTAAAACTAAATGGCGGTATAAACGCAGTGTATAGGCTGGAGTAAAGTGCCTTTTCCCCTCACTGGAGTCATGCATCTGCTCCTTTCCAACACTAGATGGCTGTCTGTGCTGCGTATGCTTTGTGTCGGCACCGGTGCAGCCTCCTCATGCTGCTTTTTTATTGCCCTTAGAAATGCAAGGCTGAGCAAAAGATTTTTGTTAATAATGCTTTGAGACACTTGGGTTATGAAAACACACAGCTACACAGACATAGCACCCAACTTAATGTTTTGATGTTTGAATTTGCCAGCCCTTCATTTTTTTATGAAGTCATGAACAATGGATTAAATACACTGTCATCAGAAAAGTCAGGTACAGATGCGCGCACACTGGGGTGAAAGTGCATTTGAGTATATTTAAAAATAAACTCAATGCAATGTCAATTTTAATATATACCCCACACATCTAGATTATTTTTTTTGGGTGGTTCAGGAAAGACTTCAATTAAACTGACAGATTTCAAAACAAGTCAGGGGTAATATTAATGTCAAAAGAAACCACTGAAAGCGTTATTTATCATTCCAGTTATCGTATAATTATTCTGACTGCAGTGCCATTTGTGTATCCACTGTGTGTGCTTTGTATAAGAGGCTATTTGTAGTTTCATTATGTGCAGTAAATGCGACCACATAGAGCACTTGGTTGTATCGACTTTGAAGATTGCCTTTCTTCTTCCTTCTTCAGAGGCCGTCCGTCTCTTTAGCCTGAAGCTCCCAAACCGCACAGCCGGCCAGTTCATGGTGGCCTTTTATTATGATGTCAGCACTTCGCTTAAAGAGCATTCAATATCTCCAGGACTACCGTTGGTGGAACATCAATAGAATAATACAGACACGCACTAGATGGCTATTCCTCATAGCTGGTCAGTTCATTTGCTCATTGATTTATTGGTAGCTGACAGCGTAATGGAATTAAGTGGCAGTGATTATCACGACTGAACAGGTTGTTTGTTTGTTGTTACTGCATCTGTTTGAGAGTTTCAACACTGGCTGCGCATTGGTGAACAAGTAGCTCTGCACATGCATACACAGGAATGCACCGACAAGTGCATAATATAAGTTTTTACTGAATCATTTGAACAAAATGAGAAAGGTCCCAAAGTGCTTAGTGTATTATGTGATTTCTTATTGGTGACTCCAATGACGACAGAGGATTCAAGTTTAAAAACTAGGGTGATGCAAATAAAGGCGTAAAGAAGAAGCAGGAAAAAACAAATGAAAAAAGCAGCCGAGTGGAGGAGAAGGCTATTAGACCCAGCCTGATTTGCAGGGCTATTAAAAGATGGTCATCTAGAAAACAAGCAGACCTTTTGTGAGAGAGTTACAACAAAATCACCCACATAAATCAGGGTGTGATTACTTCAGGAGCGGGAGTTATTGGGTGCTAACATTGCTGTGCACACGCTTTAACGTTATTAACACTCCTAATAGTGAGCGACAGCTTTTAACAGGAGGCTTACATAACTCCAATCTCCCTTTTTACATTTGCAACAGCTGGAACAACAACGGGAAACCAAAAAAACAAAAAATCTGATGCATTCAACTGGTGTTGGCCCATTTCATCTTGATATTGTCGCCACGATGCTGATATCAAAATCCTCCAAGATTTGACAAAGTTTGATGATTCAATGCTTTCTCTGTGTGTGTTTGTGTAAAGATGTGCAATCATAGCTCGCCATCTCCATCTACTGCAGCATCTCTGGCTCTGTAATTCATGCAAAATGAAATGAAAACCTTCTTAGCAATATGCAGATTTCTTTATGCAAAACAGCATTACCTATGGTGCGCGGACGGCAGCTAATGCCTTTGATCAGTCTCTCTGACATTCTCTAACTACTGAGAAGAAAAGAACTTAAAAATTGTAAAGGCTCTTAATTGAAGTGAACATAAAAGAAGATACATGGTGTTAATTGGTATACGCTAAGAATAATCTAGACCTTGGAGACCACTGTCCCTTACCGGCCCCCCTGCCAAAGTGTCAGGATTTACATCTTTAATTCAAGATTTCCCCACATTAATTACCTCGCAGGCAGCGAAATGCGGATCACTTCATTTTAAAGTATAATAAACATCCAAATAGCCCCCACCCTCCTCATCCATGAATATAAATTTTGGTTAGTGTGCAAAAGCACTGGGTCTGAAGGAGGTTGTGCAGAAAGTAGGGGTTGGCGAATGTGGTCCAGAAAGAATTTATATCTAGTAAAAGCAAAATTAAAGGGCACAATTTTGGACAGAAACCTATCTTTAAGAATAACAGGTCTGAGTTATAGCAACTATGCACGTAAAGATGAAGAATTAAAGATAAACTTCTGCTCTGAGGTCACTGAAAATTGCTATGTTTACTCATTTTTGTGCAGGTGTTACAGGACATTGTTTTGAAAAACATATTTGGCATGGCATAATTTTCACATGCCGACTAATTTGTATGTGTGTGCACGTATGTGTACGAGTGTCGTCTTTGCAGTCAAGTAAAGCAATTTGAACACTGGGCTCCAATATGACCTTTGATTATGAGAGGAATACAGCGGTGCTCATATCCCAGGCCTCTCCGTTCCCTCTCAACATGATGAATGGGACACCCTGAGCTGCAGGACAGAACAAGCATTTGAGAATCCAGGGTGACGCGCACACACACACGCGCACACACACGCACACACACACCTACACACACACACACACACACACACACACACACACACACACAGAAGCAGATACATGTGCATGCACGTGCACACACACACAGAAATGCTGACAGACAAATGACACTCTGATGGAAAGTGAAGCACTTTTAAGTCCTTAAATGCCACCAGCAGCACACACACACATACACACACACACGCACACACTCACACAATCTGTACTATTACAACACCTGCACTTATCTCCCTCTGTTTAAAGCACATTTAACACTATACTGCCCTTGAAAATAACCAGTTAAGTTGAGGCTTTTATCTTGCGAGCAGGTTCATGTATGGATTTATTAGTAGAAAATAGACACATCTACTATGGCTTATTGAAACAGTTTCAAACGCACCCCAATTTGGTTAATATTATGCAGTTTATTAAGCAACAATAAGCAATTTATGTAAACACAGTTCAAACGAGCGCTGCTCCTGTACACCTTAAAATCCTCCTTTTTTGAAGTGGTTTTATTTTGGGGATTCATTGTAATTTATTGGCTCAAAGTGCATGATACAGTGTTAAAACTGATTTGATATGGAAACCTGCAGGGACATATTAATTAAAATAGCAATCTAATTAGCATTCCACTGTGACCTAAAAGTTGAATATTATTAGAGCTGCAACCGTCGGCTGTGATGAAAAGAGCTTACATGACAGTGAAATTGAAATTCAAAGAGCTGGAGATAATGTACACACAGATCAAAAGAACAAACGGTGGGGAGAAAAATAACACACCAAGAAGTTTTACATTTCCTCACAAGGGGCAAGAGCGGCGTGTTGTGCGCACTCCTGCACCCACATACACACACAGGGAAGCACATGTGCACATGAAAACACACACTCACACTCAGTATTAGGTAGTCGGGTGCAATTTAATCTAAAAATCTGCCAAACATCACCGCTATGACAATGAATTAACACTAGGAACGCAATGGCAGGTAAACTCACTACTGCTTTCTATGTATAACAGTGTGGGCAACATTTTGCACTGATGTGACTCTTTCTTAATTCTCTAAATTTGCGGTAAATTGTTAATATAAATTATTTGCACACAAAATGACAAAAGTTTTTAAAAATGGATAAATTCCAACATGTATTTGCTTTTAGATTACTTACTGAAACATGTCAGCACCTGGTTTGAAACTGCACAAACAATCATGTGAAAATGTTGTCATTTGGAAATATATATTATATATTTCGTGAACCGATACATAACTAGTGGTGGAAGAAGTACTCAGATTTTTCAGTTAAGTAAAAATAACAGTTTTAAAGTACTTTATTGTAAATTAAAGTTTAAAAAAAATAATAAAATTAAAAGCAGTACAGTGATATATACTAAGAGTAGAAGTACTCATATTGCAAAAAGTTAGTTATAATCTATATTACATAATAGGATTGTAAAATAATACAGGGTTTTGTATAAAAATGTATAAATCTGTACTGTTCCTCTGCAGTACATTTATTGGAGATAATTCTGCAATATGTCCCTGTAGTGGAGTAAAAGTATTCCTTAGAATGAAGTGCTTGAGTAAAGTGAAAGTATCTTGAAATTGAGTACAGTACTCGAGCCGATGTGCTTGTAACCATTGCTCAGCACCGTCACGCTGGAGCAATGCCACGTCAAGAAAATTAGAGGATGTGCACACAAGCGCTTTTGAATATTGATGTGTTGAAGAGAATATCATGTTTTCACATAAAATATTTATGCCAACAGTTATTGACAATTTTGTCCACATTTATCAATAACTCAAATGTTCTCATCCTCCCTGCACAGTAACGGATGTCAGTAGGTGATTTTCTAGTTGCAAGTAGTTGCAATGTTTCATAATGACTGCTGACTCGAGGTCACAGGTTGCCAACCTTTTTATTTGTCACTTTGTCCCCGGTTGTAATTCAATAAGCGGCCCTTCACAGTCATATGGATTTCCTTGAGCGCAGCCAGAGGAAGCTGGAGGAGAGGTTTACATTGCTCTGATCGTTGACACCACACTTGAGCTGACATGTTTCATCATATCACCAAACAAGCTGCTGCTCACAGTCTCTGAGACTCCTGTTATCAACTGCCACAGCTCGCCCCAATATGCGTTAAGCCTCACACAGGTCACGACAATCAAAACGGTCCTCGCAGGGTTCGGCGCACTCCAAACCGCTCGGTGTTACTTTTGCTTAACCTTGAGGGGTTATACGCTTCCTCTGCGTCTCTTCAGGGAGACTTGTATATTCCTGCAAAGCCTTGTGCACTGGCCGAGCTGCCTGGTCTCTGGGTAAGGGCCTCCACGCTTCTCCTGCAGCTCCACGAGCGGGTGTGTTAACATGTGTCCCTGCAGTGGGCCGACATGCCAGCCAAGCAAGTGATAATTATTCATTAGTATTCATTAGTGTGAGGTGCTGGCCAGTGCGGGGCTCATGTTGAATCAGTGTTCTGACGAGGCCTCGGCCCGGCGCGGGTCAGTGAAGAGTCAGTAATTAGGCCCACCAGTCAGGAGGCATTTTCCTAAGCACAACACGTGAGCTTGAGAGAGAGAAGATGCAACCACCAGGAGAGAGGCTGCAGGAAGAGAGAGAAAGAGGAGGGAGGTTGCGAGTGAATATGTGTGTGTGTGTGTGTGTTTTTCCAGAAAAAAGCCAACCTTGGCCTCCTTGCTTCCCCTGTCTGGGTGGTGTTGATTACCTTAACCTTTCTCCATCACTCACTCCATCAACAGTGAAAATGTGCGATAACCTTGGCTGTCGGCTTTGTTTGTCTCGTGTGCTTTCTCTTATCATGTTTTCCTTTCTGCTCTTTGAAGATTTTTTTTTTGTTTGAATTCTTTTTTTCTCACCCTTCTCTCTCTCTTCTAAATCGCATAATATATATGTTCCAGTTTGTTCCATTCTAATGTGTCTGCCTTTGTTGCGTATGTTTATTTATGGGTCTTTGCGTGTCACATGCTTGATAATAGCAGCAGTTATTATCACTTACAGACATAATTGTGTAATGGTTAACATGACAGAGTGGCCGCCTCCCAGGAATGCTGTTAGTATTGTAAATGCGACCGAGGCCTAACTGAATTAATCTAATCGGAAGATAATTACACTGGCTGGAACAAAGCTGGACCAGATTCATCAAACTGTTTCCTGCCCCCGCGAGCCATTAAAAGAAGAGATTCTACAAGCCTGGTAAGGTTAAAGGCGTCCAGCACACCTCAAAGCTGGCTGTGCCACAGCTGTCAGTACATATCTGACACAGAAAGAGGGGCTTTGACATTGACTGACAGCAATTGAGAAAACAAGGGGTCAAGTGTTGCACTGTTGTGAGACAGGAGAGGAGAAGGCTCAAACCCCCAGATCCAAATCCCTGTGGAGGACAGCAGGAACCAAGGAGATGATAGCTTATCCTGTCAACACATAATGTCAGCTTACCTTGAATTAAAACAAAGAGCACAAGACACTGACAACCTCTCCCTCTGTCTTGTTTTTCTTCTTCTCATTCACTCACGTACAAGCGTGGATACACATGGGTGACGGAACGGGAATGCCTTGCATAGCCTCGCCTATATCCTGACATGATTCCAGATTAGACAAATTCCCTAAACTACATGCGAATGGCAGAACACCCTCCTCTTCCCAAAGACCCCCACTCTTCTCTCCTCTCCCCTTGGTCTCCGGCGTGAACATCTTTCTCCTTCAGATTTATGACATTGGCATATAGGTGCACTTGACAGCTCTCAGATTGGCGCCGCAGAAAAGGGAGATCCCAAAGTGAGATGGGTTAGCTGGGTAAATCTATCAGGGGTCTGTCCAGGAGGAGGAGGAGGAGGAGGATGAAGGGAGTGTGTGTGCAGGGGGGAAAGCCAAGGGAGAGCCAGAGAAGGGGAGAGGAGAGTGAGGGAGAGAGGCTTGGTGGGGCCCCGCTGAGCACATAAGCTTCCATGCTGAGCACAACCGTGGCTGGCTGACAGTTGTGCTCAGCCTTCACTGTAATAATGAATAAAAGGAAACTCCCTGCAGATTACACATCTTCCGTGTTTTGACATTGACCTTAATACATAATTTAACCACAAAGCCTGAAGAGTGTGTAACGAGATAAGAGAGGACCAGAGGATAGAAAAAGATGCCTGGGCTAAAACATACAGGCCAAAAAAAACGCCTCAGCTGTAATGGCTCTAATATGATCTAGCCTGCGAGGACCAGTCATTTTTTTTTTTTTTCCCTTTTTTTTCTAAACAAGATGGGAAAATTTGGGGGCGAAATTGGAAGGCAGCAGAAAAGGATATGTGTGTGTGGTGTGTGTGTGTGAGAAAAATGCAGTGATTTTCCTGCTTATCGAATTCCCAGTGGGACGAAAAGGTAGTGCTGCTAAACCTCAATAGAATAGTAATGTGCCAGCCCCGGCTGTTGTGTGTGTGTGTCTGTGCCACTTTCCCCCTGTTTGTATGCTTCTCCTACAGTGTGTGCAACTGTAGACCGGCTGAGTGTGATGTCTGAACGAGGTATTTGTCACTGTCAGTGTCACTTCTCGGTGTGTGTGTTTGCGTGTTTTCCTCGGGGTGTGTGTGTGTGTGTGTGTTTGTGTGTGTTGTGATGTGTTGAGTGACTGTTCAGAGCGGTGTTTGCTGAGCAAGCACTCTCCTCCACGGGTTATGTCACTCTACCTGAGGTCACCATGTCACACAGAGTGTCAGGGTTTTATTTTTTTGTTGTTGTTGTTTTTTTTTTTAGCCAAATTCCCCAAGGAGAAAACTACCAGGCTCAGACTGCTTTTAGTTGATGCAACCTTAAATACCGCTCAAAATA
Organism: Stegastes partitus; assembly: GCF_000690725.1. Taxonomy (NCBI): domain Eukaryota; kingdom Metazoa; phylum Chordata; class Actinopteri; family Pomacentridae; genus Stegastes; species Stegastes partitus. The sequence goes on along the minus strand of NW_007577738.1, from coordinate 1,561,433 downwards.
GGTGTTTAAAACACGATAAGCCTTTATTAATCCCATAGTAGCAAAATTTGCAGTGTTGCAGCAGTGAAAGAGATGGTGCAAGTGTAGGAAACATAAGTAGATAAAAATATAGATAAGCACAGATTCTTCCAAATGTGGGAATGTAATTATTGCACAGAAGAAATTCCTTTGGATGTGGAAAATAACAACATTACATATATCAATGGTATAGCACAGATTCTTCCATAAGTTAAAATACTGATAGAAGAAATACTATTGCACAGATTTTATCTACATTGTACAATTCTTTCACAAGTTTAAAAATACTGATATTGCACAGATCTCAGTATATGTAGAAAATCCATAATACCAGAAATTTTAAATGTACAAAATATTCATAACGCACAGGTTGAGCATGTTGCACCAGAGCGAAATATGTTAGTTTCTCCGTGTGCTGTTTACTGGGAGCAGTGCTGGTTGTAATAACAGCAGCAGGAAGGAAGGACCTCCAGTACCCCTACGTATTTTACAACAGAATACTGTTCCTTGCTTTAAACCAACAAGCTTTTCTACTTTGTGTATTTGGTGCGTTCGCTTGTGTTTTTTTTCGCAGATGGGAGATGTTGCTGCACATGATTCATGCATTAACAATCATTACTACCCAATTAAGGAGGCGATTACGTCACCGGTGTCCTGCTAGGTGCTGTGAAACACAGATGCAGATATTAAATATGAATTAGAGAGGCCGTATATGCCCCCTCCTCCCATGGCCCTCTCATCCTCTTAACTCCTCTCGAACCCTTTCGTCTTTGGGCTCTACAAAGACAGGCTGTTCTGTAATTGAAGCAGCATGTCAAAGCCGTCTTCCTGTCTGCATGTAACCCTCTGATTCACACTCTTCTCATTAGTGTCATAATTACCTCTGGTTGAAAAGCGAGGGCCTGTGTGAGCTCCTTGGTGAGTGCTAAGGTGAGAGTGCGGGCCCGTGGCGCACTCAGTTGGGGGCTTGAAACTGACCTCCAACCCAGTAGGGGGCAGTGGAGATGTACTGAACCTAGCCCTCATGGTGTCCACAGCTCTACACATGAGCTCTTTTTTAAGGCTACACGCTGCTTTGCATGGTAACAAGCAGTTGTGAAGGAACAACTGATTGGTTGATTAAAGAAACATGAAAAATTGCTGGCCGGACTAGATAAGCTCCGCTGCTTTTTCCTCACATTTTCTGTTCTTTCTATCATTCATTCTCCCATTAATGCACCTCCTTTTCTGCATGAAGGACTGCATGAAGATTCACACACCTGTCAGTCTGTCCCCAGGCCTTGGCCTTAGCCTGTGTCTCTGAGCTTTTGGAGCTCTTCAGGGGATTTGCTTGGCTGCGGCCTAACCGGCCCTGAAAAGCCTCCAAAGTGGTCCAGCTGGGTTGGACATCTAGTATGTGTGTTGTAAGTGTGTCTCAGTGTGTGGACTTGTGCCATCATGGCTCAGTTACCATACAGAGCCACAGCTATGACTGTGGTGGCAATAGTACTTTGGTGCTTTGCCATCAGGCTTCCCTCCAAGGACTGTGTCAAGACAGAGGGAGTCTTGGTCCGGATGTGTGTGTGTGTGTGTGCTGGATGATGCAGGGCGGTGCTCTACTTCTGCAGCAGTAATCTAATGAGCCTGTAAACACACTCATTTGACATCATTAATTGGAGGGAGATCAGAGATCCGAGAGGGGTGTGTGTACAGTGTGTGTGTGTGGTAGCAGTTGGAGGGTTCTCCCATCAGAGAGGGTTCTCCCAGATCAAAGATTTAGAGTGTGAAATCCCTGATTATGCGACAGAGAGACACATTAGAGGCAGTTTTCTGCCAAGCTGAGAGAGCAGCAGAGGGTTTGGTCAGTGCCAGCAGCAGGCCTTGATTTCAGCAATGAAAAGCACTAAAGCAACGCACACAAAGCTGCCCTTTGTCAATTTTAACAATGAGTGGACGAATCAAAGTCGGAAGACGGGGAGTTTGTCTGGTCAAAGTTTATTGATTTTGAAGTATTGCAGCAATTTTAAACACATGAAGCTATATTTTGGACGCATAGTGACAAAGCGTCTGCCGGCGCTTTTGAAAAAAGTTTGAGTCCTCTTTCTAACTGTCGCAGAGTGTGATCCATTAGCTTTAATTGTGCTGCCATACTGGTTCAGTCACATTTGTCAGCGGGATCTAAGCTGGGGGAAACAGAGGTGCAGTGCTAGAGTTGCTTACCAGTAGTCCTCTGCTCAGAGTTTAACCCAGTCCAGTCCTTAATGATCTATCTGTCTGCCACCCGCACAATGGCCCACACCGCTGTTCGCTTTCATTTACAGAGTGCCAGTCTCTGAACTACCCTCATCAGCCCTTTGTTCCTGGCTGTTTCATGTTTTTTGGGGAGTTGAATGGCGTAGCTGTGTATGGGATACTTTTGAGCGAGTGGTTTAGAGAGACAGCTAGAGCAGGAATTTTCCAGCGCAATACATTATGAAGATTTCACTTTCTGCCTTTGATTCTGCACTGACAGTTATCCTTCAGCCCTCCTTTAAAGTCCCACTTTCAATCCCTAATGGCTGTCATGTCGCTGCGCTCTCTGGACTCTTACTCAAAGTGTCATTGGCATAATGGTCGGCAGCCGTTGGCCTCTTTTGATCATCCATGCTGTGTGCGAGAGCAACTGGAGCTGAAACAGTGAGGTGTATGAGGTGTCTGTGTGTGCGTGCACTGCTTGCGCCTCTGCTCGACTGCCACTCCCAGGCAGAGCTCCACGACCGGAAATCTAAAATTCACTTTCAAATAGTTTTCCTCCTGTTCTTGGTGCCTAATAGCCAAGCAGTGGAAAGTGTGTGTGCATGTGTGTGTGTACTCATTAAAAGGATAACACAGGTTTCTACTGTATCAGCATCTCGGGCTCGGCCCAGTTTGGCACTCCCTCAACGGGTCTGCATTCTCCAACAAAGGGATGAAGGACCACAAGAGAGCGAGCGAGACCAGGAGTGAAAACTGTTGTGTGTGTGTGCGTGTGTGACGGTGAGTTGAGGCCTTGGACAGAGCCAAAGTCGAGTTCAAACACCTCGGCCTGCATTCACACGTATCAAACCGGTCCAAGATAAATTTACACTCACCAGGCCAGAAAGAACAAGCAGGATGATCACAGCCAGAAACATCCGGAAGAGCTCCGATACGTTCCAGCAGAGGCTTGCTTTTATAATAGAAGCCAGTGTACGAATTACATTTTTGTTCCAACGTCCAGGCCTGAAACCCTCTGTGTGCAGGTCCAAGTAGTGTCACACATCCAGGATCATTGTCCTCTTATTTTCTGCCTGCTCCACCTACCTGCCCCCCAGCACCTCAGGCCCCAGTCCAGGTGTTCGCCGCGCTCGGTCCAGAGCCCAAGGCAGTAACGCTATTGATTCCCCAACAACAAGAGAGGCCGCAGGGTGGCTGCATGTCAGTGTGTGTGGTTACAGTTCATGAAACAAGGACAGTTACTCTACTTTGATCCATTCACTCAGAATATAGTTGATGAACATGACAAAAAACGCGATATACTGCATACACCTAAGAGTGTAGTATTTTTTTGTTGGCACGGCTGTTTGTTCTATTGCTTTTGCTGCCTTTTGACCCTTTGAGGCCTTTCTCCTGAATCCACTGTTCCCTCTCTGTTCATGCTTAAATGTTCTCAAAATCATAATATTAAACTATATGTACAAAGCTAGAACAGAGCTTCACAGTCTGAACTTTGAACTAAGTATATTTGATGCATACAACATCAGTGCAAACACACACACAACACACACAGTCCTACAAAGCATTTCTACTGTGGTATCTCCACAGAACTTTTTCTTTTTTCTCGTCTAGTTTCCTCAGTCAACTTCTGCTGTTCTGTGTTAATCGATTTGTCTTTGGACTTATTTATTTAATACACTTACTCTCACACATACATGTGCAGCCCTCCCCTCCCCTTTATCCACAGAGGGATACAGATCAGAGCACTCGGCCAAGATCGTGTGTGATGTAAAGTTCTGGAGAATAAAAGATGTCTCTTCCAATAACATATTTCCACCATGTATCGAAAGACGTGTCAATTTCAGTTACACCTGGCGCAGCAGTTGGAAAACAGAGAGTTCTTCGCTTCTAAAAGACAATGCCATACCAGTCACTCCCCACCTGAATGACTGATACATTAAACATGCAGAAAGCAGCGGGAGGACACTAGGGAAGGAGCGTTCAAAGACAAAAAACAACGCATCCAAAAACAAAAAAAAAAGAAAAATATGTTGCTTGCTACAGTACAATACAATGCAGCTGTCTGGTGCTGCAAACTAGCACAAGCACTGAATCTTAGCCTTTCCAGGAACAGACAATATTTTACTGTAAAGTCAGCCAGCCAAAGTAAGTGCTTAAATACACATTTAGTTGTTGTATAAAGTACCAGATATTCTCAATTGTTTTCCAGCTGCCACATGAATCTTATTTCCGTATCTCTGTAATATCCCTGCTATGCAATAGTGAGCATTTCTTAGCTTTTCCCTACTCTGAAAGCTATTCCAGTGAGGCAGCTGATCACACGGGCTTTTGTAAGAGAAGCAGAGGAGCATCTCTGCCTTCTAGTTCCCTGACAGGACTGTCAGAGTACATGCGAGCCTATAGACCAGACGTGCTAAAATCCGCAGTCCTCGCTGTGCTCATGAAGTGCTGACACAGCTGCCCTAGGCCTGGCCTGTTGTAGGAAATTAATTCAGGCAAGTCAGAGGACACCTCAGTCAGCGAGACAGACAGACAGAAGGGGTCCTGTAAGGCAACAGTGTGAAGAGGAGTCGAGTCTCTGGTCTTCTTTGTTCACTGCTGGACACGTTAAGACTCCATTAAGGAAGCCTGACACACAAGGCGATGGCTGTCTCTGTTCTGACTGAGCAGGCAACTTATTAGAAGACTGGAACTTCTGCCTTTCCTCTCTCCTGCTCTCACTCACTCCTTCACACAGAAACACACACAACAGTATTTAAAATGACTTTTTACAAGAAAATCAGTGTACAACCTTGGTGTTGGTTCTGACTTGTTTCCATGTTTTAACAACAGTGTAAATAGAAACCTAAAAAACGTTTCATTCATGTGACCACAGTGACATGAAACATAGATTTATGCTGTCCAGGGGCACAGACTATTTTACAGTATATGTGATTAGTGCACCACAAATAGTTGAATATTGGAGTAATGTAGGGTAATGTTATTGCAAAACTAACCATAACTGTGAGTTATTACCGTCAGGTCACCACATCTGCAGCCATAAAACAGATACCGCTAATGCTAACTAAACCTTCCATCATTTTTACTCTGTAATGTGGGATAAACTCAACACTATTTGTCCAGGAGCCATTAAATCAAAGTTAAGAGAATAGCATGAGGAAGCTATATTACACTTTTCCATCAGATGCAAGGTAGCCAAACTTGCTAGCTTCCAATTTCTGAGTGACATAGTTGAATTTAGTAAAAAAGCAAATGTCACAAATTGCAAATAGGTCAGCAGTTGTTTGACTAAAAGGACTGGGCAGTTAATCAGTTATTAGATTGACAGAAAAATAACCAACCAAGCAACTATTTTCACAGTTCATTTATTTTTTTTGTCATTTTTTTAACCAACATTTGTGTTAAATTGTCTAACGATTTTCAATTGTAGCTTCTCAAATGACTCAATTTGCTGATTTTCTTTGTTCTAAATTCTATCATGGTAAACTGAATGTAATGAAAAATTTTAAACACTTTTGAAGACAGATGTTTTTTGATGTTTTATTCACAATAATTGGGAAAAACTGGCACATAATTGAAAATAAAAGTAGTCATCAGTCGGAGACCCCATCAGCAACATGCCCCGTGACAGTTGCCATTCAAAGCAGCGACTTGAAATCACAATGCTGTTCAGAGAAATATGTCAGTAAAAGATTTCATCCGCTTTGAAAAATGATAAAATATGTACTGTAGCTGCTGTGTCATCGTAGGTGAAAATTTATTACACAAAAAATGGTGGCATTTCAAATTCCAGTGTGGCTTTAAGACATCTAAACCCAGAGGATCGGTGCTTTACTTCTACCTTTATGTGATGGACTGAAAAGCTTCTATCCGGCTGCCAAATTCTTAACACGGACCTTTGATTAATATTACTAATTGTGTCTCGCTGCAAGTGTTTTATCTGAAGATGAAGATGGGATTTTTTTTTTTTTTTACATCAGTTAGCAGCCTGTGTTTCTAGAACTACATTCCGATTGCAGTCTTAATCTTTAGTCTTTAGTTAGGCCTTGGGGAATCCTTGTTAATAGATCCTCTTGCTTAGGGCCTCTGGCTTAATCCTTGCCATTTACCACATCCTTTGCTAGTTTTCTAAATACTCTCAATTAGGTGGCTGGCAGGGCATTTTGTATCACTCCATGCTCTGACCACTCCTCTTTTTTTTTCTCCCTGGTAATATTTTGGAAGTGGGGGAGAGTAGGGTGAGGTGAGGGAGGGTTGGAGGCTTTTGGGGGGGGGCGGGGGGGGCGAGGTGACCTTGGTGATTATAGAAATAGCCATGATGGGGCCTTGGCGATTCATCTTCAACATCTCTCTGGCTATATTGCTAACTTCATAGTGAAATGATAATTAACTCCCAGCATCAATTAGCATTCAGCATGTAGAAGGGTAACGAGGAGCCAATTACAAGAAAATATACATAATCAATTATTTATTCACTCTTAATTACAGTGAATTTTACCCTGTTACAGCAGCAGCAGTTCAATTAATGACCTTCAGCTATCTTCATTTGAAATTGCTGCGGAACAGAGGAATTTACCAAACCCCTATTGTGAAACAAAGCAGGAGAAACACAAACACACACACACACACAGACACACACACACACACACACACACACATACACACGTAGACTTGCACAAGCTGAAAAAATGAACAAGGGAAAGCAAGAGGGAGAGTGAGAGTAGGAAGAGCAAGAAAGAGATGTAGTGAGAGGGAAAAGAAAGGAAGCAGAGGAGGGAAGGGACTGGCACTGTCTGTCAGTCAGATGCCCAGAGCTGCGGTGTACACGGTGTCACCCACACGACCGAGCCGTCTGTCGAGGCCACCTGCCTCATTATGGGAAATGTATGCATCTGGGGCAGGCTCTGGCTGGCTCATCCTCAGCATGGGCAGGGAAAATGGCACACTGGCAACTATTACTGCATTATGTTAGCAAGCTGTACACACCGCATGCATACATACTGCACTGAGGGGAAAACTAGTAAGAGTTTTGACTGGATGGGCTGGAAAAATTATGGAGGTGACTGTGGATTGCTCTCGAGTTCAGACTAATATCTCCCTTGGTCAGGTGGTTCATGGCAAATGGCAGCATGATGCGTGAAGACATTAATCCACACTAACTGTTGCTTTATGTTTCAAACTTTGTAAGAGGAGCGTAGGGGCCTTGTGTTTGAGACATGTCAGCAAGTGGACAGCCGAACCCAGAGGCTGCCTGGACCCTGTGTCAATGTCCCCCTTCACCGGCCACAGAGTCTTACAGAAACCAACACGCACAGATAGAACAAACTGATCACAACAGAAAACTTTCTCCCTGTCCATCGCTGCTCCCCCCTGCTCCCGCCTTCAGCCCATACCTGGCCTGAATACCATTAGACCTAATGGAGCACGGTGTGAGGGACAGCCAATCATGATGGCGTCCCGTCAGTGACACCGACATGTATCTTGGTGCTCATTATCATCCTTGAACAGCGCCAATTTACATCTGATGCTCTGACTAATTCTGCTCCAGTGTTGTCAAGAGGCATAGGAAGTGGCCTGGCCGTGATGACAGCGCGGCTGTCAGGAGCCCGTGGATGGAGGATTCCTCGGGGCATGATTTAATGCCCATGTCAAGCCCCGCTGTCAGCCTCTCTCTCTCTCCCCGCTCCCTGCGCTCCTTCTCTCCATCCAGCCATTAGGATTCAGCCAGCGGAGAGATGGAGCGATAGAGCTGGCGATTGGCCTGCTTAGGATTCACACTCTGGGCGAGAAAATAACACGCCCTGTTTCACAAGTGATTACCCTTTCCCTGTAAACTGCAATTAAGGCTAAAAAAGAAAGGGGGCGAAGAGGTGATGGCGAAACAAAACGTGTATGACCGCCAACTGAAGAGGAAAACCTTGAGCATTTTCCCTTGATGGTTTTGCAGCTGCTTGTTTGTCTAATTTCCATAGACAACTTTTCGGTGGTGTTTTGCTGAGTTGTTTTGGTTTCTGTTTGGTTGTATAACACCCACAGAATACGTGCCCCCTTGCCCTCCCTCTTGTAGAGTGATTAACATATTGCATGATGTCTCTGGATAGTTCCCCTTGCACTATGCAACCCTTTCTTGCTCTGTATATATTCATCTTATTCAGGATGGAACAGAATTTTTGTGAAGCACACGCCAGCCATCCTAAAAGTTTATTTGGTGTGAATTTTCAGGATTCTAGGCATGTTGTGGAGCTGAGGATAAAGCTGTGCATGCTTTTGCATATGCATGTCTCTGTGTTTTTGAGAAGGAGACAGACGCTCTCTACTTATCTGAAACAATAGCCAAACCTGAGACGCCTGACCTGTTTTGACCTCTGCCAAAGGTCAGAGGTGAGCAGGCCACAGATGGCTGGAGATGGCGAACCAAGAGAGAGAGAGGGGACAGGTTGCAGACATTTCACATTCCTACAATAGAAACTGTGCATCACATGAAACATAAATCTGCAAAAAAAAAAATACACATTTTTTCCTATCAACCTGTGTGATGGTATTCCTACAATATGTTGCTGCAATATGTTGCCCTCCCCCCAGTCTCTTCTGTGTGTAACAAGGCGGTGATGGATGACCAGAGATTTTGCTGCCTAATGTGCACAGAGCGAGGACATATGGCTCAGTTTGCTCCGTCCTTGTGAGCTCTCTTTAAACATGAGAACAGCACTGCACACGCTGCAGAAACACCGCAACTGCCTCAAAAATAGAGGCCCAGGCCTGGATTTGTGTTAGTCATCAGGCTTTAAGATCACAGTAGCAGAAATCAACCTGGCCGTTTCCCCTGCTTTAACTTTTAATGAACATTAATTAGATTCGGTCTGCCTTGTGCATATTTTGGCTCGGCTTCACATCCTCTTTGGCCACATTAGGCTGTGCTTGCAGCCACTGATTGCGGCTCTCACAACGCTTCAGCTGTATGAGAAAAAACACATGCAGTTCACAGCATTAGCACTGGAAATCAGTCAGAAGACCGGGGATGTTTATGGGTGATTTGGGTGATAGATGATCGGCATTTTCATGAAGTGTTTCTTTGGTATCCTTTAGCTATGGCTCAGCATTTGGCAAACTGAAGGGGGCAAACTGGGGAAGCGGGCTGTGCTGGTTTGGGGTTCGGGCCAGTTAGCATTGGCTCTGACTGGTACGTGTCTGGTCTGAAGCTGTACGCCTCCAGTTCTCAGTGTGCATTCACCACAAAACTGTGAGAAACCTCTGTAAATGGTTGTAAAAACTATTTATAATACGTGACTTTTATTGGGAAAATGAGGTCTTTTAAATCCTACAAATAAATACAAAGTAAAAAGATATGTTTGAGAAATCAGAATATGTTAGACATTTGATTAAATAACAATAAGTAACCCTATATGTATACACTCCATAATTTTGTTTTAGTTTGCTGAAATTACTCCATATAAATGTAATTTTTATGCCATTTAGCATTTTAAATTAGTTCATCCTTTGTTTACTGTTTACTTTTCCATTTGCTAACTCTCTTGTTTTGCATGTGGCCTTGTTTAACTGTAATTAGTGTTCACTCGAATTTACTACTGCCATATTCCCATTTAAATTAGAGTTAGAGAATCTAATCCAGCATGCTTTTTGTGAATTTCTGCGAATATCTCTTCATGGTATGCGCCTGAAAAATATCTGGTGTTCGTGCATGGCCCTGGTTCTGTATTTGAGAAACAAACAATCTACAAAACACAACTCCAGCATTTCCTGTGCACCTCCATGCCTGTGCATGTTTGTGCACAGGACAGGGGCAAAAGAGGGACAGTAAATCTGGTGCACACGATCTAAATATGTTAACTAGCGAAATATTACCAATCTCTCCCCAGAATCACACACTCTACCCATACCTCAAGCAGTCCAGTTTCCTCTTGCAACAAAAAAACAAGTGCATGTATTTGTCAAACCAGAGACAGATGCATAAAAATTATATGAATAAAGAGATGTACTTATCAGTATTGTAGTTCCAGGGAAAGTTGTGGAGTGCATTTGACCAAATCTACATAATCTAATGGTGATTTTAAACAAATTCTGTAAAGAAAGCAACATATCTGTCTGAATGGGACAACTGAGATTTTGTTTCAGGCTTGTCCAGAAACCCTGTATAGAATTGTACATAAAACCAGTGTAATGAAAACTACACTAAGGATGCAACCACAACAATCCTGACTTAACACACACATAGTAAGACAAATACATAAAATTTTACAACCTGTAGACACACTTCATAACTGGGATCTGTTTAAGTTACTTAGTAAATCAAAAAACTCTGATGAAACCATAGAGATGTTAAAAAAGAAACAAGTAGACATGCATTTTGTTGTCATGTCTATGTGGTATTTATTAGATTCTATAAGACACATCATGAATGAAATAAGCAGCATTTCCACCTAGAACTGCAGTGTACTGATGACAGACTCAAAAACAAGGAATCAGACTTCCATGGTTGACATCTAACAAACCTATGGCATCCTTTTTCTCCTTCAGAATTGGTTTCTGGTTGAAATATTTGTGGCTGAATTACTCACTTTTGTAGTGTAGTGCAGTTTTACAGTGTTTGAGCAGAGTTAAAGGTGAGCTGGTGTGCTCAAGTTGCAGGAGAGCTGAGGACTTCAGAAATGTGCACATTCTAGAGGAAGCAACAGTGTAGTTATATCGAAGCCATGTTGAGGCAGGAAAGGGGTTGTTTTTAATGGACAACAAAAACTTCTGAACAATGTAAGGTTGATACACAGAGATGATTTTAATGAATGACCTGAGAGAGACCTGTGGATTTTTTCACCGCTGTCGGTGCTAAACCACAGTGCGACTTTGCTGTTTTGATCAACAGGTCACACAAATGCATACTCAGAAACAGAAAAAAAGTCTTTAAGCTTTCTTTAAGTAACTTGAATGTAAACAATGTAGGACTTAATTAATGAAAACTTTAGGTATTGGAATAATACCATCAACAAATTTTTAAAAAAAAAATCACGCAAAACAGTTGACAGTGTTGCACAGGTTTCACAAGCTTTATATAAAGGTATTTGTTGCATGACATGACATCGTAAGGTGTTTGTTGGTGAATGTGTAGTCTGACTCACCGGATGTAGGTTGCGGGTATAAGTCTGCCATTGGCATCAACTTTGTCCTCTCCTTCCGTTCTGTGCATGTTACCATTTTTAAAAATCCACTTAGCTACAGCAAACAACAACAACAACATCAACCTCCAGGCAGCAACTTACCACACTAAAAATTCAAGTTTTGCCAAGGTTTTGGGTTGTGCAGTTTTGCAGCCCTGCTGGTTTTTTTTGGTGGATTTTCCATTTTAATGACAGTGCTCGTGGGAATATTCCACCAAAACAATTCCACCCATCACTATTTTTAAGGGGACACCGATACCGCAATCTTCTCGAGATGATTGTGATTGGTTTAAAGAAATACAAACATGCCAGAGCATTTTTCTTTGCCTTGTAGGAGACTGATAATGAAGTGCAGCCAGACCAATGTGTACCACAGAATGAGCTGGCAAAGTGAGATGTCCTTTAAAGTGTCCGTTCACCCAAATCTCTAAAACCTTTATAGCCTTTTTGATAGTTTATTCCCTCAATGTAAAAGAGATGATTAGAATTTTGTTTTTTGTGCTTAAAGAATTGCTAAAATTAGCATTGGGTCTTCCCAGTAGCAATGTTTAAGTTTCACTGAATGAGGTAGAATGCACGAGAGGTGAAAAAATAGTTATTGGGTAATTAGAGTGAACTGAGCCTTTAACGTAATGCTTGTTGTATGTGTGAACAGTGATTCAGCAGCAGGATAAAAAATAAGCACTTAGGACAGATAACATGTGAATGAAGAGTTGTTGTGGCAACAAGGCGCCAACTAACCCATGCAGTTATTATTTCCAGTTTGTGGTTAACTTCCCGTCTGAAGATGGAGATTGATGGATACCCAGAGTGCTCCTGTGTGTCTTGAAGGGAACTATTGATCGCTGTTGCCGTTGGTTTCAGCCTCCATTTGTTGATCTGCCCATGAAAGCCCAACTGCATGGATCATAGAAATGACCCCGGCGCTTTTTAATGATGTTTGAGCCTGAGAGAAAAAACCTGCTGCACCCACTAACAGTCAGGCCGGCCACGCTGCACTCTCCCTCCAGAAGGACACGATTTGTTTGTTTCTGGTGCGTGAGCTCTGGCGGATGCTGATGGGCACTGATGCAAAGAAATTGGGAAATACTTACGCATTCACTGATGTATCAGCGCACAACAATTGCAGCAATTTTGATAATGATGCTCTCTGATTTATGACACTTCAGCTCTCCGTCCATTTGCTAAATTGTGTTTAGTGTCGTTTTTATTGCAATTTTCATCAGTGCTTTTTTTCCCTCCCCTTTAAGAAGAGAAGGGATCATTAGCTCAGGACTATTCAACCATGCACAGAGGAAAAATGCCATCAAAGTTGTCACAGAAAATGTCCTTGTTCTCTAATTTATAAACAAAAAACACAGATTTTCCCTTTCATGTGGCTTCTTGGAGATAATTATGACAAGATGAAAGCAGTTAAATTCCTCCCTCTGTTCTCTGCTCTTCAGATGGTTCCCCCATTGTCAAAAATGGAGATGAGATTTCATGTGGCTGTCATTGCCTGTGTCCCCGTCTCTCTCGCACTCTCATGTCTCTTTTCCTCCTCCTTCCTGTCTCTCTCTCTTCCTCTCTCTCTCTTTTTCTCTCATTCTCCGACTGTCTCGCTGTTTCACTCTTCTTTGTCAGTTTTTTATTGAACTCTGATATCGGGATCTGTAACGTTTTCAGAACTGCCAATCAATCAGTCACTATCTGTCTCAGAGGTTGCTGTCCCCTAATGGAAGAGAATGATTAGCTTTTATCAGCTCACTGATTTAGATGGTTTAAAGCTCTTGCGCGCAATCAAAGGGACAAATAAATCCTCTTCTTGCACGCATATGTTTCTCTGCGCACACACACCCACACACACACACACACACACACACACACACACGCACATCCAGTGTTGATGGGATGTCTGCAGACCCCTCCTCCCTCCCCTCACACACTCTGAGGCGACGGGCTGGTGCACTGCAAGTGTGTCGTGCCACGCTGTGGTGTCTGCAAGTGTGTGTGCGTGTGTGCCCTCCTGGGAGGTAATTACCAGAATAAATACAGTAGAGGCCATGGCTGCTAATTTATGCCTGATTGTTGACAGTCAGAGTATTGTTTAACATGCACAGAGAGGGCCCTTGGTGTTGTGTTTCATGATCCTCCTCGTGTGTGTGTGTGTGTGTGTGTGTGTGTGTGTGTGTGAGAGAGAGAAAGGGGACAGTTTTGTGCAGTGCATCCTTGTTTTCTGTGATTATCCTCTTACTCCTGTGTGTGTCTGTGACCCTGTTGGTTAATGCAAACAGTTGTAGTGATTCTGTCTGAAGTGCAGGTGTGTGCTACATTTTCTAGCTTGATAACTTTCAGTCATTCACAACCTAACAAAGCGTTCTGAGAGCAGTTTGTGATCATTGGTTGTGTTTCTGCTCTCGTCAGTTTGTTTTTCAGGCCTTGTTAAAGGAAAAAAAATGGACACTAGCCAGCTTTTACGTCCTTAGATGGCTGTTTGAGAGTTTAGACTTGGTTTTAGGTTCAAGGTTAGGTTTAGCTTTAGCGTGTAGGTCTGACTGCTAAGGCTGTGCTCACGTAGACGGCAACATGGCATGAAAAAAATGCAGCTAATAAGCCACTGTGTTGACACAGCAGGGGTGCTGGAGAAGAGGGCTCCAGCAAAAAAACAAACCAAATTATGAGTCGAATTTGAACGAAGATCAACTTTTGCGACTTTGCAATGCAGTGTCATCTTAAATACAAATGCTATATATGATCAACCCCACCAAGAATAAAGTAGTAAGAATTCCAATATTGTAAAATCCCGTCTGATAAACCTTAAAACGAATGATTATTGAAACAAGCTACCAAACCCGTGTGTTGTTTTAATACAGACCTGTTTATAGTCTAAATTGGTTTGATAAAAGTCTGTGTATTTGTGTGTGGACTTGTCTACATTTAAAGAATAAGGTTGATATTATTTGCATAAAATCAACAATGCATTAGTTTATCTCTCAAAATTCGTAGCTTCCCCTTCTAACCTGCTTTGTCATTGAGGATGTAAATCTTGAAGAGCGGGTCACATATTTCCAAAGAAAGTCAATTCCTTCTATTGCACTGAAGTCTTTTGTAGCAAGAGTTATATAAACAGGGTTAAAAAGAGACTAATTTCAACTACAGAATGATACGTGCGATGTGTAATGAATATTTGTGGCAGAAGGCTCATGTTATCTGACACTGCTCATGTTGTTGCGGCTCCCATGTTTTAAACAACAAAATTCTTTTGCACAGAATCAAACCAGGTTTTGGCATCAGATAATACTTGCTCGTACGATAAGTTAATAATGGATTTTACCTGGAATCTGTTGGAAAGAAGCAAAATATTAAATATTGCTTAGCTTATCTGTGAATTTGATTGTTTTATCCATTATATTAAATGAGTAAAACACACTTTAATCCAGTAATAATCTGTGGTTACTTCACGTGAAACATTTCTGCGGTTACACAGAAATCTTCATCAACTCCCTGCTCCTTCAGTATCCCTCGCAGCCACTTTCTATTGACTTTTCTTCTGTTCCTGAACCGCACAGTTGTTATCAGATAGGCCAGCTGCGGCTGTGTGGTTGAGGGGCTTTTAACGCCTCATAGACACCTCATGAACTTTATGAGCATGAGAGGATAAAGAGTTCACAGTGCTGCAACCGAGAGCGCTGCTAAGACTCTGTTGCACAAATTATCTGCAAAAAAAGTCACTTGAATGGAAGTTCAGACACTGCCACCCAAATGAGGTTCGAATGAAGTTAACTCTCGGTCCAGAACTTTTAACGATAGCCTAGGTCTATCAAAGATATTGGATATTAATTCATTAATAATAGATACTAATGAGCTTTGAAGCGTTGTACTGTTGGACTTTAGAAGTCCCCAGTGAGTAATGAAGCCTGTGGAAACACCTTTGAGGTGCTGGGGGCCGGGGGGCCTGGCTGGAGGAAACACTACAAGTCTTTGTATTAGAGCTGATTGAGCTGGTCTGTGCCCCGGCTTCGTTACAGCCGACCACTTACACGCCCCGATTTCTACTGAGGAGAGCGCTGATGAATTTGTTTAATTGAACGTAAATAATGAATTCCCAAGGAAGAGATTTGGCCCAGTTGTAATTGCCAGAGATCAGAGTCCACAATACCAAACTTCAAAACGCCCGAGCCAGGCGGTCGTAAGAGCCATAACGATGACTTCGAAGAAAAAAGAAAGGAGTGATATGGGAAGGGGGGGCAACAGAGGAGGAGTAACAGAGACAGAGACGGAGAAAAGACGATGAACTAATGAGGAACAAAGACCTAACGAGTTTCGCGAGGAAAATGAAGTGTTTCCAAAGTCGTCTTTAAACTTGGCGAGATGAAACGCGGGAGCGGCAGTTGTTTTTGACAGCTCGGGACGAGATGGGCCACAGCTCAGAGAGAGAGGGGTAATTCCCTATTCCTTTATATTACCCGCTCTCTCTCCCTCACTCTGTCTCCCAGCTGGGAGCCTCCTCATCCCTCTCTGCACTTCCCTACATTGATTCTTGAATTAGACTGTTTTATTGAATAATTAATAGGCCTTTTCCCATGATTGATGATTTGCATGGCTTGAATATTAGCTTTTCAATCAAACGCAGCTTGTTCCAATGTAACCATATTGAAAACATGTCAAACACTGTTTACCCACTTTGTGCACGATGTTGTCTTAAGTTCTGGCTGCTGAGGCCTCACAATGCTCAGCGGTGGGGAATGGCCTTGTCGAGCGCTCGCTCAGTGCTGATTACAAGGCCCTTGAGTTCTGACACTCACGCTGAACACGCATATATACATATATATTCACCGAGAAACAGTTTAGCATGCTAGCACACAAATTCACACTCAGAAACACAAACGATTCAAGGCTTACATATAGGCAGAGGCATGCATGTACATGCAGCTATATGCACAGACACGCTTTCACAAAAATATACACAGGAGAGCCCTTATAGCTTTTCTTTCCACTGAATAGACATCAGTTCCCCAAAAGGGCCTATCTAATAGTTACAGTGGCGCTGTGCTTTAGTTTGAGTGGCAGCGAGGCCAGTCTGGGAATAGATTGTCAGGCATATTGCATCTACCATCTCAGCGCCATATCACAGAGAGAGAACACATCAATGCTGGGAGAGACACATGCATTAAGATTCCCTTTTAATTTGACTGGGATTGAAGTCGAGCGCTAAATTACGCCGTCATCCCCTCCCCACCCCTCTGCCTCCCCTCCTCCACTGACGCCCCACCCGAGCTTGTTTTTTGTTTGTTTCGCTTATTTATTTATTTCCCCGCCTTACTTATTCATTCATTCCAAGAGTCCGATTTTCTAAGAGTGTGTCAGTGCGTCGCTCGGCGCATGAAAGCACTTTGCGTGGCGTTGTGTCTGGTGTGTTTAGACGGTTCCAAACATGTGCATGGTTAAATAATTTACAGCGAAACTGACTAATGACAGGCAGTGATCATGTCGAGACGAGGAGGCCTGGGTGACTGCTGATCAGGGACAGAGCCTGTCTCTTCCCCTCACACTCACTGCTACTGTGTGTGTTTGTGCGCGTGTATAGTTGTGGATTTGGCAAGGTTGTGAGTGTGGGAAGGAAATATGTTTGTGTTGGTGTCTGAGTGCTGCAGGAAGCTGCACAGATTACAGTTCACTCTGCTATATATGGAGTGGATGGATCCTTCCCAAGACATTTGTAGAAAATTGATTTTGAGTTCCATTCATCACTTGGGTTTTGTGTGTGACAGTTCATTCACTGTGTATACAAGGAAGCTATGAGCTCTGCGTGCTTTAAGTTCCCAAGACATTTCAGTGAGAAATGTATATAAACCTGAGATAGAGTGCTGTGCATAATATTATCTCTGATTATATACTGTACTTGTTTGTGATGGAGGCCTATGCTACAGAGCTACATCACCGTATACACAATGAATGCCACTACTGAGATACGAGTTCATTATTTCTTGGCTTGATCTAGCATTTATCAGTGTTAATGTGAATATTTTAAAAAATAATCAGGCACAGAAAACACCATTTAAAAGTTAGTAATATTCTATATTTTTGCTGTTGTAACCAAATCCCATCACAACATCAAAACCAACAATGTCCATTGCTCACTACATTCTCATTTCTGTCAGGCCAGTGTTTCAGTTTGCACCTTGGATTATGCCCAAATACATGCAAAACTAAGGTTTGAACATGTCAAACATAATTTACATCAGCTTGTTAGTGTGATCATGTCAGCATTCAGCCTCCCAGCAATGCTGCTACCCAAAAATTATGTTCCTATACAACTAAACTCCCTTCTCATTTACTTTTTCGAAAGAAATATAACTATGCCTTGAAACAAACATAGTTTCTAAATGAAAGGTAGCAGTGTGATGTAGTAGGAAAAGCTTCCAATTTGAAAGTCCACATTAGGAGGGAGGATGCGGGAGAGGAGGATGGCAGCAGATGTCAGTAACAGGATTTTCACCCAGGAAACTGGCTTACATCACGCGTGGAACCATTTTTCTTAGTCTTAAGTTACCTTGCCACTCATTTCCTTTTGGTTTTCACTCACTGTTTAGTCAAATTTTCTTTCTGGGTTAACATGTTTGAAGCTTCTCCTCCATTCTCTGGGTTACGTCTAACATGTGATTGGTTTGCTGGAAAGAAAGGACAGTGAAGAAATTGCAAAAATGTGTTGATTCCTAACGTAACTGTGATATGTCAGAACCAAATATAGTCTGGCAGAAAATATATTTCCCTTAAAATGTAATTGAGAATGCAGTTTAGTTGCACAAGAGTGTAATTTTCAGGAGACAAGGTTGCTCACAGAGCCAATAGCATGACTGTAGAGTGAGTCTCAGCCTTGTTTTAAAAAAGTCCCAGTAATTTCCTAAAAGAGGTGGGTTCTGTAGTTCTTAGGGCTTTAGATGAAAAGATAAAACATATTATAGTGGGAGCATAACTTAATAGAATTGTTGATTTTGGTGTTTTCATGGGATTTTTTTTAACCACAAGAATATACAATGTCCTCAGACTTATCCTTTAATAATGCTGTTTGTTTTCTGTCCCTATTTTTTCTTCACTTTCACTTTCCACTGCAAGATTTTCTGAGCTTTGCAAAGTGATCTTGTTGTTGACATAATCACCATGAAACTAAATATGCACAGACATAAAATCCTGGTGAAATCAGTTTAAAATGATGTAATTCTCTAACTGCTTTTTAGCTAATTATTTGGTATTGCTCTGCCAGTTGTTTTACTCTGTTCAAAAGTGTATACTAAATGAATGTGATGTGAAATGTTAAAAAGAAGCTAAAAAAGCAAAAACAATTGGATGTATAGGATGTAAATTAATGCTATTTTAAGTTTTTTTTTTCCAGATTGTTGCCACATTTTCAAAGAATAATTAAATATGGTTGAAGGGAAATGTGTGTCTGCTCTTTCATAAATGCAGTCAATTGCCAACAAAGATATTTAATAAGAAGCGACCCAGCTAAAGAAAGGAACGCAGCATTAAACAATAACACATATATAGCACAATAACAACCTCCCAAACCTCAGCTCCTCTCACTATAAAGGCACCTTGAAGAAGAGGGCCGCTCCCTGGGGCTTACCAAGTATCTGATCTATTATGCAAAAAATCATTAGGCTAAATTAAAAAGCTGTTTGAGGGTAACCAGATCCTTTAATGAGGTCAGCGAGCCGAGGAGCGACATTAAAACACAACCCCAGAACAGAAACACAAGACAAGAAGAGAGGGAGGCCATCGATTATCAATCACGCAGGTCATTATCTCGCTGACTCTCCCTCTGCCTCGCACACACACATACGCATGTGTGCACACATGGCAACACACTCAATTACAAACACATTCCATTCCTCTCAGTTTCTCCTTCTGTCTTTATTTATCAGACAGGTAAACTTTTTAGCGTTTCAGTAATCATCCCTTTAAGCTGCCTCACAACTTCACTGGTCAGTCGGTGACAATTGCGGTAATCAGGACGGATCCTGCATCTCCTCCTGGCAGCGTCGTTTGTTTTCAGGCGTGTGTCTGTGCGTGTGTGTTGGTGTGGGTGTTTAGGTTCATCTGACAGTCTTCGCAGAGTTCCTGGGAAAAGACTTCAGTTTATTTGGCATGGTGAGCGTCTCTGTCTATTTAATTAGCGGTGTTGAATCTCAAGCAGGCTGCAGATCTAAAAATACAACCAAAATGATGTTAAAGAGACAAGATACAGTATAAGCTGACAATTATGTTAATACAGCTCAGTTTTGATAAAGATATACACTAAGATGTGTCCAAAATGCCTCGTGAAGCAATGCAGAACTGGTCTCTGTGTGTGTGAATGTTTCTCTGTGTGTGTAAAGGAGCTACAACAAAAGCCTTCTTTCTTTACATTAACTGCATACAAACAACACATGTGCTCCTGATTATATTTGCATCTCATAACCTTAAAACAAACATATAATTTGAATCTTAATTGGATGACAGTCGACGCTTTAAAGCGTATATTTTTTTTACATTTAGCCTTCATGCAGAAAGACATTTGACTATGATGACCTCATGTAAATGTTATGTTTCTTCTCCTGCTGCTCCTGGGATTAGTTATATTATCCGATATGTTGCAAAAGGGAAGAAGTCAGAGGTATTTATGAGTATTACTGATATGATAATGCCAATAATAAACAATACATTGGGAGCAGGGTGTCTGATTAATACCTCTCTTTTTTGTTCGTCTCCATGACAAACTTCAGAGTTTCTACTAAATACATTATGAGCAAATTATGGATATAAACTGCAACTTGACTGGTTGGTGAAGGTAATAATTCCAGTTATTGTTGTTGTAGAACTTTCTTTTTTACCCCATAAAAAAAATCCAGTTGAACTCAATTCAGGTCAGTTCACTTGTATTAGAAAAAACACTTTGTTCTTGAGGTATATTTCTTGAATTTTGATACAGCACAACTTGATTGCTAACCATTTTCTAGGTGTGTTATTACAGTTAAGCCCATAATTATTCACACTCTTGCCAAATCTTGATTTATTTATAGCGAATTTTGATTTGACTAATAGGTTTTTTCGGGCTAGAAATTCCATAAACAAGTGCCAAAAATATTGAATGACATTGTGTTGGAGATGTTATTAATACATTTTAACATTTTTTTAAAAAGATTTTTTTTGCAATGTCCAAAATTATTCATTCATTTCATTTCCAGTAATCAGTGGCAAAACCTTTATTTTCCACCACATCAGTCATCATCAGTTCTCATAATTGCTAACAAGCTTTTCACATGTCTCCACTGGGATCTTGGACCACTCCTTCTTTAGTGACAGTCTCCAGGTCTTTAAGGTTGGAAGGCTTCCTCGCCATCACTGTGCTGATGTTCCCTCTACAGATTCTCGAAGGGATTCAGCCCTGGACTCTGACTGAGCTGCTCCAAAATATTGATATTGTTTTCTGGTAACCAGCTCTTGACCCCTTTGACTGTGTGTTTCCGATCATTGTCTCGTTGGAACGTCCAGTGCTGCCGAAGGCCAAGTTTTTCTACAAGCTGCCTAATGTTTGATGAAAAACACTCTCAGAGCATTGCATTCTCACCATCATGATAGACTGTGGGGATGGAGTTCTTGTGGTCGAATGCTTCTTTCGCCAAATAAAAACCACTCTGTTCAAACAGCTCAATTTTTGTCTCAACTGACCGCAGAATTGAAGCTTTCTTCTTTGTCCAGGTGAGCTTTTAAAGAGGCTAGGTGGGCTTTTGTAAGCCTGTTTTGCAGAAGTGGAGTTCTCCTTTTTCATAATATGGAACTTCTTGTTCTTTTTTTATTTGCACACAGTGGTCACTGGCATTTGAAAACACTTGGATATGGATTTATATCCTTTTCCCGTCATGTGAGCAGCCACAATGCACAACTCACTGTCAGTGATGGACCCTAATAGCAAGCCCTAGAAGCTCTTTGGTTTTAGTCATAACTTGCAATTATCTAGTAACTGACTAGAGACCTACTGCATCAACTGTTCTCAATTTATAGCGTGTTAGAACGCTCTAGAACATAGTAGAAACTATTTGGAATGGTAGTGAAGCTGCATTTTCTCGAACATTTGCGGCAATTTCAAGGGCTATGAGTATTTTTTTTAATTGTCTTATCATCATTTGTCAGTTGTAATGACATTTCCAGCCAGAAGGAACCTAAAAATTCAACTTTAAAGCAAAATTTGGCTTTGAATATGAATAATTTGGGGGTTTGTGTGTGTCTGTGCTGCCATTAACTGCCATTAACTCCAAAACTGAGATGAATTCATCGAGTTTCAGGTCTTTTTGTTTCACTAGTTTTAAGGTCGGCGAGTGTTTCACAGCGGCCTGATATTTTGCACTGTGGCCCTGACAGCATTATCACTCCGACCCAAACATAGCCGAAAGCTTTGTCCTCTGCTGTGCCATTCATGCCTTACTACTCATGGCTTGTCTGTGCATATATCTGGTTGCATGTGTGTGTCAGGTGTTTGGAGGGTTGATTAAAACCTAAAATAGCTACCTGGTGATGTATCCAATCAATCACTCTTGCCCTTGCTGACCTCATGATCCGTCCTCTCTCCTTCCTTCTCTGTAACGCTCCCTCTCGTCTCCCCTCCGTCTGACTGACTGTCTACGTCCATTTTCTCATCTGGTATCATCTCTCCGTCACCTGGCCGTGCTCTGGGGACGGTTTGTACGTGTCTGTCTGCGTCAGTCGACCCCTTGACCTCCGGGGAGCTGAGTGAGAGGTCTCAGTCTGGGCATGCATCAAATGGGACAGTTGGCATGGCTCAATCAGATGCAATTACGGCGGCTGTGTTTAGTCTGTCAGTGCGTGGAGCGAGGCCACAGATAGAGGCGAGCACTGTGAATAATGGAGGAGCTTGGCGTTCACCGGAGAGCAGCAGCCTTCAAAAACGTAGCCGCTCTTTTAGTGCTCTGGCCCCATTCGCTCCTCACTTGTGGGACGGATTGTGGCAGGCGTTGTGTTTTTAGCGGCCTGTTATTATGTTACTCACAGTTTTCTATCACTGGCAACTGTCAGCTGTAGAGGCCGTGAGACAGAGGAGGCCACGATGACTGAAATACTTAAAAGGACACGCAGCATTCATTTCACAGGCTGCAGCGCTCTGAGAGCAACAGTTGTCAGCTGATCTGAGGACAATTATTAGAACACCTGCTCAATGCTTTTGGTAACATGTGGCCCCTCTCTGTCTCATGATCAACCTTTAAAAGCCTGCACAGACACATGCACTGACACCAGCTCACGTACACTGCTGTGTGTTGTCAGAGACAGCAGGTTTGAGCATATATGTTTTTCACTGTTAAGACATTGTCTCTTCTTTGCGTCGATTTTTTTTGATCCAGATTGACTATGGCCCAATTAAGAAAATCCCTGACATGGTCTCACAGTGACAGGAGGTCATATGTCAATCCTCTAGCCTCTGTCTTTGATTTTGTCAGCACACTGTAGCTTGATTGGCTCTGACGGATGTGCGACTGGGATGGCAGATAAGAGCGAGGTCTGTATGTGTGTGTGTGATTAGGGGTTTGCGTGAGGAAGCACGCTGCAGAGCCCGCTATACTTAAAAGGTATGATTGTTCTGTGTTCTTCCTGTTTGAGCATGATTGAGCAGCTCTCTGTGACCTTTAGGTGGTAGGCCTGCAGCCTTATGATTAGAGGGTCACAGACTCAAACCCTGCTCCAGCTGTTCCCCTTCAATCCCTGTACAGTCCCAGTCGCAAATGGGAACAGTTTGATGACATCACCAGTCACAGAGAGGCCAGTGGGAAGCCCACCCTGCCCCTTCCCCTCACCTCTGGGATGGTGCTAATGAGGCGTGCCTCGCCGAGCTCTCGCTCTCTTCCTCTCTGTCTAATTCCATCTGCTGTACTTCCACAGTCCTGCTCTGTTTCAGAGTCGTCACTAGATCACTCTGCAGACCAGAGACACCCTACAGCTCATGCTGTTGCAGCTTTCTAATGATTTGCTCACAGGAGACTGAAAACTCAGCCTGTAGCTCGGCCAGCGAGCAGGCCGACCAGCCAGCCAGCTCCATGCTTTCTTGTCCCTTAGATCTCCTTAAAGCTGCACAGTAGGAGGTAACCTTCACACATTTTGATGTGAATAACTGGCTCGCACGCTCGCTAATTTGTCACCCAAATCACTCCAACAGGAACGTTTTTGGATACAGGCGAAATTTATTGGTTCATTGTGTGAAAGCAGCATGTCCCTCCTTTTTTGTCTAGGGGCGAAACATCACTTGCTGGAGTTGAATAGTAATTAGTCACAAGGGACGGTCCATAGTAAAAATAAAATGACTTGTTTGGTGTTGAATTAACTTGAACAATGGCATGTGAAGGCAGGAGCATCAGCAGGAAAAGAACAAAAGCAAAAAAAACTGTTATCAATATGCAAAATTGGCTGATTTGTTTATTCCACGCCTGTTTTGTTTTGTTTAAAGTAGAACTCATTGTGTTTTTTTCTGTGTTAGATACAACGAGGCTATTGGGATAGTCATTAGAAATTCAAAAACAAAATAATGATTGTACCATATTTATCAGATGTTGCTATTTATTGCGAGCAAGCTGTATTTTTTTTTTCATCACACTCTG
The DNA here is from genome assembly GCF_000690725.1 of Stegastes partitus. Taxonomy (NCBI): domain Eukaryota; kingdom Metazoa; phylum Chordata; class Actinopteri; family Pomacentridae; genus Stegastes; species Stegastes partitus. Next base: position 1,537,408 of record NW_007577738.1, on the reverse strand, counting down.
GCAGTTCCACGGAGAGTAGGCCAAGCTGCTCTCCCCTCACATCTGCCTGTGTACACCCTGTGTAGTGAATTCACTTTGCCACGATCGAAGGAGCTGCAAGGTTTTGAACTCCAACCACAGTTAAAAGACATTACAGTTGCGGTTGCATGTGACTTTGAAAACTCAAATCTTTTACAGTTTCTGAAGGGAACACTGACAAGACAGAGAGCGAGGCTCTCTTTCTTGCAGTTTTGTTTTTCTGTTAAAAATCAAAAGACGTTGCTCACTTTATTTGCCCCTAATCAGCATGCAGCTGCTTTGGTGGTGGATTGCAGAGGTGTAAACCATGCTCTCTTCCTGTATGGCATTTTTACATCTTTCACAAAAGGCTAAGATTTTTTGTACTATGCAGCTTTCAAACAATGAAAAAACAGCATGCTTTTAAAAGAGACCACAGATTATTTTCACAAACCTATATGTTTTATTTTATCTAATGGCAAATATATGTTAAGCATTTGCTATGCTGTGATGTTGGTAAGCCACTGTGCTTTGTATGTTTGATATACCCAGATAATGTTATGACATGTCTGGTAAATGGTTCCCTCACCTCCTACACATCCATAAAATATTAAAGAAGATGAAGCTGTGGTTAGAGATTTATTGGTAATTGTTGTGAAAGAGGCAACTAAAGACTAACTGAATTTGTTTTTACATCTTCTGATTATTTTGATAAAGCAATGGCACGTTGAACCAGAATTTTCATCACTGTGTTGAGTTTGACTTCCCATGATGTAACTGATGTAATCAGGATATCAGGATGAGCTCAAAGCAGATGTTGTTTTGGCCTTCTTCAAACCCCTTTCTCGAACGTGATTCATTTGGCAAATAGTTTTATTAATAACCAGCTTCTCCTCCTCCTCCCCCTCCTCCTCCTTCTTCCCAGCTCCGTGTCACTGAAAAGCATTAGAACAGCTTGCCTTGATAAATATAGAACTGCACAATGTCTTTAGCAATGCAGCTGGACAGAAGAGTGAAGTCAGAAATTGGAGGTGCCTCAGTCGATGTTCAAACCAGAAAAAGTCAGAGAGAATGAATGAAGCCATTAATCATAATGTTTGGATGCTCGTATATTAGCAGTAACTGCGATCTGTGGTTAGCATCAACGCTAAGTTGGTGTGGCGTGAGGGCGGTTTTTTTTAACTGTTTATAGTCAAAAGTTAATTTTGAGCAGACTGTACCCACTCTCTAGCAAACACACTCATACCCAGTGAAACATGTCTAACATGTGTGAGAGATGATTGGAGAGGGAGAGAATGAAAGAGAGGAAAAGAGAGAGCGGAGTGAAGGCTTTTTTGCTCCAGAGCTCCAACTGCGCTGCACATTTTTCATTTCCCACCGAGTTGAAAAGATCAGGTAATTGAAAAGGAGACAATCCAGCAGCCAAGGCTCCACAGATGCCAATGAAAAGCTTCAGAGATATTAGAGTATTACACTTTGGGCCCTGTCTTTGTATTTCTTTCACATGGGGCCTATGGAAAAAAATGGCTTTATAATGACAACACCTGAAAAGTGTTTTCCATCAGGCTCATGCATCATTGTCAGCGCGGGAGATGAAACTGTATTGTTTCTTTTTGGATGGGCAATATCAATGGAGAGACAGCAGGCTGAGGAGAGAGAGGAAAAGAGGGATGAATGGATGGAGGAGAGTAAGAGAGATGTCGTGTGCTCTCTAAATGCAAAGTACATTGAGATGTAATAAAACTCAGATGTTTAACATCTCACACACACACTTCCACAAATAATAAAAAATTGGGCAGTTCAAGACTTTTATTACTTTTTTGGGACTCTGTGCATTTTATGTGATGATTTATACAGCTCACTTGCACTGATGATCCTATGAAAAGCTGTGTCCTGTAGTGTCGTCCCTCCACAGAAATCTACAGTTAATATTTATTATGAAATAATGAATACCTCAAGCAACATAAATAAATGAATGTCCAGATCTGAATACATCCAAGACTAAACAAAAAGCGATGAGAGTAACTCTAAAAGCAGATCATTTATATATGATGTGAATAACAAGACGACGTCCTTTAATCGGTGCACTGTGGGATATCTCGTGTGTCCGATTTGTTTTTTAATACGGAGGAAGGTTAAATGTAAATGTAAACAAATGAAAATGGATTCAGCTGCTTGACGTCTGCAGACTTAACATGCATGTCATATTGGAATTCCTCATATTTTGGACGGATCTCATTTTTCCAAACACACTGCCCCTCCGTCAAGCCTTCCGAGTGGGATTTGTCTAAGATTAATAGTTTTATGATTTATAGGCTGGCAGTGTGTGAGCAGTGCCGCACCTCCAAACAGCCAGATATACAATTATCCGCTGCTCTTGCCCTATATGAATGCCATTTCCCCGGCATCCCTCCTTAAAAGAGACATGGGCCATTTGTCTCCCTAGCTGCCTCCTCACCCAGGCCAGTAATAAGCCATCTGCTGGATCTGAACATGAAAGATTAAAATGATATACAGTATGAAAGCTCTCTATTCAGTTGCTAATGTCCAAGATTCAGGGATGCAGAGGCCAAAGCTGTCATCTCTCTCAGGAAGAGGTAATTATCACTCTTCCTCCGAGGGGCGGCCGCTGCCTCCGCTTCAGCTTCACGCAGGACCCGGCCCCCGTGCCGGCTGCCACTGGCCAAACCTCATTTAGTAGGCCAGAACAATGCCCGACCAAATGTCTGGCTAATCCCCACAATCCTTTGTATTCATTGAGGGCTGGTCGTATGGGCCTGAGGAGAGGACCCTGCTGCTCGTGTGTACTTATGGATGTGTATTTGTGTGTGTGCGTTTGAGGGCAGGGGGTCAACTTCAAGCCCACAGTGCTACAGGCGAGGCGGGTGATTATTTCACTCACTGTCATTAAGTCGTCGTTTGTGTGAGTGTGTGCGGGGGACGTGAACGCCTGTGTGTGCACATTCTTGGGTTAGGGGCTATCCCTTGTAAATAATGGGAGATTAGAGTGAGACACATTTGTTGTGTGAGTTTGATCTACATCTGAGAAATGGTGCAAAGAGGAGCAAGTTAAATTGGCCACGTACAGGAAGGGATGGAATGACAGCGAGACAATCGACAAGACGAGTTACAGAGTGACCAAGTTTGGACCTTTTAAATTAAATTTTATGGCATTATTTTACCTTTTTTTTGTTTTGTTTTGTTTTTTAGGACAAGCATATTTTATTTCATTTGATTGACAGTCCATTTGACTTATATTGCAAGATCTTTTACAAATTGCAGAATATCAAGTTATTTTGGCAACAGACAACATGATATAATCCTGACTACCTTCAGGAATAAAAAAAGAAAATTTTTAATTATATCCCATTAAGCAATGTGATAATAAACGAGTTTAGCAGGGATTTTACTGAAACAGCCCTGTGTTGCAACAGTGCACAAGGTTGTGTTAATGGGGACCTGTTGTTTAAGATACTGCTGGCAAAGTGATGCATGAGGCAGCAAAATCACTAAACTGAAATTTCATGTCACAGGTTTGTAGGTTTACTTGTATTTTCGTGATCTATGCAGAATGCTAATAGATAATGTTGTGTTGCAAGTTTCTATAAACCCACTTCCAGACTGGTGTCATTCAAATGAATGAGAGAGTTGAGCTTTTCACACAAGCATGAAGTTATTTTCGAAAGCTACCAACAGTAACATTAGTTTTGGGTGGAAGAAAAGGAATTGTACACAGTTTATGGGTGTATAGTTCAAGAAAATGTGGCCCATATTAGGGACTGACCGATTATTGGAGCCAATATTCCGCACTTTTCAGATTATCAGTATAATTTTTTTTTCACAACTCCCGGTAAAAGAAATCACTTTAAAAAATGTGTTACTTTGCCCGCCGCCTCTCTCTATCTGTTGTCACCACTCTGTCGTCAATGTTCCTCCAACAGCACTCTGATTGGTCACACATCCCAAATAAGTGAGAGAGTTTTTTTTTCCATTAAATAAATAATTCCATAAATAAAACATAAATAAACGAAGGCATTTTAGCAAAGTTGTATTTGTTATTCTAAATTTTGATGTCAACATCTTCATTTGTATAACAGATGTGTGTCAATATAGATTATGTGGCTCCTTTATTACTAAATATCAGTATCAGCCCTGGAAAAACAAAACATTTCAGTTGACCCTGGGACCAAATAGACATCAAGACAGATTAAAATAGAAACAAATCTGATGGATGAACAGCTGAAACATGCAGTGGAAACAGTAGTTTTCTCTGCAGACACACTGCCTGGACCTTTTCTTTAAGGTCTGGGCCAAAAGACTGCCATGTAAAAATGTACTTCTTTTTTCATTGTTTTGGATTTTCTCTGTGACGCACTTGATAATGGCTGACATTTCTTTTCCTATTATTTCTTGGCATTTTTGGTTCTATTTGACATTGTCATTGTCATTTCTGACTGGCCAGAAATGGACTGTGGATGTTTTGGTTAATGTGGTCTGCACCACAAACATTAGACTAATGTTTCTGATTCTGACAGGAATATAAAGTTTTGATTCTCCCAACAATAAAACTATTTTTAACTCTTCTCTAGTCACTGTTACTGATCACGTCTAAAATGTGCTATAGACTTTGTCATTCAGACTATTTCTTCAGTGGAGAGGTATAAAAAAATATCCACAGGGAGGTTTGTGGATATCCAGAGCAAAAGCGGCTCTGTCTCCCCAAAAATTAGGTTCCTATACAACTAAATTGCATTTTCAATTATGTTTTGAGGGAAATGTAATTTCTGCTTAGTTTGAGACATATCACAAATACTTTTTAAATCAACTTCTCTTTTCCATTTATTTTATTACTTTACTGTTGCTCCTTTTCAGACAACCAATCCTGTATTAGATGGGGCAGGACTCATCACCTTGGTAACCCAGAAAATAGAGCAGAAGCTTCAAGCATGTTGTGAAAGGGTCGTATTATAACCCAAACCGTGATTTTCTCCAGAACATAACCATGTAGTTTTGGTGCCTAAACTTAACTAAACCTCTAACATGCAATTTTCATTGTTTAGTGTCAACAAATGCGTTATATTTTGCTCAATCCAACCATGTAGTTTTGGTGCTGTAACATAACCAAACAGGGAGTGAAAATGGACTGTAAACAATGAGCGAACATGAAACTTAAGTCTAAGAATAATGGGACACGAGACACAAACCCTGGTCCTGTGGAGGAAAGTAATGTTGCCAGCTTTGGCTTCTTTCTTCCTTTTCTGCCTCCTTAGATGGACTTTGTGGCTCTTTCACAGCTTACAGTCGTACCTTTTGATAAGAAAATATGTTAGTTTCAAAACATAGAATGTAGTTTAGTTATATAGAAAGTGAATTTTTGGATAGGCAGTGCTGACAAAAGGGACACTGTGACTGAAAAGACGTTTTTGCTGTTGAATGTTTCGAAGTGAAGGACAGAAATCTGAGAAACCACATCTAAAAGCTTTGGAAAAATAGAGCCCAAATTATTTTCTTTGATGCCACCAGAGGTTTAGTAAGAGAATCTTTTTTTAGTGAACTGACCCGTATCTGACACAGTGACCATCTTTAAAGATTTCAACATAAGAGCCACCTGAAGCCACAATGTCAGAGAATTTGCAATCTTTTCTCATCAAATTCGAATAAAGCCTCCTTTTCCATCCTCTTCCCAAATTTTCCCATCCCTCACCAGAGTTATGTAGCGCTCTGAAGCATCGGGCTCTGAGCCGTGAGCCCTTCTGAGAGAATAAATTAATTTTCCACGTGGACTGGTGGGCTTAATTCACTTACGGTCCCCAGAGCTTATCGTGGGCCGGCCTCAGTGGGGATGGGATCCGGGAGGGGGGGCCTCAGTGTCTAGTGTGGCTGGGTGAGGAGATCCTGCAGAGTTCTCCCTGTTAGCTGAGCCTTCCTGTCTTTACTCCCCACCTCCGTGCATCAAACATCAGCTTTCTACACCCCCCCAAAACTCACCTTCTTCCTTCTCCCCCCATCTCATCCTCTGGACCAGGGGAGAAGCCGCCTCCCTTTTCCTTCCCCCCACCTCCCCTCTTTCTTCCATCTTCCTTCATCTCCCACTCATCCTCCTTTCACAGCCAGAGAAAAAACGCTCCCCTCATTCTCCTTTTCGTAATACAAGCCTCAATTATGCATAAACTTGTCAATTTGGCCGTTCAAAGAGGAATGACATGGAATCCAGTGGAGAGGGCTGTCTGAAGATATATCTCAGACAGTGACAACAGGAGGCTTAATGCATGTCTTTGTGACTGTCCTGTCTCTCACTTCCACTCCCCATGTGACCCGTCCTCACAATCACATTATTAAACATATCTGATAGAATTTAAACCCAGCCAGGCAACTGAAATGCCACGATACACCCCGTGATATATTTTTACATCTGCCAACTCTGCTGCTGGGCTTCATCATTAGTCGAGCTTGAATGAAGCTGCCTGCAGGACTTTTTCTTGACCTCACATTTCCACCAGCTTGTTGAAATCAACATTATCTAAAGCTGTGGTGAACCTCTCACTGAAGAGCATTCAAAGCTTTGTTGTTGCACAATTACTGTGCTACAAAATGTTTGAATCAATATGTTTGGCTCCGAGCTTTATTATATTTACATCTCTCCCTCTCTAACTCCTCGCCTTATTGCATGTTTAAATGAGATTGTGAGAGAGAGACCACCCCAACCTCTGCTGTCTTGTTCTCTCTACCTTCCCCTGTATTTTTTTCCTTTCATCTGAGTCCAACTGTACCTTCTCGGTGAGACGACATGAGTAAATGGTTCTGTCAGGCCTCCTGAGTGGATTAAAGTGGCCTTCAATTACCTTCATCATTGACCTTATGAAGCTGGTTAACTGCAAAATCCTTAACCCTAAACTCGGTCATTGTACACTAATTCAGTCGAACACACGCGGGGTGACAAACACACATTTGTGTTCACAACATTATAAAGGGGATGAAAATGAGTAGGAAAGATCTATAATGAAAAAATAGGTTAGGGGTAAAATAATTCATTCTGGAAGTTTCCCTTTTTTCCGATTTTGGTCGAGATCAAAGCTCGGTTTCAGGTCTAATTAACCAAACGAATGCAGATCCCAGACCTTCTGGCTGCGGGCAAGGCCTTGGAGGGATCCCTCGCTGAAAATCCACATCAGATTTAAATAATTAATATGACACCTTGAGCTCCGCAGAGAAAGAGGGGCTCCATGTTGGAGTTTAGAACAATGTCACTGCCAAGTGTAATGCTGTTTGTCTCCATGAAAATGAGCAGGGGAGAAAGCAGCCACTCCATTGTACTGCCTCCTTGGCGGATCAGGGGACTGCTCTCTCCTTTGTCATGCTAACAGGGAGCTTTAAGGGGCCGTTGGTAAAGAAGGCCTGCGGCCTGGGTTCCATTCCTGGCTGGGCCGGGCTGAGACAAGCTGGGCCTGGCTCTGGGGACTTGGAGCTGGGGTCATTTTATGGTTTTTAATCCTCTTAATCCCCGTTAGAAGGGGCTTGGTGGAGACAAATCCGCTCCCAGAGGTCCTTAGGATTCAAACGCTGCGCTTGAGCAACTGTATCATTTGATAACAACAATGGTGGAGGATAGAGAGAAAAAGGGTGAAGGACAGACGGGGAGAGAAATAGGAAGAAAGATAGAAATCTACATCATGATTGAGAGATATAGATTTTTTTCTTTGCCCTCTGGTTATTGGCTCTCCTCCTGAATTGTTACCTCTTGCACTTTTGTCTGTCAAAGTTTGTGTCAAGGTGGACAGACTGCACTGTATCCATGGCACATACACAAATAAACACTGGGTCTGAATCTCATGCTAATGACCCTTATGTTGCCCTGTGGTCCATTAAGAAATGCAGTGCACTCTAGTTCCCTGTGTGGACAGCACAGCGGCTCTTTTTCAGAGCTTGGAGAGACCATGGAGCCAGGGATAATCCAGAGGGTCCTATTCAAATTAATACACTCCTGTTAACCTCATCTCAGACAAGCTCTCTTCATTATCACTCAATTAAAACTGCATATATGAACAGGCCTGGGCTGGAGAGGCCTCGGTCTGAGCTTTGTGACCAAATCGTCGAGCCAGGAGGGAGACGGGCCACAGTGGGACATGAAAACATTGACTGATCTGGATGAACAGGGGCTTATAGTACACTAACTAATCAGACGGAGAGACACAGCATACCAGCTGGAGGTCTGATAAATAATAACCACACATTAGAGGGCGATTTTCTTGACAGCATCAGAGAGAAGTGAATTCATTCTTTTTTATGGTTATGCTTTGTTGCCAAAAATGCATCTTTGAATTGGATTGAATGACACAACTGAAATGAAATTCTATAGTCTTGATTGTTTCACTGCTGTTGCTCCTAAATGCCAGGTTTGGGGTTTTACCAAGAAGTTGTACAAAGAAACAACGAGCCTCTACTGAGAAATACTTCATTGCGACAACGCTCTAGCTTCTATGTCATTTCTAATTGAAAGAATATGACAGGGGATGGTTAGGTTGAGTCACAATTGCCCGTGGCTCACCAAAGAACCCAAACTTAGCCTAGAACGTTCCTTTTGTGGAGAATGACATGAGACAATGTGAGTTTGTGGTCAGCCATTTCTTGACAGCAGAAACCAAGGCATGGAAAGAAGCACAGGAAAAGAAAAAAATGCAAAGGGAAAGACAGTGATTTAGGAATGATCCTGATGCTGTGATCCTGAGTTTTAGTCTTTAATGTGACAGATTCTTCTTGTACTTGACCACGTTCCTGCTTTTCTCCACACATCAGCATGCACGTATTTCTACCAAGCCCCTCTCTTTCTTAGTTCCTCCATTTTGTTTCTCCTCCTCAGATTTGCTCACCAGATCTTTTCCCCGCTAATGTACCCGGAGTGGAGTATGGGGGTGAGCACCTTCAGCGCTGAACCCTGTTGTGGGAACAGGCTAGCTGTCTGTGTTCTGCATATAGCCTGCAGCCAAAGACTGAGAAGGAGCGAGCAAAACAACAACCACAAGTCTGGCCTGTCTGCAGAATGCCAGGACTGCTTAGTGGTTGGCAGCCTCCAACACACCAGGGGTACACTGCTGTCATTCGATGGGAAGAAATGCTTGAGATCCCAAATTCCACAGACAGGGCACATGTTACTTGGCATGAGGAGGGTAAATCACTCTCTCAGTTTGCATACGTAATGTTGAGCTTGGATGATGATAGTCGGCAGGTACTTGCTTCATGGCTGGGATCTCAGAATGGATTTTAAAAAATACACATCCTGGGCTCGGTGTGGGCTAACTGAGAGCAGCTGGAAGTATTCGCTCTAGCAAATCCTTACATTGTTCTTTTTCAGAACCACTACACCTGCTCCTTTGTGTTCCTTGTGTCAGGTAGTTTATTTCTTGAAAAAAATAGTCTTTTCTGAAAGTATTTATGTGAATTGCTGCATCTTGTAAAGGTGTTTTGACCAAATTTGGCGGACAGAATTGGTGTATTTCTTTTTCTAGCTTCCCCAAACACACCTTATTAACATGTTTTTGTGGCTGCTATTGATGGGTGAAATACCTCTTAGACTGACTTTTTCTAATGTGCAGTATTTTCTATTTCTATTTGACGTGTTCATTTTTGAAGTTATTGGAAGGTTTTGACTGACATAGGTTGAGTAACAAAAGCAACTACTTTTAATCCTTAAAGCCCGACAGACACACTTTGTGTCCACATTTCCATCTTTTCTTCTTGCTCTTAAGATGCTCATTGCAGTAAGAAATATCACATTTAAAATACAAACAGAAGACTTGAGCTTTCCAACAATGGACGGTAGTTGCTTGTCTGTGCAACAATGATGTGTCTTCGACAAAAAAATAATTTCAATTTACATAAAATGTAATTGTAGTTACAACCCTCATGCAGACACCTATTACTCTTGTTTGCAGACATTTTCCTGGTTTGGCACCTCTGCGAGATAGGCTACTGCATGTATAACTTAATTGATTTAAAAAAAATAAAAATAAAAAATCCCTGTTGGGCACAAAGCACAAATTTTTTCCCCCCAGTTTCTAAGTCATAGAAAACCGTTATGGTTCTGATATTGCCTGATTACAGACAAAGGAAACATATCTCTACTGCCACCATTTGATATTGCTATACATATAATAACATAACAATTTACTAATACGTATAACAATTATACTGTTACATAAAAGCTAATATAAAAGGTATGCAAGTGTTATCACATCAAATGATTGAAGATCTGTAAAGCCGAGACAATTGTGGAAAAAAGAAGAAGAAAAAGACACAGTTTGTTTAGCTAGCCTTCATTTTGACCAATATAAGAGCCTGAAAGCAAAGGTAGTGAAATTACTGTGAACCTCGCCCAGGAAACTTAGGTTAGCATCACTTGAGGTAGACTCTATAAGAAAAACTCAGCAGAATGTCAGGAATGCAGGATGTAAAATCTGTAGTTTGCTTCAATTAGCAACTTCAGTTAGTCATAACATTTCATGTTACTGTGAAAAAACTTCACATCACAGATTTTCAAAGAGTTCACACCCTGTAGCTTTGTCAAGCAAATAGTGAGAGCAACTTTAAAAAATATATATATGCTTGTGCATTTCTGACAATTTGGGCGATCCAAAGGAACTCTTTCAGTGGTGTGTATGTATCCACCATCTATACCGGCTTTAACCACAGATTGTCACGGAGGGCTAGAACATATCTTATCCAACAACGCGGCTAAGTCAAGGTCCACCCTGGACATGACACTAGTCCATCACAAAGAGACACTGCACTCTCACACTCACACCTACGGCTAAATGCAGAATAACCAATTCACCTACTGTGCATGTCTTTGGACTGTGGGAGGAAGTACCTGGAGAAAACCCACACATGCAGTAGTTTGTGCCTCCACACAGGAAGTCCATGGAACCTTCTTGTTGTGAGGCGACACTACAAACCACTGCCCCACTGTGTCGTCATAGAGCGCCTTATTTTGTTCAGCTTAGCCTTAATGCTCTCTGAGGGATCACCTTCGTGGACTACTGTTCACCTTCAAGTAAGGTTTGGCCCCTCTTTTTGTAAAGTGTAATAATAATACTAATAACAATAATAATAATAACAATAATAACAATAATAATAATGATAGATTGTTAGTGTGAGGTTACTGCCTTTCCAGAAGCCCAGAAGTCTGCTAATGAAAGAAAATGCCCGAGTCTACAGAGTTCACAGTGCATGTTTGACCCCACTGTCCTCTCCACAGCAACAGTTAAAACTAAAAACGCCATTCGGAGCACCAGATTGTATTTTTCATCTGGCGGATTTTCTGTGCGACACGGGAAGACGTGTGAACATCTTTTCGTAATTGTGGCATCATAAAGAACGACGGTGTCATTTGTAACAGCGCTCTCGCTGCAGACACATTGTTTCACACTGTGGGTTGTTTTCCTTTGTCAGGTCCTAAGTCCTAACTCTACATCCTTTGATCAGGGCTGCGTTCACCACCCTCATGTTTCTATAGCCTTTGAGAAAGACAAACACAGGCAAGATACCTGTGTAATGAGCATGGTGTGTGTGTGCTTGTGTGTACGTGGGCCTTATGAATCCGAGTTCATTTCAAACACTTGTTTCTTACTGGGAGTGCAGCTGAGAGCGAAAACGCTGCTCGTTGGTGTGTGTGTGTGTGTGTGCGTACGTATTGATGTGTGTTTGCGTGTGCACTGACAGCCTTTGAGCCAGTTCTCGCCTTCACTAAAAACGCTTAGGGCACAAAGCAGTCTTCCCCCCTCTGCTCCTGAGCACAGGCCCTGCTCTCGCTCTCTGACAGGAGCTGAAGGTAAGCACCAAAGACATCCTGACACACGCGCGTAAAAGCACTTTTGATGCGGGGAAAATGGACCGCTTTGCAGTGTACAAATAACAGCAAAGTGTCAACAGAATGAGGCGAGTCCGACGGGAGGCAACAACACAAGCCAGGTTCAAATGATATTACAGCGAACAAAACATGAGCGTCAACCACCAAAGGCCCTTTGCTTGTCTACCTCGATCTTCGCATTGTTTTGACTTTGTCTGTTTATCAAACCATCTTTTTCTCCTGCGTTAAATCAAAAAAATGTGATAACTTACAGGAATATGAAAAAAGAAAACACACAAGGGGGGAAAAACTGAAAGAATGAAAGGTACACACTTTAGCAAACACAATGATGCTAACTGCTAATTAATTAGTAAAAAGTATTATTTATGTGTTCGCCCTCCCAAACCTTTTTTCGCCCCCAAGTCCATCTCCCCTTGTGAACTATTATTTAGTCGTGGGGGTTGTCGCAAGTAGATTTTATAGTAGCAGTTGTGCTATCGGAGCGCAGTGAGACTGACAATTAAAGACATTAACACTGTAACTAACAATATAGCTCTGTAGGTCTTTAAAACAATTCTAACTCTGAATTATCTTAATAATAAAATGCTAATATGGTATCTAATGAGACACTATTTCTGAATGTTTTATGGTGTAAATAAGGCCTTTACTAGTAGTTAATAAATCATTTACTAATTCCTTTATGTGTCAGATGTAATTCACTGTGAAGAACATTTCTTTTTCTTTGCCAGGTTGTGAAAACTTATCACTTATTACTTGGAAATGGCTGAAGATAATCTTTGGTCAACCACTCATTAATTTTTTGCAGCCTTGATGATTAAATCATTTACACTTAGAACTGCATACGAGATTTATTATAATGTGAGAAACTATGAGCATTTGTAGCATTTATAATTGCTTTATTAATAGGGAAGATAATCACCTGCCAATTTATTTTTAAAATATTTTTTATAAAGCCTTAATAAATTATTGATTTGGTCTCTGTTATATTCTTTTCTTACAGTATTTATGTTGATGCATTTTTACAGTAATTGTAAATACCTGTAGGCTTTGCAAACCTTAACTATAGAGATTTAACTTCATAATTGGTCTCCCGATATGATGACGTTGCCATTTCATTTGCTTGCTTTCAGTATCGCCACACACCCATTATAACTCTTTATACCTTACACTGCGACACCTCCCTCATCTGTCCGCCCGTGCTGTTCCTACTGCGAGGTGCGCTTGGCGAGGGGCCAGGGGTCAGGGCCCGCCGATGCCCTGGAAGATAAGTGTCTGCTCTAACCCAGGGCTACACCTGTAGGTCACTGCAGGGGGATGCTAATCCCTCAGCCACCCGCTAATACTGATGATCTGCATCTGAGACCCTCTCCCCTGGGAGTGTGTGTGTGTGTGTGTGTGTGTGTGTGCATGACGCTGGTGTGTGTGTGTTTGGTTGCAGGGGCTGACAGATGAGGCAACAGGGAGCCCAGCAACCCGTGTCTATGTGTGCATCTATATATGTGTGTGTGTGAATAGTGTGGGGGGGATGGGGCAAAATATCTACGTGCAAGTGTTTATGTATATATATATATATATATATATGTGAGTGCAAGGCAAGGGTGGAGCCATCTTTAAGGGCTGCTGGGAGGCTAACCGGTCTATTTTCCTTGGCCTCCACCTTCAGAAGCGGCTCGGATGCTCAGATCCTAGACTGAATAATTTGTCACCTATTTACATGGAGCCAAGAACTGGAGAAATGGCACGAGCAGGTGGTATCTGACTCTCCCTCCTCCCCGTGCCACAGACAGATGTGTCTGACTGCAAACATCCCCCCCATCCTCTTGTCTCCTCCTGGGGCTCTCCTTCAATGCGTGGCAGTCTTGTTGTCTAAAATAAGAAAGGCAAATCACAGTCAGGATTTAGACTATTGATGGATCTGTCGATTATGTCCTTGATCAATTGTTCAATAAATTGATGGAAAATTGAATGCCACAATATCCTTGAGCAGGATGATTTCATTAAATGCCTCATCCAAAAGCTGCAAATTCTCTCATTTGACAGTCTGGAGCGATGAAATGTTGTTCATTTCAGAAGACTATTATAATATCAACATAAATGCAGATTGACTTTCTCTAGATTGACTCCTCATTGTTGTAGCTAGTTTTATATTTACAGGAAACAACTTCAGAGGTAATACAGGGATACTGAACTGTTTATGTTCTAGTAACGTTTATTTTAATGTATATAATGAGCTCTGAACACAATCCAGGTGTTTGTTTTTCCTTTTGATCTGCTTATGTGGCCGGGCACATTTCAAAAGCAGACAGAGTAAAAGCTGAAGTTAGTGAGCTTCTAGAAAGTACACGCAAAACTGAAAAGAGAGGTTTTCACATTTGATATTTAGGCCCAATGAGCTATCATGGCACAATTTTTGTGCGTTTTCAATTTATTTGTCAGACCACCTTTGCATTCATTCGGGCTTCCTTCCATTATACCTCAAGAAAAAATGTGCAGTTTGGCTAAAAGTCAATCTGACTATCCCACGGTTAAAGACTGGAATTTTATTTCACCCAATTCATTGACATTTTTACAGCTTTGATTAGACTCAGTTTAGAATATTTTGAATTTAATTCAATTCAATTCAATTTTATTTGTATAGCGCATATTTACAACAACAAGTCATCTCATAGCGCTGAACAAAGGCAGAAACACCCAACAATCCACAACATTTGCATTCCCTATAAGCTTCAGCAGTCCGCAAGCAGTCCGCAACAGTGGGAAGGAACCGAAAACCCCCGCGGGGGAAAAAAAACCTCAGACAGAACCAGGCTCAGGGAGGGACGGCCATCTGCCTCGACCGGTTGGGTGGATGTGGGATGAATTATAAAATTTAGTGTACAGTTAAACAAGTTATTAGAAGTTATTGTCCTTTTGTTCCTCCATTTGAAATGGACCAATGAAATATTCCATTTCGTACTTGGTGGAGGTAACAGGAGGCATCATGGTGGGGGCAGCAGGATGACGAAGGTGAGGCCAGTGGCTGTAGTTCAGGAGCTCCAGATCCAGAGACATCCATGTTCAAATACAACCCTTGCCTTTACTATTAATAGTTAGATTCATGTACTTGGGAAAACACATTTTATATATTTTGTGAGCTTATAAATGCTAATTTAGAACAATTGAAGACACTTTGAGACTTAAACAGATACAGAAAGTAGCTTTAATATTTTACTACTACATTGAGGCATTAAAGAAAGTGTACAATGCAGAAACCCTGAGCTTTATTCTTCTTCAGATGTAATACGGACTAATTCATGCTGTTTCTAAACAGACCACATGACCATATATATCCATCAGTCCCACAGGTGACAGTAACAGGTACCTAAACAATGACTGATAGGCTGAACAGCCTCGTAGTTTTAAATATGCTTCCAGACGTTGTGGAAACTGCAGTTATTGTGATGTAGTAACCATTTATCTCTAACTTAGCTCTTGATCTGAGCTAACTTCACTGAACATAATTAATAATCGTAACCGCCCGTTACAATATATTAGGAGTCAAATATTTACAGTTGTAGTGGTAATTCCAAATGCTGGAAGGGAAAAGATGGAGCAAAAGAAAGTTAATATGAGGCGGTGAGAACAGGGATACTTGATTAGGTGCACAGTTGGAAAAAAAGTGATGTGTCTGTCCTCAGGCTACCCAACTCCATCCACACACACACACATGCACACACACACACACACACACGCACGTACGTACACGCAAATGCTGGTGCTGCACACTAATCATATTTCACCCCAATCACTAAACACACATTCATATTTGAAGGTTTATCCCAGGCGGCCATTTCAAATTATTATGTATGTGATTCCAACCACACAGAGCACAGAAAGTGTTTACTCTCTTCATTGAGGCGCTGGATAAGTTGAGAGCAGAAGCTAAGTGTACTACAGTCTATGGCAGAAGAATAAACATTTTCCTTTATAGCCTGAGGACCCACTTTTCATCTGTCAAGCATCTTTTAATAATTAATCTGTTTAATACACACACAGCATCTGCTGGGTACAACTCCCATCCTCCCATTCAAACTGACTAGCACAGCTGCCACTGTTTGGGTGTACTGTACAGGTCTGGAATATGATAAGATGTTTTTTCTTTTTGCTCCTTTGCAATACACAGACTGAATACTGCTATGCATGCTGACATACAGTATATAGAGACACGCGAACATACACAAACTTGTGTACGCACACACTCCTACAAACTAGTTTATGTGGAAGGGGTGAAGCCCGACTATGGGCCTACTTTCCCTATGTATTTCTCCTTGGTGAGCAGGCCAAATGGGGATTGTGTAAATTAAATACATTTCTTTTTCCGGCAGCAGAGAGAAATGATGCCAGATTAAGCCCATGAATATATACATGGGCCAGGGCTGACCTGTCTCCAGACGCCTGATTTCCCTGGAGGGGTGCTGACATGGTGAGGGGCTCCAGGGGTGTGTAGGTGTGTGTGTGTGTGTGTGTGTGAGTGCATTTACTTGTGTGTGCTTTGGTGTGTGTGTGTGTGTGTTGCACAGTGCACCTCAGACAGAGGTGAGGAGATCTCTTGAACAGGTCCAAATTGAGCTTAATCTCATTCCTCATTGTGCTGGAACAGGAATGAAATTGCACAATTGCACTTTAATCGACGATCGAACACCCCCCCACCTCCCCCCACCTCTTTCTCTCACTCTCTTCCTTTTCATTTCTGTTGTGCTCTCTCTCTCTCTCCCTCTTTGTGTCCTTGGACTTAAATTCCTTACATGGGCCGGTGGGCATGATTGCCTGTTAGCCCCTATTTGCTCCTCTTTTTTTTTTTTGTTCCAATGGAAGCATCTAATAATGTCTGTTCAAGCAATCAGGAGGTTAATGTGGTTAGGATAAGGGCAATCATAAACCAATAAAAGCCATCCGGATGCCCCGCTTCTCTTTCATTCCACATGTAATCCTGGGAGATTGTGATTTCGGGAATCCTGCGTTGCATCCGTTGCACTGGAGCGCGTCTCCGTCATGGGCAGGAAGGCTTCAGTCAGTCCCCTGGGGTTGATTACTCACACAGTCATTAGTGCCACACAGGTGTGTCTGATTATATAAGGTAGGAAACCTTTGGTCAGCTAAATATTAGCCATATGAAGTGCATTTGCCTTCTCAAGAGTACAGAGTTACAAATAAAAGATTTTTATTTTTTATTTTTTTTTGAAAGCACTTTCTCCCAATCCTCACAGAGCGATTATATTCAGCAGTTTGCCTTTTTAGTTCTCTCCTTGAGACATTGCTCAAAAGAAAAAAAACAAACAAAAAAACACACAGATTTCAGGGGAATCTATTTTTGTTGTGAGTGAAACAAGTTGAGGACAACATGTGACTCCACTACGCTAACAATGTCTGTGTGTGTGTGTGTGGATTAGAGAAATCCATGTCAGTAACCACAAAGAAAACACTCAGTACGGTTGAATGCAGCTCACCCTTAAGTCAACAGTCATCTATTTACACACTCACGAGGATAATAGAAGATGAAAAACCTGTGGAGTAACAAAAAGTGCAAGAGCTAATGCCGTAGCACGTCTAAAAGCTGTAAAATTGCACCTAAATCGCTCAATAAATTATGTTTTGAGGAAATAATGCAACTGTAGCCACAGTTAGTTGGAATCTCCGACACAATTATTACAAAACACACATTTCTTACAGCAATTTCATGTTTTTACCCTATTATGCTCTGCTGATAATGATTTCCCTGCGACAAAATGTGTATGCACACATAATGAAAGGAAAGCATGTAGAAAAACATACACCAAGGCAAGATCTGCCCCTGTTACATATTTAGAGAAAAAAAAATTGCAGGTACTTGAGCCATGTAAAATGTGTTGATTTGTTGCTCAAGGTGTTGGAACAAAACAATGCAACAAAGGTTCCCAGGATGTTGTATCTGGGGTGGATGTACTCATTATGGCCCATAATGAAGGGCCCTGCTTACCGCTGTGCATCTACTCAGCAACACTGACGACCTACACACACACACACACACACACACACACACACACACGTTCTACACATACATACACAGGCCAGGCCGCTGCCAGGCTGTCAAGTCCAAAAATAATTAGGCATCAAAATGAGTTTCCCTGTTTTTTTTTCCTCCCCTTGTTCGTTTTATTCATGTGCTGGAACTCGGGAGACTGGCTAATGCAGTTAACATGCTCTCATCATGAATTTTCATTACACCATTACATGGGTACATTACAAGAGCAGAGGAGCTGCGACTACAGGGATGCCATCAACATGCACACACTGACAGAAACACACACACACACACACACACACACACACACACACACACACACACACACACACAGAAATCGCACATACAGTAAACCCATACATTTATTCAGTCGCACAAATGCATACCGAGAGATGCCGTATTACCCCGCTCTGGCATATTTGCGTGATGTATGTAGCTTTTTGAATCGTCTTGCATTAGCGGTAATTCTACAGATTGTGGGGAGGAGCGTGGTTACCATAATAGTTTGACATTTTGGGAAAATACACTCACTTTATTTCTTGCCATGACTTAGATGACACGATTAATACTTCTCTTATAAATATGAAACTGCAGCTGGGAGACAGTTAGCTTAGCATAGGGGTAACGATTAGACTGGCTCAATTTAAAAGCCAAAAAAAAAAAAAAGAAGAAGAAAACCCCTTAAGCTCTCTAAGTACCACATTACATGTTGTTTGCCTTATCTTCTCATAAACCAAACTGCTTACATATTGTGGTTTTATGCTGTGTGTGGGAATGTTTCATTAACTGGATGCAGTGACTTGTTGTCATTGAAAGGTTGCCAGTTAACCAGCTGACATTCTGTACAATCACTGCAGCATGTCAAGAAATAGTCTGCTACATAGCTCACTGTAAAACCACAATTAGTTGTGTTTACATTTCTGTAGATGTAACTTATAATCAGTGGGCATTAGAGCTATTTTAAAGTGGTAAGCTAAGTATTTGAGTTGAGCTAATGAACAGCTACCTGTAGCTTCATTTTTAATGGACAGACATGAGAGAAATATCATTTTGCATCCAAATAAGCAAGCTAATAAGCATATACTTCCAACAATGTTATTTTCAGTATGTAATAATAATTCTCACTTGCCTGTCTTATCATGCAATGCATAATAAATGCCCTTATATAAATCCTCACCTGTGCAAAATCTATTTGATGTGATGTTTTTAGGTGGTTTATGGTGTTATTTCAATAGATTTCCTTTATTAAATCCTGCAATGTTTACATTCAGACTTCTTGCAGAAAGTCTTTACCCCTGCTGATGCTTTTGTCTCATGTGCTGATCAAAACAGTTTAATCATACTCTAGTGGTAAAAAAAAAATCCCCAGATCCGATTTGCATATTTAGAATATTTTCTCTGGCTTATATGTAACTCTACACCGTTGCTTTTTTTAAAAAAAATTCTAAATCTTGTACAGATCTCTAGAGGTCCCACCTCTCTCATCGCTTGCCCGCCGTCACTTGTTGCAGCTTGAACACACCAGCTCACCTGCCCATCTGTAAAACTAGGCTGCTTTACACAACAGTCACAATGTTGGAATATTGGAGTAGTTCAGCCACACATATTAGAACTGGAAACCAATTATGAAGGAGAATAATGATACAGAAAGCATGCAGGCAGGATAGCAGGATTGGGTCTTTAGGTTTGTTACATATGAAACCCCACAAGTCTGAATCTGTGTTTCTGAGACTGTCATCGCTACACTGCAGTTTCAGCGCAAAAACGCTGAGCCATAACATGAGCTGCTTATTTCGCTCATGTGTCCTCCAGCAAATGAAAAACACCATATGGACGTGTTAACAACATGAAAAAAATGTGATTTTCACAGGAGAGGGTCTTTAATTAGCCTTCATACACTTACTGGAGTTAACCTACACATGTCCGTGCTGTCCCACAGGGTTAATATCATCACAGACATAACACACTCGTCTATACTGCTGCACACTTTCATGCACTGCTACCTCCAAGGGCTCTGCGTGTGTCAATGAGCAACAGGAGTGTGTGTTATACGTAGGTGTGTGCGTGTGCCTCTCAGTGCAAAATGGGTTTTCTATTGCTGATCTGCTCATGCTCAATTACCCAAAGCCTCCTGGGGCTTAGGGAAGGTAAACACACATCAGCTGGGCCTGATTTATTTCGCTGTCCCACAGCAGCCTGGAATTAAGGCATGCATGTTCTCTCTCTAACACAAACGCTCACAAACACACACACACACACACTCGCTCCCTGCGCAGAATTATGCGTAATATATACTGTAGCAATTATTTCCTTGCAGAGATGATTATGATCGTAACTGCTGCTTTGTCAGTTGCGGATTTTTACAGAGACAAAACATCTCAAGTATCCGCGCAAACCTGACATGAAACCTCCGAGATCAAACATTCATTATCATCAGGCAGTGATGCTAACAGTGCTTATGCTGCTAAGTTAAGAAAAGTCCTAATGTTATGACAGATGAGACAGTGCTGGTGCCTTTGTTACCCTGCCAAGGCCCTGCATCCCCCGAAGCCTAAATCATCTGCTATCCCTGCCATCTTTCCTTCCTTCCTTCCTTCCTCTCTCTGCCCTTCTTCTCACTTTCCTTCTTTAGCCAACAGGTATTTAGTGGTGTGCACATCTCACTGCCCTCTAAATCTCATGCATGGTGTATTTATTGATTCTTAAGAATAGGCTGTCCATTTAGAGCTTGAGCCTATTAGACCCCTATTAGATCTTATCTGAAGCCAGACATGGGACCAGCTCAATATCCTTGACAAAATATGTCGACTTTATGCCCAAAGCAGAGATGGAGAGAGAAAAACAGAAGAGAAACAAGAAGGCTGTTGGTAAGCTTAACTATTTAGTGATCTGTGTGACATCCTGGTTACAGATCCCTCTTTTCCTCCTATTTCATGACACTACTTCCAAGCTCCAAGTATGCTAAAAAAAACTCATTGCCAGTTTTCTACATATTACATAGTTTCCTGTTGCTGCCCCCTTAAGTATACAGAGCTATACAGCATTTATCCACCTCTGGACAAAGGGATTTGCCATATATTTATCTAAAAACAGCCTCACAGACATATCAGTGCACATCTTTCAAAGTAAGACTGTCAGTTATGTCACCTGTGATGTTTAATGACCACACAGTCTTTTGTTCTCGTCCTAACCCTGTCTTAAGGACAATACTCGGGGAACAAATGTCCTTTTCATTGACCTTTTTATAACCCACAAGCTTCCTGGCTCACACAAATATGAAGCAAACACATCACTATGGTTTTAAATTTTGTCGACAAGAAAAAAAAACGGCTGCCTGTGCTTACGCTGATGTTTGCTGCGCGCTAGAGGAAGATGAATCTCCAGAAGGAGATGATGCAACAAACATACGTGTTAGATTTCAAAAAGTAACAACATTGCAAAATACAAAATACTCAATCACAAATAAAAGTTGTGCATCGAAAGAGTCAGCAAGACGTACATATACTTATCTACACTATTTCCTAATTTAGAAAAATGTCCACAGTATACCCACCTACCAAGACATCACTATGAGACTTAAATATCTACTGTAGCCAATAAATGTCTGTCAAATCAATATGAGATAAAGGTCAATTTCAAACAGTGTTCAGTTCTTTCACTGCTTCATTTCCACATGGACCTTTTACGCCTACAGTCTACACCTTGCTGAACTATCATCAGCCCTGCTGCTGAATATTCTTACTTGCCTACAGATATTTGGAAGTGAATCAATGCAGATTAAGAACTGAAAAGTTTCCTTCCTGTGGGTACAACACAGATGCTGTTTCTTTTTAGCTACACTAATTGTAAAAGGGCAGTGTCAGTCTGCCGGTCAGTCCACCGTTTTTGTCCATGCTGCAAAATACCAACAGCTCTTGAAACGATTGCCATGACTTTTTGTACAAACACTCCAAGTCCCTAGAGGATGAAGTCAACTGACTTTGGTTATTTGCTGACTGAAACCACTGTGAACTTGATATTTTTAGCCTTTAATAATCAGTATCTCAAGAAGTATTGGATTGCCTTGAGTTGGCTTAAATATTTATGGTGCCCAGAGGATAAAGCCCAATGACTTTCCTTCTAGCAACAGGAGGTGAACATTTGACTTTGTCGAACTTCATTTGACCAAATATCTGCAAAACATGACAACCTGATTTAAAGTTTCGCGTGCAAGCATTTGCACCAACATATTCTGAAAATAAAATGATTTAATGTTATGTCATTTGAAGTTTCGTTATTGGTCAAATGATGCACGCAGACTTTCAATCACTGATGTCCAAAATGTTCTCCAGAAAAAATCTCCTCATCGTTATGTGCCATTTATCAGCTCTTTCTTCTACTTCTTTAAGTTGTGCATCCTCCCAGAGGAGCACATGGGTGATGTTTGCTAGTTTTAGGGTGGAAAACTGGAGGTGTGCCTACTGTTCAGTAACTCCAGTGGTAGTCTTTGATGATAAAACTTGTTGCAGTACAAAAGTCTTGAGTCAATCAATACAGTAAAAGTTCAAAGCATTGGATGCAGGCCCATCTTTTTCTGTTTCTGAAGCATGTTAACGTGGTTCTTTGTCCAACAATCTTATGTAGCAATCCCGCAAACAGTTTTATGGCATATTTCATTTTGGTTAAGTAGATCTATTGGAGTGAAAAAAAAACCATCCATGTATGCACAGTCAGTTAGCAGCTGTTCCATATACATGTGGTCCTTTGACAAACCAGTGGGAATCATCCAGTCTTCCACAAACCAAAACCTCTTTCTTTGAGTTACAGCATGAGGGTTCAAGGGCTGCTCCCGAGGCATAATAACTCTTGCACATTTACAAGTTGCAATTTAGCAAAGAGGATAGTCCCAGAATTCTTTAAAGAAAGACGAATGACCGACCAAAAAAAAAGGCAGAAAAAGTGAAAGAAGTGTAAAGTCTCAGCAGAAAAGGAGGAGCTTAAGCATTCTCCTCCCTTCTTTCTCCTCTCTCCTGCCCATCTGTCCTCCTCCTCCTCTTCTCTGCCACTTTCAAGCTGTCCTGCGCAATTGTTTGTCTTCAGAACGCCACTGTCTGCCAGACAGGACTGTAACATCAATGTTAGGAAGCGTTCCTTTCTCTGGTGTAAGGCTGCAATGACAACGTCTGCCATGTTTCACTCTGATCTCTCCATCAGTGTGAATAAGTGTATTGCCACGCTTCCACAGACTGTCACTCACTCCTCTGGGGAGACGCTCACACACCGCTCCTTATTATCTCTGCCGAGATGGACGCCTTCAAATGGAAATGCTTGCAGATATAGATGCACAGTCGTACACACACAAACATGCACACTTATTGTATATTATATGTATGTGTGTGTGTCGTATACACACTGAGACGTCTGCAGAGATAGACATGGACATCAATGCATGCAAATGTAAAGGTTTGCATACTTAATGTGCACTTTCCCCACCACAGAAACACAAACATCTAGGTGTTTCCATCACTTCAGAATACATTTCATTGACTTATATTAATTTCTCATAGGCTTATCTTAACCTTAAGCTAAACCTACTTGCCGCAGCCGTATATAAAGAACTACTTTAGGCCCCAAAATTAATGTTGAGTTCCCACAATAGGGATTTTTTGCGAAACGTATTAATTTGCATTAGCTTTACACTGTATGCATTTTTCTGAAACATACAACATGTGTTGCCCTTGTTTATGTACGTCAGAGTGTGTCTAAAGAAAGATTTGACAGACGAAGGGCAGAGTCTGATATTTTGTGTGTTTGTGCGATTGAATTTGTGCAACTAGTTTGTAGTGGCTGTGTTTGTGCATTTCTGTGACCTGTAGTGCAACCACGCAGCTCTCGCCGACTACCTCCGTTAGATCCCTCTGTCTTTTGTGTCACATCAAAACACCTCATTATCTCCTCCTCTGTCATTGGTATTCAAACTGTTCTTTTTTTACTATTAACCAACTCAATATGCTCTCTCCCTCAATCACACTCTGTTTGTCTTCCTGCGTCTGTCGTCGGCTGCTAAGAAGGTGTTGGGTAACAATTTCTCCATTTTTCATTTGAAACTGTCATTTGAATAACAGATGCCTTGTCAGGCGGAGGACAGGAGAAGAAAGTGGCACACTCGGACCAATAAATCCGTTCGCAATTTGTCAGTTGAAGCAGACCTCAGAAATACGTGGCTTTAATAGTCTTCATCAGCCACTGGCAAGCCACTTTTTTTTGTGTTGTATCCTAAATGCTCAAAAATGCAAATTTGATTGTTAAATTAAGGTTAAATCATGGAAATGAATGGAAAAAGTCAGGAGGGAACTAATCAAAAACCTAAACTGCACCTGGACCATTCCTCCATCCATGTCAACAAACTGCTGAAGTGTAAGAATTAATAACTTTACATAGCCAGCAGTTATAAATAGGAAAAAAAAAAAAAGAAGCATTTCCAGTCAGCTGTGCTGCCGGATGAGCCGTTTTCTATCTGTTGCTGGAGGCAATCTCTCAAATCATTTGTTTTGATTTACAGTCGGTGATATGTAAAGTCTGGACAGTGCATTTTTTTTTTTTTTTTTGTAACAGAGTCCGCAGAGGCGCGCAGCAATGCAGGCTGCAGTAACCATAGTCGAGGCCCCGGCCTCTTAATTACAGTACAAGTCAAACAGGAAATAAGAATTACTTGAAACAGGAACTTCATATTACTGTGCGAGCCTGGCTGTGTCAGCAGTGATCACTCTCTCCTCATTAGTGTGCTATTTCACCTCATTGAAACATTCACACACACACCGCACCTGTAGGCTATGGGCGCCAGGTGTCCGATGAATGGATCACTTTCTCTATGCCTCATTTCAAGTAACAGCTGCATTTAAGAGGAAGTCCATGCAGCAGGGACGTCCTGTCGAAGGATGCATGGGGGTTGCTGTACAAATTCTCATACTCCTGCTGTGTTCCAAACCGCCTATTATACTAGCGGTACGTTCTGATTTGGCAAAAAAAAAAGCAGTATGTAGAACACGGTATGCAGAAAATACCTTTGTAAAAAATCACCAGTATGGAGCAGACCATTCTCCCTCGCCTACTGTGTCCCACAATGCAACTCGCTGAAATGTAACAACAGTTTGGATCAGTGGTAGAGAAGGAAGGTGTGTTGGAAAATACAATTATTATGTGCATTTACTTACCTTTTCATAATAAAATAGAAACTGTCTTCACACCTGCACATTCTCTCAGCTTTCAGGGGAAATAACTTTTCTGGACAAGAGTTCAGGGAGAACTGAAGCAGCTTTAGCAGTTATGAGAAATAAGAAATAACAAGGTTGTTTCTAACTATGCAGGGGAGGTGAGGGGCAGTCCTCTCCTGGACATCTAACCAGCAAATATAAAAAAATCTTATATTGTGTTACTCTTTGCTGTGAAGATTTCTGATCTTCATATGCTCAGGAGCCCATTTGCAAATGTTTGAATAAAATAGTGGATAGACAGTTGCTGAGTTGTATAGTTTGTAGATTTTCACCAGAAGGATCATTATTTGTCTGTTACATCAATTACAAGTAAAGGAAGATAATTTTTTTGTTACCTAGTTTAAGGCTAGCCTTATCATTGTGACCTACGTTACTTTTTGAGTAAAAGGACATTAACACATCACAGCACTATTGATGTATTTTATTGAATAGCTACTGAGTAAAGGAAACAGTTTCCGACACCAACAACCAAGCATGTGCATTAAAATAGAAATAAAAATACCGCCAGTCAGAAAGTTTGATGAGAAGACACAAGAAGTAACGTAAACTCATGTTACATTTGCAGTAATCATCATCATTTTGCATCATTACATGTGGTAAATGCTCATCTTGGGGAAAATCCACATTTTAAACTTTGAGCATATTTGGAAGCTGCACATTATCCAAATCTATCTATCTATCTATCTATCTATCTATCTATCTATCTATCTATCTATCTATCTATCTATCTATCTATCTATCT
>NW_007577738.1:1433817-1511447 GCF_000690725.1 Stegastes partitus | reverse complement strand
TCTGTCTGTCTGTCTGTCTGTCTGTCTGTCTGTCTGTTTGTCATTAGTGTCATTAGATGTTGATACCGTAGATGTGCAGATAAATACAGATTGGCTTAATAATCATTTGCTTTTTCCTCCCTCTCGCACCTGTTTTTGATGATGGTTGAAGGGTGACATGTTCTTCCTCCTCCACGCCTTCTCCTCCCTTCTCCCCCGTATATGAAAGAGCAGTGTGGTCGAGCACGGGGAAGGTGATAACCCTTTTGTTTAGTCTGAGCTCCCTCGCAGGCTCTGTCAAGCCCAACAGACAGGCAGACAGAGCCGTGACAGGCCCACTAATCTGACAGCTCCTCCACATCACAAAGCCATCACATCAAAGTGGCGGGAGAAAGGCACCGACGGTGAGAGATTGACGCCACTTCTTTGCTCTGCCATTTTCCGCTGGTATCTTCATAGCGCCTCTGACATGCTGCGCACCAGGAACCTTCAGAGGAAGTATCCACTCAGTAAAAGGGGGGAAACCTGAGTTGTGGGACTCCCCTCTGGCTGAGTGGTGAGTGTGGGTAACCTTCCTGGAGGATGAGTGTGTGATATATTGAGGGTACATGACAGGCTGTTTAAAAGGATTTGTGTTTATGTGTTTGTGTTGTTGATGTGGGAGGGGAGGGCTGTTTTGAAGGAAGATGGAAGATGGAGTGGGGGGGTCACACAGCAGCATGACTTTTCTCTGCATGGCTTCCAAGACATTAGAAAAGACATTTTGTTAAATGACTGGTTGAATAATGGTAATCAAATCCAGTGTCACTGTGGTAAAACATTTGTGCTCAATCAACATTCTTTAACCTTTTTTTTTTTTTTTTAACCAGAGTGGTTCCACTGAAAAAGTAAGACCTTATTTACTATAGTGCTTTTTTCACATTTACATCTGGAAGCTTCCCAGTACAACCACAGTTACTGGTTAACATTGGTGCTAACCCTTCCTCAGTTATGTTTTGAGGGAAACGTATTTTGTGTTGGATTCTGTATCACAACAAAGTTTCATATCAACATATTTTTGTCATTTCTTTTCCATTTACTGTTGCTCCTTTTCAGCCAACCAATCATATGTTAAGTGGGGTGTAGTCCTGCTTTTCCAGCCCAGTCTGTGGTACATAATGGTCTGGCTGCACCATGCTGTCATTCTGCTATAGGGGAAACAACATTGTGGCATGTCTGTATTCCTTTAAACCAATCATAGTTGTCGTGGGCAGGGCTAAGATGCGGCTTCAGTGTTCCCTCTAAATGTTGATGGGTGGAACTCTTGTGGTGGACTATTTGCATGCAGGTAGAATGTAACAGTAAAATGGATAATTCACTGAAAAGAAAATAGCAGGGCTACCTGACTGCAAGATCCAAATCCTCTGGAAAATTTTCATTTTCATTTTCAGTGTAGTGGGTTTCAGCACGGAGGTTGTTGTTTCTCGTGTGTTAAGAACATGGATAGTGAAAGTGGGGAAGGAATGATGACTGTAATGGTCGGCCAATGGCAGAAAAATATCCAAAACATCCATGAGAACATGATTTAGTTGTATAGGAACGTAGTTTTGTTGCAATGGCGTTGCATGTGCAGCTCTTAGTGGTGGCAGCAAGAAGTGGTAAGTACAACTCCAGTGTCGCCACTTACATTTATTTTGCTGACCCAGAGATTGAACAAAAAACTTTTTACTCATAAGGCCACATGGCAAACGCCTTGTCTAAAGCTCTTTACATGTTGTTCCCCATGTTGCCATCCATTGTGTGTCCAACAGATCCTGTAGAGAGCTATTGGATAAGATTTTTCTTAGGTGTTTCTTCCAGATTTCTGTCTGAAAATAGTCTGTTGCTTCTCCACCCATACTGATAGTTAGTTGAAGCCTAAACACATATTTCAGCAGAAGTAAGTTATATGTGTTCAGATGAATTTTTGGGGGGCTCTGTGTAGTTTTGAACTTTTGACATACTGAACCATGCAAACGCTTTACAAGGTGGATTAAAGTCAATTAACACTCACTGTACTCATCAAGTCATCCGCTGCTTCCTACAACTTTTGCTGCACCTATTGTACAACTCCGAGGTGTGTCAAAGACCGGGGTCACACAACAGTTATGTGGGTCACATGTGATCTTCCTCATCCAGATGGTTTGCCAGATGCAGAGCTGCCAGTCGTCTGACAGAGCACACACCCTACCTGCATACAAAAACAAACACATTAAAAACTGAGAGCAGCACACATGAAAAATCACCTCTGAACTGTCTTTTAATAGAAACTAGCTGACTTTAAACAAAACAGTCTGGGATGTTGAAGAGTCCAAACACCTTACATACACTTTGGCAAAGATTTTCTGCTTAATGTTAAGTAATACAGTTAATGTATATGTGAGTTTTGGGATTGCGGTGAGGTAATGGTCTTGTAGCGCTCTGAAGTGCCCCGAGTCCATCTAATAATGTAAAACAACACTAATTTGAGAGAGCTGCTTCATCTCTGCATGTTAATCAATAAACTCATTACCTCCGGTGCTTAGTGAAGGATTCCCTGATGCCTGCTCACTGATGTAGACAGAAAAAAAAAAGAGAGAAGGAAGGGAGATGGAGATGAGGGGGAGAGGTGGAGAGAGAGGTTGATTATAATTACAGATTTTAGCAGCCTGTGCCTAAGCATAACCTGCTCATTACAGTGAGTGAGAGTGTGTGTGTGTGTCGGCCTCACACTTTTAACACAGCCCTATAGCCACAGTGCTCCCCTTCTGCAGAAAAGCCAAGAACGCCCGACACAAGTGGCCCATTTAGAATATAAACACACAAAAACCTGTTATTTCAATTGACCTTCGTCACATCAAGCTGTCAATGATCTCAGCTCTGTACTCGTCGTCGTTTTCTCCTTCTCTTTCTCCGAGGCAGACTGCATGGTAATGAACATTTGGTTCAGAATAGGTGAGAGTGAGAAGGAGGGAAATGATATGCCAGGGCGTTTAGCCTAGCAGTGTTTCTGGTGTAGGTGAGACAGCCAGCAGCATTTATGGAAATGGACAGAGCTGAGGGAGGCACAGTGGCTGCTGCTATGTTTTCACCCCCAAACTCCCAACAGCGGGGATGTGGAGAGTACTCTGACAGATTTGGTATTCCTTTGTTAAAGGTATCGGCAAACTTTCATTTTGCACCCGATTTGTGGTTTCTTTTGTCATTAAACGCAGGCAATCTCCTATATTTGCTTACTTCTAAAATACGACGCGGGCACAGCTGCAGAGTTTGAATCTTCTGTCACATTTGTGGATCTGAGAGCTCGAATGTGTGTGTGTGTGTGTGTGTGTGTGTGTGTGTGTGTGTGTGTGTGTGTTGCAGATTCTCAGTGGTTGTTGATCATTATGTTTGTCAGTGTTGTGCTGTGGTGTATCTAGCAGGCATCCCTGGCCTGCTTCTGGCTTGTGATTACGAGATGAGAGGTGTTTATGATTGACTGAGCCATCCGCTGTCACTGTACACATTCATTAGCATAACTCTCCAAGCCGTCACTGTTTATCCACGCAGCGTAGACGCACGTTATGTAGAAGATTGAAACCAATAACTATGAATAAAAAAAAAAAAAACTGTCTTTCTTGCATTCTATCAGAACTCGTGTCAGTTATACCACAGCTGACTTGAGCTCCGGTGTCCAGCTTCATTTTGTGATGGCACGCCTAACACTGAGTCATTTGGACGTGTGCCTTCACTCTAAATGTTTTCCTCGGGACAGGTAGTGTCATTGAAGTGTTGTTGGCAGAGGCAGTCTTCTGCGAGATTAGGTGATTAGAAAATGTAACGTCACAATCATTTTTTTGCCGCGAGAAACGATGTTTTGTAAAGCTTGCGTGAGGAAAGGATCGTTCATTTTAAACTCTTTGCTTTTTGTTTACCACTGTCAGCGAGTGAATAAAAGCCAAGGTAAATGGAGGTAATGGAATTTATATCTGCACATCAGCCCACTTTGAGGTTTAAATGGTGCTCGGTAGTTTCATTCCAAATCCATTAATATTCTGTTTAATACAGCTAAATGCTGCTAACTGTTTTTAACACTAGGAGACAGTCTCTGGGCTGTCTCTGTTTGTGCTGCCAGCACATCCACAACATCAAGTCGATGGATAGAGAGGCCATAAATGACTGTGACAGCCAGTTTACAGTCAGTTTAGATGCTTCTACTTTTCCATAAAAGCTACATTACGCCTGCAAACAGCACCATCCGAATTCACTCAGCCTAACAGTGCTGCTCAGTTGAGCAAAGTCCAGGAGCACAAATTAAGATTTAACATCCAAAAAGTAGGATTTGCTCATAAAATATGACACATTTAACTACCTATAATTACTCAACTAAAATTCAGCACCACCTGGATTAGCTAATGAATCAGTAATAAGATATTCTTAAATATTGTTATTATTCCTGCTGTTGCTGGTGTACTTTTAGAATAAAGATGCACTAATCAATATTTTGATGAGAACATTGTTTCAGGGACTGTGAGTAATTTCTCTAGCCTCTTTCAGGTCATTATTATGTCGTTTTTGCCTGCAAACATACCTTTTTGCCCCAGTGCTCTCATCAGCCAGCAACAAGGAACTAAACTGGCGCAAAACACTCATAATAGAATTATCCTGTCTCTCAAGGCCTATTTACTCTCCACTAATTTTAAGTGAGTAAGCCTGTATGTATCCATTGCGTACAATTCTCACAAATAGGAATAATTACTGAGTAAACTGTGTAATATCTATTACTGTGAATATGAAGTTGAACATGACAAACCGATGGAGTGATTTTGGACACAAAACAGTTCTGTCTTTTGCGTTTTTCTGGTCCATTTTGTTCAAATTATTAGCAGTTTAGTTGTTGGTCGTGGCAGTTTAACTCCAGCCTTGTTCAGTTTATTCCATTCACAAAGTTCCCTATAGCTCACCTGGTTGAGCGGGCGACCCATGAACAAGGGCTGTAGTTCCCCGATGCAGCGGTTGTGAGTTTGACTCCCACTCACGACAGTTTGCTGCAGGTCTCTCCCCATTCTTCTCCCCCCTTTCCTGTCTCACTCTCTCACTGTCCTAACTAATAAAAAATGCCAGAAAAAATCGTCTTTAAAAAACAAACAAACAAACAAAAAAAAACTAATTCACAATAAGTTTGGCAAAAAGTTAGGACTATTTTCATGCTAAAAAGTATGGCGTACTGTGCCAGCATTTCAAACCTTGCGATTTTGTTCACTCCATTCGCAACTTTCGCCCAGAACTGTTGAAAAAATTGAAACAAACAAAACAAACAATAAGATTTGCAGTAAAATTGTATCTCTGAGCATCTCTAAAAGAAATTTTAAAAATGTGCAAAAAAGGAAGAAATATTCAAAGGAATATAAAGGAAGAGGACCAGAGGAAAAGCTATAGATAGTTTAGGAATGAACAGTGACATCAGACTAATTTCTGTTTTGTAGCCCACTGTCTCAACTGTATAACTCGCCAGCATTGTAAATAAACTTTCTGCAGAACCTAGACTACGTGCAATCCCACTATTTGATTTTAATTACTTTGTTTTTTGTTTTTTTGTTTTTTTTTAATGCCTTTGTTAAAAATCTTCCCATCTATATTATCTGTGCATGGAAGATTATGGTTGTGACCAATAAAAACAGAAACACTGGCTACTTGTGTCACCAACACTTTCACTATATACCTTGCTGCTCACAGAGGACACGCCATACTTTCTATATTGGCACTAATCATTTAGGTAAGACATAAATTGTGCAGAACTGTCTAATTACTCATTTAATTTTACATGTTCTATTCCTTTTCTAATTAAATGTATCCTAGTGTAATTTTGTCTTTTCCATTCACCTCCATCCGTATTTGATCTGTTGCAGTTAAGTTCAGGGCATCACAGTTTTCTCCATACATTCTGATGTCCATTCCAGTACATTCAGTTCCACTTATGCCTTTCTGAAGATTTTAATCTGATCCTACTTAATTGAGCATCAGTATCCTCAATGTCTTAAAACACCCCTACTGGGAATCTTTAAGCAATCCAACTTGCTGATAATCTGAATGAGGACACTATCGGCCTTACTGCCAAGAGATTTCACAAACATACGCAAACAAAGAGAGACAATATAGTAAACTTCAACAAGGTTTTGTAATGGGATGTTTCACTGTAATGACAGTACACAGAAAAACTTTTGCTGAAGTCGCGAGAAAAAATGCCCTGTCCTTGCCCATGTTTTATTTCCAGTCTGGGCCTAGTTCAGTGGTTTCTGGGCAGAGGAAGCTGGCACTGTGGGGACATCTGGACACAAGAGGGGAGCGTCCATACAGGCGAACTACAGGGACAGCCGTGCCAGAGAAGCAGGCCCCCAGATCTGACGCCAGTGTTATGTTAATTTAATTTGTTAATTCAGTGGCCCTGTTTGAGGGAAATCTGCCACCAACACCTGCCACCGTTTCCAAAAGCAAGGACGCAGATCCGCTGTGACACTGGCTTCATTAAATAAACAAACCAGGTCCCCCATAACAGCATTTGGTGGAAGGCACCATCAATTCTTATACATTTAGATCACAGCGATTAGAGATGACACTGAGGAGCTACGTCCCACTGTTTCGCAGACGCGCAGGGCGAAGCTTTGCATTCAAGCGAATGCATCTCTGTGTGTTGTGTCTTTCGCCCTTTGTGCGTGCCGTGTTGTTTGCGAAACGAGAGCGAGAAAAGGGTGTGCGAGCGCGCCAAGTGTATTTTGATTCTGTCTCCCAGCTTCTCCGCCAGAAAAGATGGCGACTGATGTATTTTTCAGACATAGTTCCACAATCAAAGAGGCTCTTGTGGCCTTTCTGATGCGTCATGTAAATTTTATAAAGTGTGGAGCCGAGGAGAGTCAGAGAGAGCAACTGCAGCTCTGGAAAGCCTAATGTCTGTTTGCCTTTAACTCTGACGGGCTGTCTTTGCTCCTGTCTATCTTACTTCCCCTCCACTTACTCTCTCCTCCGTGGATCAAGGCCGGTCAAGGAGCATCTCACCACAGGGCCCGATGTCAGACAGAATGTGTGGACGTGTGTGGATGTCAGAGCTCAACCGGCTCTCAGGAAATCTTGGGGTGGGGGGTGGGAGTGAGTGAGGTGAGGGGAGATATCAAGGCACAGGGCTGGCTACAACCACACAACCGAAACGTCGCATTTGCATAACGGAAGAATGTCATGCTGCATGTGAAATGTGTGTTTTACTGTGTGTCTGTGTCGACGTGTTTGCATGTTTCATCTCAGTAACAGTCTTGGACAGGGAATCCAGGCCCTCACATATTTTCCTCAGCTGCAGTTCTGGCAGGTCTTCAGCCTACTGTGTGCTTTTCTAATGATTCAATTGGCTCAATGAGCATATGCTCTCCACTGCATCATAAACTTCAATTAGATGTGTTGTAATGTGATTTGAGTGTGTCAGAGAGAGGGGGGAGAAACGCAAGAAGAGATTCTGTTCAGTCATTTCACCTATATTCCTCTGTGCATTTAAAAACAAAACATTAAAACATGAATTCTAAATTTAGGATAAAATCATTATCTATGTGCATGTTAATTACTGTACTGTTAAAAAATGTTGGTCAGGTTTGTTGGGTTGCACCTGATTTTGCTTTATTTACTTTGCATTCACAGTACCTGGCCGGTCGAATGACATTGCTGCAGTATGCCAGCAACAATTTGTCATCTTTGCTGTAGTTTAACCTTCTGAACCCAGGCAGTTTCAGATCATTTCTTTGCTCCTGTCACATATTTACTCACTGTGGACTCATTTTTCACCACAATATAATGTCCTGCACCTCTATTAAAACAGAACAGCCGTGGCTCGAAGTAGAAGTAAGGCTAAAATGTATTTTGTGCACTATAACAACATTATAGTGCCATGAATCATTTAAAAAAAAATGGAAAAAACACAAAAGTTGAATTACTTTGACTATTTATTTTATGAAAATAAACACATTTAGAATAAACACGTCCAACTTTTTTTCCAAGTGCCTACAGGATTTACCAATGCTGGAAAAAAAATGGTGGCTTTACATGATTTAGATATTTTATGACTTTTAGTTTTAATGTGTTTCCATATTTGTGTCCTATCTGCTCTGTGTAAGCACAGCCTGCAGTTCAACCTAGACAGAGATTTGCATAATTTTTCTCTCGTGACTGTTGATCACTGCTGAGTCATGAATGGCTTCATAGTTGCACAGATTTTTTTCTGTTTTTACAGAATGTGAGCCAAGCAAACTTTTTTTTTTTTGGTGAATCTTTGAATGAGACATGTAGAATAAAGTGATACTGATGAAAAATTAGTTTAGATTTATTTAATTTTGACAGAACTGCATGTCACACCCAAATAATTGAAGAGCAATCGGAAAGTTGAAAGTCTTTCTGTTTGTACAATTGATCACTCTGTTTTATATTGCAGCTTTAAATTAGACAGAATGACTACTTGAGAATATTACTAGATATAAATTCAGGCAATATTTTATTACCTTGCTCATTCTTGTGCACAAAATCACAATTCCACACAAGTCTTAATCAGCCACTTTTCTTCAGTTAAAGGGCCTTAAATTTGCCAGGAAACACAACTGTTGCACTTTTTTATTTTTTTCATTTAGAAATGTTAAATATTTGTTTGTGAAATCTGTCCAAAAATGTTTATACTAGCCGTATATCTGAGAAAGCAAGGGGTCTCAGCTGTGTCTGGCGCTGTTTAAGCAGTTAAACTGAAAGTCAACAGTTCATAGCTGCACCACCTCATGTTCTCAGCTGCCACGTCTCCCCGCCTGCCTGGGATGTTTACTGCTAAATATTGATAGACATCTGGAGTGCCATTCATCCACCATCATCAAACTTCAGCATCCCAGTGAAGTAGGCCCAGCCTCTCCTCGGCGTGTCACACATGTGCAGACACACACACATATACATGGAGGCACACCTGGGGAGAGGTGTTTGGCATCAGTGCCTTGCAGGGCCTTGGCCACAAAACCAAGCCCCATGGAATTAAGGAAGATTGGCTGCCCTCAAAGGCACAAGGTTTTGGCAAATAATTTATTGTGATTGGATGAATATGCCGCTATTAATATTAATACAGAATCTACATCACAAAATCTTTGTAAGCACAGGTGGTAATAACATTGTGTTGCTCCCTGACTAACAAAACTGGACCTGAGCTTCACAAATATTGTTTTGTGAGCAAGCAATTGATTTTTGGATATGTTTCTTCTGTCTCTTTGCTCGTTCCTGCAAAACAAAACAGCGTTTCAGGCCCGTGCCATTGAAGTGGCATTGTTTGTGTTTGTCATTGAGAGCAATGGTAGAGGGAAAGACCTGATGTTGGAGGAAAAGGCAAATTCAGGATAAACTGTCGAAATACATCAGTGGGATTGACAGAGTTTCAGCGGTTCTGTTTTCACCGCAAGCCTCTTCACGTTAGAGAGAGATACTTGCACGGGGTCAGATTGGAAACATGTGTTGTGTGAGCACCATGGAGAGAATGATCCTCCATCTTATTAGTGGAGAACTCAGAGTACACTACACTGGGGTTTACTAGACACACAAAAGAAGGAGATACGGGAGGAAAAAAACAAGGCTCTTTTGTCTTTTCTTAATTATTCATGCCCGGGAGGGATGCTCTCTCTCCTTTGTTTCTGTCAGCTGACACATGTACAGGTATGATGGTGCAGGCAGGGTGTGTGCGTGTGTTTATATATTTGTGTTAGTCTCTGTTTGGGTTTTTGTAATTGTGCAGAAATGCCAGTTAAATGCACGAGTCTCTCTTTGTCTGCGTATTATCATCAGACTCGATGTGTCCGTCAGTGTCTGTGCACATGGGTGACACGGAGCCGGTCCAGCCACGTTGGAAGCAGCAGCTTTTCTCCACAGTCCAAATCAAAGTGAGGAAGGAAGCGCAATGATGAGCCCAGCAGTTTGAGCTGATGGGCTCTTTAAATCCACCACAGACAACAGCAGCTCGGCGACGACCCTGCCCCACGCTCTAATCGCTTCAAATGAAGTCATGAAGGAAACAGAGCACAGCCAGCCTGAGCTCTCCTGTTCCACAAGGTGCAGCAGGACTTGTTTGTGCAGAATGTCTGGCAATTAAAAATAATTGGGAAGCAGGTTTGCTCGCGAATCTTCCAAGAGTGCCAGTTATGATCTAATGAAGCTTCATTAGGCATGCTGAAAGCTGAGAGCGCCGTATGACAACGGCAATTAGCCAGGATCATAGGCAAAAAATAATCATTAAAAAATACCTCGGCCAAGATTAGCTTTTCACTTAATGACCAATTCATTAGCTAATTGATTTCTTATTAGTTACAGGCAGAGACGACTGTTTGGGGTACTGGTGCTGGTAATTAACAGCATTTACGCCATTAGTCAATTGCTTAATTTTCCAGGAAAACAACTTTGGAGGGGAGCATAGCTGGAGGCTTAGGGCCATTTGCTTTTTGCTCCTCTGCTGTGTTATCTCTTTAATATCGAGAGGGGAATCGTCTTTCAGCTTAGGGGTTGTTAACACGCACTAATACCTACTGATTACCCAGTCATGTCATGTGACCATGCGTTTGGTGCCTGAGTCCATCTGAGACGAGATAGATGGATGAGGAGAAGGAGGGATGAGAGAGGTGATGTAATTAAAAGAAAAAAAACATCAGGAATTGCACTACAAATTTGTTCTATTTTATATTTAATGTGACACTTTTTTTCAGCAGCACATCTGTGCTGCTTGCACCTATAGATTAGGTGAACCAAATGAATTAAGAGGGAATTAGATTAATTATTGCTCTCAGCTGCTGATGTCTTCTGAGGGTCTTGTTCCTTCCATCAGCTCGGAGTTAAAGCAGACCAAGATGGATGGATGAGCAGTGACAGGTGCTCCCTGCCTACAGCAGCTCACTGAGCTTTCAACTGGCAGCTTATAATGACTGTCTGGAGAGGATAGGCACCACTGACCACTTAACTAACATGTGGAACGACATGTAAAACAATCTAAAATGAAGCTATATAGCAAGATTTTCAGAGGTCAGTCAATTATTGCTGATGGCCTGTCTTAGCTTTTCTCATCATTGATTAATCAGAAGACATAGTTATGACTTCTTTACAAAAAATATGGCCCACTTTTTAAAGATGGCTGCCTGTACTGCCTGCATGTAGCAGAAATTGCAGTTTTTATTCTTGTCTATCTCCACCGTCCTCGTCCTCTTGCATCTGACTGCACTGCATTTACTTTTGACCGCTTACCTTCCACCAGTGCTAAAAATTCCCACTTCCTAACTATGCAGTAGCAGCACCAGCGCTTGTCTGTATGTCCAGCAGATGCCCAAAATGTCAAAGCTGAGGCACACCATGATAAGTCAAAAATACCGCATGCCAGTCTTAGCTGTGCTTCAGTGTCTAAATGTCATCTAAAGACGTCAAACAATGTTTGAGATCTACAAAAAGCGGACTTGAGTTTAACTGCAGTCACTGGAGTTCTGGCCTCTGTCTCTTTGGAGGGGAGATGAGAGATTCAAAGGGATGAGATGACAGACATGTCTGATAGAAGAGAGGCAGTGATTTGGCCCATCAAAGTCTGCCTTCAGCCAACAGACACAGCCTGCGGCGCATGCTGGATCAGTCTAACGCTGAACACGCTCGTGCCCCGCTCCTAAACGGGCCACTTGGTGCTATGCAGCTAGTTTTAGTGATAGCTTCTTGATGATTAACCAGGGATTTATGTATTTATGTGTGTGCGAATGTTTGTAAGTCAAAAGGGAAGCTAAGGGTGCAAGTGTGCGAAACGGAACCATTTTGGGGACCCAGTGGCGCTCTTCATCATCCCAGCTACAGAGGGCACTCCTGTTTGATCACACACTAACCTCCAAACACATAAAAACAAGCGTCTTCTTCTTCATCTGCCACTGTTCTCATCCTAATCTCTAGCATCTGTTCTCCATTTATTCTTTCTCCCTCCGCTCTACCTCTCTGTTTTCCTGGGTAGACCTCTTCTATGTGTTTTCCTCACCTTTTTTATCTCTCAATCTCCCCTCAAATCCACTATACCCTTCTGTCTCTCCTCCGTCTCCTCTGTCTGTGTCGGGTCTTTGCTTCTGTTAATTAATTCTAATGAAGTCATCTATCAAGGACTCTTCTTTCCTCAACACCACGACATAAATCACTCTCTGTAAAAGATGCTATCCCTCTTTCTCCTTTGCTCCCTGCACTATAAGCAGAAAAGTCTCTCTCTCTCTTTTCTCTCTCTCTCTCTCTCTCTCTCTCTCTCTCCAGACCAGGCTTTAATTGTGTGATTGAGAAAGTGTAGCATCACTCCATTAAAGCCAGTCTGCCTCAAATGGCCGCTCTCCGGCTGACACCAGAGGGACCCCTTATAGCCTGCTGTGGTGAGACACACACACACACACAAAGCAAAGTGACTTAAAACAGACACTTATTGTAAATGGGCCTCATTGGTCTCTGAAGACGTTGTTAACATGTCTGTGGGATGGTTTCCCTGCCAAGAGGGAACTTGATCCATCTCCACATTTACAAAATTAATTTTTATTACAAGCTGTGACTGACTAACACTGCCCAAATCGGGATTTATTTGCTCCCACAACGCTCGGTAGTAATTTCAAATGGACAGCACTGAAAGATCTAACTGAAATCAGGATCAAACCGACTGCTGCGTGTATATTTCTTTGCCTTCTTCTTTGTGTTCTTCTGCTCTTCTGGTGGATGGACAGCAAAAATTAGACAATTACATAAGTAGCATTTTCTTTTTATGGCTTCAGGTCACTGCACTGTGTCCCCACCAAAGATGATGATGCAAATCTGATGTAACAAAATGTACACAGAAAGCCCAGACACGTCTAAATAATGTATAAATGATACGTCTTGTTAGCCTTGACTCACAGGTTCAGTTGTCTTCTTGTGCACCAAATGATCAATGTCCTCCTATTATCCTCATGCACTCTCTCCAGTTCCATTCCCAATTCTCCCCGCCTCTCCCCGGGTCTTTCATGTTGCCCTCTGGGAGCCAAACAAAACATGGTTTTCTACTGCAAATAAGGAGCTAAAACACCATGTGATCAGTCATGAATTATTTGAATGCTATTGATTTGTATAAATTGTTGCATCCCCCCAGAGTCTTTGACCATAGGAACAACGGGATCTGTACAGGGACTTGAGGAAAACACTCTCATTTTCTTGGCTTGAAAGAAAAGGCATCAGCATTAAGAAGATGCTAGTAATTAACGAGTAGCTTTAAGAGCAAACTAGGCTTGTTAGGGAGCGAGAATCGTGAGTGTGTGTTTGATTTATCAAGAATTGTCAGTGGATTACTGTGTTTCCTGCAAATCTGCACTGCATTTAAGGGTATAATGTCAATTTCATGCCTTTTTTTTCCTCCCAAACTAGAGGCCCTGGTGCCCTGTGGGTAGATAGCAGTTAGAGAATACTCAGGGAAAGATAACAATCCAAAAAGGAGAACCAACATATTCCCAAAACATCCCAGTTGAGTGTGAGCTAATGTTCAGCATATTGTGGTATTTTCATGTTGAATTTTTTCTTTCTTTTTTTTTGCCCCGAAAGCCTCATTTAGATGGCAGACAAGGCTTTTGAACACAGAACAGCCTGTAGTCTCTGTGGACCGCTGCAGCTCTGCGAAAGGACCTAAATGAAGGCTCCAGACAACGTAGCAAACCATGAGATCGCTGCACCCGCAGACAAGCCAGAGGACTCTAATAAACACACACACAATCACTGTCATTAACACGACTGCAACTTCAAATCTTCTTTGTCCTCATAGAAAAGGTTTACTTTTTTTTTTTTTTTGTGCGTACCAGGGGAAGAATCCAATTTTCCGTTTTTCTGCACAGGCCCACATCTGTACAGCATCTCTGCATTGCTAAATCAAATTCAAGTAAACCACTTTATTGCGTTTTTTTTTTTTTTTTCTTTTACCGTTCCACTGTCCCTATAGAACCAGATGATGATATTTGAAGATAAGCTCTAAAACAGGCTTTATGTTCATGGAAATTACATTAGAAGACAGAGGTGCTGTAGTTGCTTTTTAAGTTGAATTTTCTTAAGTCCCTCTTCGCTCTTGGGGCCAAGTATAACATTTAGACAATCACATCTGTCAAATGTTGAGAAGAGGATGGATACATGCATGTAAAAACACTCTTATTATTTTTTTTGTCTCACTTTTACCCAGTTTCTTTCTTTCTTTCTTTTTTTAACACATGCACAGCTGTTAGCACAAGAATCAGTTAAGTCATGCTGACACTTTTTTTTTTAAATTGCTAATTTTAGAAGGATTTTTTGTAAATGACTCCTCTCATAAGTGAAAAAAAAAATAATCTTGGCCAACTTCCAGGAGGTGAGCTCTGCATTTAGCCTGATCCGTCCCTTCACACATGAGGGATTAGTGTGGCGGAGGGAACAGGTTGAAGCAGTGCTGTGGCATTTTGCTGGAGTGAAGACTTGTGTCCAAAGCAGGCAGCGGCTGCTCTGACCCTCTCTGTATTCCCCGTCTCCTTCAAATGTGAAATACTCCAGAGGGATTCAAACCTTCACACATGCTCCACAGAGCTCTAAAGCAGCTCAATTCTCTCTCTCTCTTTTTTTTTTTTTTTTTTTACAAAATGCTGCCCAGATGTGTAGATCTGGTGTGCGATCAACGGGAGCAACGAAATCCTATTTCAGTCGTTGCTTTGCATTGCTACAGTATGTCCCCCACTTTATCTCCCCTTCCTCCATACTGTCTCCCCCCCCTCTCTCTTCCCTCCTCTCTCTCTCTCTCCCTCTCTCTCTCTCTATCTCTCTCTCTCTCTCTCTACTCTCCACCAGCCAGCACAGACTCATTTAAGTCTGCTGATGTCTTGATAATGTTCCAAAGCCTTCACAAGCAGGTAGAGGAGGAATTCCTCAGCTCCCTAATTAGCAAGAAATGGGCGATCAGGGCATGACTGGGTTTATGGACAGTAAAAGACACAACTCGCCACGTCCTGAAACTGAGCGAGGACTGCATTTTAGTTCTTACTACAAAAGGAACATGCTGCCTCTTGGAAGTTGTGGCGCTCAGGCTATTTTTTTTTTTAGCACATTAAATAAAGTGCAAAGGTGGACTATCAGTATCTTCCAGGGTAGTTTTTGAGATTATGTGCTTAGCTAGTTCAAATAACCACAAAGACATACCAAGAATAACCCTTGTAGAGTGGTTGTGAATGTGATTTTATGATTATGAGAGAATGCAATGGTCGCAGCTGCTTACTAGTGAATGAATTAGAAAGGCAATTAAATTTTAAAAAATAAAAAATTAGATCTCTAACCTGATGATAGTATACACACTGTGTCATCATTAAAATTACAATAAAAAATAAATATAGCATGAACCCCAAACTATAAAAATACAGTACAATGTTGCAGCATAATAATAATAATAATAATAATAATAATAATAATAATAATAATAATAATAATAATAATAATAATAATTTCTCTGTTATGCTTTGCACTTTAATTTAATTCTATTTGTCCTGTGGCCGGACACACTGGCTAAAATAATCAACAATAACAACAGTGTAATAAATAAGTTAGTGAATAATTAAAAATAACAGGCTTTTGCTGGTGCAGCAGGGAAGGCGGGGTGTTGGAATCGTGGGGAATGAACGGCGAAGTGAAAAATATGATTGAGGCCCCTTTAAGAGTTTTTGGCCACTAAACTGTAGCGACACCAGCGTTGGTGCGTAAAGAGCATCCCTCCTGGATTTCTTCTGATATTCCTCCAGGCTGCCGCTGATTGGACAACAACATGCCTCAACGTCTGAGAGATAACATGCACTAAATATGTGCGCACTAAATGGTTAGAGGACGTGGACCTGAGAAAACCAGAGTTTACTACAGCTGCTGTTTAATTAACAGAGAATAAACTCAAATAAAAATGTAGTAAAGCTGAAGCATTAAATAGATACACGGTGCTGCACTTATTTTAATTAGGCGCTGTGTTCGTCATTCATATTAAACATGCGTTGCCTATAGGCCTTCTGGCAATATGTTTTCCTTATTATTCTGGGGGAATGTTTTGTTTCACGGAAGAAGAGCAAATAAGCTTTAGTGCTGAAAATACAAAGTGATGTTGAAAAAAAATACTTAATAAATGTACTTACATATGTGGTGGTAAATATTCTACATATACAGACTAATTGGTTTAAAATGTCAGATTGCGGGTTTTTTGAGTTTCTGAATGTGCAAACTGTCAAATCCAACAGGAACATATTTTAAATTACGCATTAAAATAACCACCTAACAAATAAAAATGTAGAATTCTATTTTTGATATCTTAAAGTTAGATGGCACACGCAAAAGTCGTGCGTAAAACTTTGGATATTCACCTTAATTTAATTTTAAAAGCCCCCGTTGGTGGATTATTTCGTTCCAAACACGTGCGCCCCCCTCTTTTTTTTTTTTCTTCGTAAGCGCCACTTCATTGCGGGATGATATTGAGGCACACGACTGGGAGCGCAGATTTGCGTCTTAAAGAGGATTTAGGTCTATTAACAACAAAAGGCGCAGTTCATGGCACAAGGGAGAGACCTCGACTTGTGCGTCAGCCGCAGCGATGTGAAGCGGGCTGCGCTGATAAATGGAGAGACATCAAACCGAGTCATTAGAGAGCTGAGATATGAGACCTTCACAGTGGCGGGCCCGCTCAGGGCGCAACACCCAGGGGATCCCACTCCTCTGCCGGCCTTTTGTGTTTGTGTGCTGGACTGATGAACGACTTAGATAACGTTAAGCCATTATGGGCTCACTTATTCCCATGAAAAAGCCTGTAAATAGAGGGAACATTTTTTCACTGCTGATATCTTATTGATTTCTATCCCATATTTGTGACCAGAAACCGCAGAGGATTACAAGCGAATGCACAAAAGGGAATTTACAACAGTTCAATATTAATAACAACATTATCCCTTAATTATGTGTTTCTTGCTGTTGAGTCAGTTTTGATTTCTAGTGTGTGTTTAGATGTATGTGAAATACACTTGTGGGCAGAAAGTTGCTGGAAATCACCTTAAAATCCCAAGAAATGAGAAGTTACCTGCACTAGAATTAGTTTAAAAAAATCTTATATTAATCTGTTATGATGTTTCACATGATTAGGGTTAGTTAGTGTATTTATGTTGGAGCAGATCTCTGTATTTTCTGTTAGTTCTGAGCTTTCAGGTGCTGGTTTGACTCTGCATACATGCGTTTAGAATTGTGAGCTAATCCCACTTTATAGATCAGCTGATATTCAACACAATCACAGGCTGGAGGTGGCTCATGGGCACAGATAAGCTTTCAAACACATTTGTCAACTCAACAAACAATAAAAAAAAAAAAAATCAAGGGGAAATTCCACAAACCCAGCATTCGTATCTTCCTAAATCGCGTTAATTAAATTTTCGCCGAATTAATTAGACGTAACAGCCATATACAGCCTCCTCGCAGGAGTGAGCCACCGTAGGCATTTTAATGACCCCGTAATTCAATTAACCGCCTCCATCAGTTCCATCATTGATTTGTGGAAGAAGGAGAAGAAGGAGAAGGAGAAGAAAAAAAAAAAAAAGCTGCTGAAAGTTGAATTCTGCAAAGTCGAGGCGGCCTGTAATTGCTCAAGACACAGAGATCGGAGGGAAAGAGGGGGTGGGGGGGCTGGGCTGAGTTGGCCGTGTATAAATAGTGTGCTCTCAAATACACAGTCACAACAGCAGGAGTGATCTCACCTCCTCTCCACCCCTTCTATCTATCGCTGCTGCCTGCCTGCCTCCCAAAAAAAAAAAAAAAAAAAAAAAAAAAAAAGAAAATCCAGAGCGTATCCGTGAGCAGAGCTGGTGTATATAGACACGGTAAGGTATATACTGAGAATTCACGGTGGATTTCCCCTGACCAGGACCACTACTGAGCCACAGAGCCGACCATGGAAGAACTTACGGCATTCGTGTCGAAATCTTTCGATCAGAAAAGCAAGGAGAGCAGCAAAGAGAGTATCACGTACAGGGAAGTTTTGGAGAGCGGCTTGACAAGGGCGAGGGAGCTGGGCAGCCCGGAGACAAACCTGCAGGACATAACGGAGAGCAACCACTGCCCGGTGCATCTGTTCAAGGACCACGTCGAGCTGGAAAAGGAGAAACTGAAGGACTTTAACGTTTCGAGGGCGACAGAGGGTAAGAGATTTATTTATTATTTTCTTTTCATTTTTCATTTAGAAGAAATGTTCCGTGTTGCTTGTCGGGCAAGTTCAGTTGTCTTGCACCGGGAGCGATATTTTTTTCTCTCTTTACAAATGCTTACAAATCTGCGCGTAAAAAAAAGAGTTGATGGTTTAAACACGTTTAGTTACTGTAGTTTTCTGAAAGTTAACAGATAATTCTGTTATTACGGTGATTATTTTACATAGCAGGAGGCGGGCCCTTTGCCTGGCCGTCGTTTTAACTGTTTAATGATTGTTTTCAGACGTTCAGTCTTTGGCTAAACGGGGGAAAAATGATCACAGGGTCTTTTTTAATACATTTTTTCTGATAGAACTATATTATATCTGTGCTGTTTGATATTGGCTTTACCTTTATTTGGATGGAAATG
The DNA here is from genome assembly GCF_000690725.1 of Stegastes partitus. Taxonomy (NCBI): domain Eukaryota; kingdom Metazoa; phylum Chordata; class Actinopteri; family Pomacentridae; genus Stegastes; species Stegastes partitus. The sequence goes on along the minus strand of NW_007577738.1, from coordinate 1,492,844 downwards.
TAACATTTTGAGGCAATGCTAAAATATTTGGCCACTGTTAATCCAAGACGAGTGTGCGTAAAACTGCCGCACTCCACTTTATTTATCTTTTGTATTTTATACTGTTCTGTGCACTCTTAGGGGCATTTTATAATATAGCAGGCATTATTTGAAAGTTCATGTTATTTTGTGTGTTTTATAATCTAAAGCCCGCATGTGCTTTGCCATGCTACTTCTGGGGACTCACTAAATCTGTTTTTCAGATGTAAAATTGTGCGTAATTTTAAAATTCTGCCACTGAACACACTCATAAAATGGAAAAGCCTGTCTTTTATTAATTGTTGATGGACAGCTGGACAGGCCTCCTTTTCCCCTGTAGTCAGTCAGTGTGCAGTGGGCAGACTTGTAAACATTTAATAGGTCATTTTGACTTCTTTCTATATTTATGCTGCAACAAGAACTAAAAAAAGAGGGTCAGCTGTATTATTCTGCCTTCCATTAAACCCAGCCGACAGACATTGGTGCCTGGTTTTGTCTGTAGGGGGTTAATTTGATCAGCATTTATTTAAAATCAAATGGCTTTCAGTTTTGAGAGAAAAAGCACAATTTCACATCAGCAAACTACAAACAGTAAAATGCGACTGAACAGGCCAGTAATTGCCGCAGTTGTCAACTCTGTTACTAATAATAACACACTGATAACACCTAATAGCAGCCTACAGTATAGTGTAATAAAAATAGAACAGCCTATATAGTGACAGCTTTGCAGGGTAGTAGTGAGAATTACAGACATTTTACGGATTAATGATGAGAAATGGTAAAGCTAAGCCTTTTTATTTATAGCCTGAAATAACCTCAGTCTGTTTTACGCTGGCGACTAATTAGGCCCAAATCTTCTCCGTTTAGTCGAAGCTTAATTCTCTGCTCTTTAAATCGCTTATAGCCTTATTAGGCTTACATGCCATGCACTGACTGATCTACTTTTATAACGGCACTGACATTACCGCTGACTTATGGAGGCTGGAAATGCAGCCACAGGCCTCTCTCTCTCTCTTGAAGGAATAGGCTGCGTAATGTGTGTGTGTGTGTGTGTGTGTGTGTGAGTGTGTGTGTTGCTGTCAAATTGCCAGGCCTAAGGCCCCTGTCAGGGCCCTGTGTGAGGCTATATGTGCGACCTGCAATGCGTGATGTTGTGCGTGTGTGAATGAGAGAAGGAATAAAGAAAAGCGAGGTGTTTGTGTTTACGCAAAGCTTTCCATTCTTAAACGCGTCTTCCTCTGTATTTCCTCCCCCAACATGGGCCGTTTAACAGGGATATACGAGTGTAAGGAGAAAAAGGAGGACGTGAAGTCCGAGGACGAGGACGCACAGGGCAAACTGAAGCAGCGGAGGAGTCGCACGAACTTCACCTTGGAGCAGCTCAACGAGCTGGAGCGGCTCTTCGACGAGACACACTACCCGGACGCGTTCATGAGAGAGGAGCTGAGCCAGCGGCTGGGACTGTCCGAGGCCAGAGTGCAGGTGAGGATTTCCTTTATGCTCATTTTTCTAAAACAAAAAACTCATGCACTGGAAATCAAATCAATGTGCTGCTGCTGCTGTGAGAGCAACAGACACGTTTTTCCTGCTAATATTCCTGCAGGGACTGGAGCCTCGACTGCGCCTTTGTTTGCTGGTGACTGTTTTTTTTGGTGTTGTGAAGCGATATTAGTGTCCTGTAAAGACTCAGGCAGAGGCTAATGTAGTTCTTAGCTGTATGAGAGGGTGAAGTGTTCAGTTCATCACTGCGCTCTGTGGGAATTGTGTTAATGATCTAATCAGCCCTTGATTTATGCTGCAAACAAACACCGTTATAATTAAGAAAAAAAAAAGATGAAATAATGCGCCTCATTAAGGAGAAAAAGCAGACCTTATGGATTCATCTTAAAACAATTACCACATCAGAAAACCTCCTACATAATACAGCGATGCTTTTATTTATTTCTAACATTTAAAAATAAATCTTTAAAGAATCCTGTCAGCAGGGTTTATCGTAATGTGGATTTTCGATCTTATAAAAGCATTTATGTGTCGTGTTTAAATCATAGCGCAAAGCGAGGTTTGTCATTAGTTTCTTTTGTGATATAAAATAGTTTTGTGTATTCTGAAACATGCAGAAAACTCAAAGGATGCGAGCTATAGTGTACAAGCAGGCTGAGAGATTAAAAACAGCCCCAAGTCTAAATACTCCAGTAACATACAAAACACTGGGTTTTTTAAAGTCCCTTCTATTTCATAGTGTTTGTGGCGTCCTAAAGGGAGTTTTGTGCAAGTATCTGCAAAAATTGCTGCACAATTACTGTGGATTTGAGGATTTGTTCCATGAATCCATATTTAGACTAAATATTAAAAACGCCAATCAGGGGGATTTTGTTTCCTCTGCTATGCGATTAAAAACAAGGATTTTTTGGGTTGTTTTTTGTTTAATCGGCGGTGTGTTAGTATCAGTCATTCCTGTCAAACAAGTGTAAACTGCCTTGAATCATCCTGGATGTACCGACCTACTGTAGGCCTGCGGACTCCTACTGTTACGACCCGAGCAGGCTTGTATGGAGGTGGGGGGGCGGGGGGGAGGCAGAAAAAAAAATCCCAAGCAATGATTAAAATGAATGAAGAGCCTGAATGGCTGCTTCAGGGGACGCGCTCTTATGTCAACTCGTATCCCTCCTCATTTTCTTTGTAATATCTGCCACTGGCTTGATGTAGTGTCCCCATAAAAACAGATTAGAAATAATTCAATTGTGGGCCAACTCTGCTGCTGTTCAGCTATGTCTAACAGGATGAATAAGCCCCATCATGGAGCTTTATAAGCCCACCGACTACCATTTTGAGCTCGAACACTGTCGGACCGGGTTGACAGTAGTCGCCTATAACACGGAGGGGAAACGCTGTAATTATGGCAAATAAAGTGTGTTCATAAAAATAATTTATGGTGTAAATATGGCTGATAAGGAGCTGGCAGCTCGCTGGAGCGTGTTTCTTTGGGTAAATCGCGCAGAATCCGTGCGCTTCTTTAAACATTTTCCCTTTTAAAGACACTTGTATTTTTTTTTTACGCACACGGACATGTGTTGTGTGTGTGTTTTTTTTCTTCCTCCTCTCCGGGTTTAGTGAGAGTGAATTGCAGCAGAGGCTGTTGCAGGCTGTGAACCTGCGCTCCGAGCAGCTGTCAATGAATCTAATTGAAAGTTATGAGAGCTTGGTGAGGAGCAGGCAGTAATTCGGTTAGGACTAATATCTTTGGGTTTCTGGCGCGCTGCTAAATTAAATGTCATTATTCACTGTCTCTAATAAAAAATCAAAAAGGAAATGAGATTAGGGTATTTGTGAAGCGCATCATTGAGTGGCCCTTAATGAAGAAATAACTGTCTGAACCAGTGTAGTTCACTTTGCTTAACATACTGGCGCGTAATTGGAATTGATCTCGGGCCCGTCTAATATTAGCCTTGATTTATCTGAGGGATTACTGTGCGTCTATGCAAAATCACCTGGGATTTTCATAAACACCTTTTTTTTCTACCATCATTTACCATTGTGGAGCCGATAGCTCACAGCAAATACAATCATGACAATTTATAGTAAATAATAATAATAAGGAGGGCATCCTATGAAATTATTTTACTTTAAGTTTATCTCATTTACAATTGCTAAAAAGGTTGATGGAACGTCTAAATGCTGTGATATAAAATAAAAAAAAAATACATTTCTAGGATTATTTCTGGTGCATTCGAGCAATACATTTTTATTTCCTCGTCACTTTTTTCTTGCTTCCTGCTCGTCCCAGTCCCTAATAGACACTTTATCGACTGCCCTCTTATTGCTCTTCCATCGACACGCAGCTGAACGTCGCTTTTACGCAGCTTCCAAACGGCACCTCCACTCATCCTCCTCCTCCTCCTCCTTCTCCTCATCCTCCTCATCAGTCTGCGCCCTTTGTGGTCCGCGACCAGCCGCTAATTTCGCATCTGTAAATGATAATCATTGCGGGGTCGAAGGGGAGGGGAGATAATGTTATTCAACGAGGCAAATTAAGTTGATGGTGATTAACAATAGGCCGCAGCCTGCAGCCTGCTGCTGCAGAGACAGGCAGCAAATTGGAAGGTGCTTAACGAATTATTATTATTATTTTATCATCTTAACGAAATACAGAAACAGTGTTCTTGTAATACACCATCTATTGTGTAATTGTGGTGTGGTGTTTTTTTTTTTTTTTGTTAAATATGAAATTTATAGTAGTTTTGTTGGGTTTTATTATTTAAACCTTTAATTTTATGATTATTTCCCATAATAATTTGCTGAAATGTTGCATATTAAGTTTTTTTCCCCCTGTTATTTAGTTTTTCCAATCTGAATTTATATTTAACCTTTTATATCCACTTTTTTATTCTATCATTCATTCACTCTAAATAAGCTAAATGAGATGTATTTCCTCAGGTGTAAGCTGTCCCTTATTCTTCTTTTTCAAACATCTGGCCTTCCCCTTAATTACAATATTATCCTAACAATTTGGATACGACAATAAATAGGACATGGATGTGTATTTGTGTTTATTTATTTATGTGGTTAAATTGGATTTAGTCTTCTTTGAGCATATCTAATAAATTTCATATTGTTGTTTTTTCAATTGCAGGTTTGGTTTCAGAACAGAAGAGCAAAATGTCGAAAACAAGAAAACCAGATGCACAAAGGTAAATGTCTTCTGAATAATCTCTTTCGTCTTCTTCTTATTTTGGGGTTGTTTTAGTTTTTTTTTTCTTTTTCTTTCTTTCTTTCTTTCTTTTTTTTTTTTTTTTAACAATTTGACACAATTTGACCATTTTTGACTGCATGTGGAAAAACTCTGACCTACCTCATCTCACATAACAACAACTGTCTGGCTGTCTGACAGACATCTTTCCCTTCTCTCCAGGTGTTATTCTGGGCAGCGGCAGTCACCTCGACGCATGCAGAGTTGCACCCTATGTCAATATGGGTGCCCTCCGGATGCCCTTCCAACAGGTAGGCCGCGCTTTTCATATTGGCTGACAAAGCTCGACAAACGCAGAAAAAGCCTCCAGTCAGGGAGCGCAAACTGAAGTTGAATTAAATGTGGAAAAGTTCAAATAAATCCAGTTGCTGAACAGAGGTGATTAGTCAGCATGTTGAGATGGGATACTTTGTATTTGTTGGAGGTGGCGGCTCAGACCTGAGTGCACCTTTCACCTCCTGCCTGTGTGAAGGTAGGCTGTGCAGGTAGAGGAGAGCTGGATGGACAGTTGATGTGCTGCTATCTGCTTTTGCGTCCTGGCTGCTGTGTTGTCTGTTTGACCCTTGTGAAAAGCAGCGGCCTAATTAAGCCAACAGTACGGCAGGCGTGAGCACATAAAAGAGATGATGAAAGCGGGGAATGGAGTGGGCTCTGATGGATATTGGCGTTGAGCTGCACTGGCAGGGGTGGAGGCTTGAGGCCTGCATACAGAGAGAGGCACGATGCACGAGGCGGAAGCATGCTCAGACTCAGATATCACAACGCAACATATGCATATAAAACAAGCGGCTGGACAGGGGTTTGGTCGGTTAAGGTCACAACTCGTACCTGCAAGGTGTTCTTGTCTTTCTGCACTGTCAACAAGAAAATAAAGGAAAAATCATCATCTTCTAAAGATGGCGAACATTTGTGTAGTTGTGCACAAAGATAGAAACAGGACACACAAACACTCTGAGCTTTCACCTGTTCCGTCAGAGTCCGGATCAATTTCTGTCATGACTCCACAAAATCAAGTTTCTTTATTGGTTTTCCATCAGGGCTTCTGCATTTTAATCAGACGTCTTTGCGCCACATGTTTTCACATTATTAGTCACAGATGCAGTGTGTTGCCTGCTTTGTTGGTAAATGAGATATGTGGAAAAGTTTGTTGTTCGCACAAGGTTTTGTTTGGATGCCACTGCTGTGCTCAGCAACTATTAATTTGCGGTTCAAATTAATTTTCCCTTTCATTTAGCGACTTCAAAATAAGTCACTTTTGGTATTTTTATGCCAGTATGAAAGGGAGCAAAGTGAAAAAAATAATATTTAGTCAAGTTAAAACTTTGACTTTCTATCGTTCTATTTTGGTTGGAGAAGAAAGCATGAAATACTTTAGTTTTCCCACTTCTTCCTGTGGTGTTTGAAACACATGAGAAATGGCAACAGGCTCAGCTCTCTCCCTCTGAAGTAAGCGGATGCTTAATTTTCACCTACTTCTTATAAAATAATTGCCAAGAATGTGAAAACTGATATCCTATGCTCCTTATGGTTTCTTTTTCCCCTTGACTCAGGAATATGTCTGGATAAATATTTATAACTCCAAATATGTGAATATCTTTTTAGTGCAAAATTGTTTATTTATGCAATTGAATACATAATCAGGATAACAAGACTGCATATTTCCAAGGGTATAACGGAGTCCTCAGTCTGAATTAAACAAATCTGTTCTGGGTCCTAGAAAGACTTTGATTCTAGACGATTAAATTGGATGTGGTGTCTGAGAGCAATGTATGATTCATTAACTTTTAGAATAGCTGACATGAAAAAAGGGCTAAAGCGCAGAGTGCAGCCCTTAACTATTTTCTTAGAAAACACACTGTAAGCAACAGCTTTGAGGGGGTAAAATTTGAGGGGGAATTTAATAGTGTCAGACTGTGAAACCTAAATCCTCAACTCTACACACACACGCACACACACACACACACGCCCGCGCACACACATGCCCTGAGGCGCTCATGCTGACTAACTTTATATTTTGCTGCTCTGCAGGTCCAAGCACAGCTCCAGTTAGATGGGGTGACCCACTCCCACCCCCACCTGCACCCTCACCTGGCTGCTCATGCTCCCTACCTGATGTTCCCACCCCCTCCCTTCGGACTACCAATCGCATCTCTCGCTGACTCGGCCTCCGCAGCGGCGGCGGTGGCAGCAGCTGCCAAAAGCAACAGCAAGAACTCGAGCATCGCCGACCTGCGACTCAAGGCAAGAAAACACACCGAGGCTCTGGGACTCTGACCCCACCGGGCTGCCCCTCCGCTCGCCTGATGCCCATAATCGCCTCTCACACAAGACTGAGCCTGTGAAAGGGCCGTGACACTCACAGCTAAAACTAAAATAAACAAAAAACACTGAGTGAGAATGAAAGAGAGGAACACATACAGAGAGGGGGGAGACAGAGAGTGTGTGTGAGAGAGAAAGGGGGAGAACAGTGGAGGAAGAAAATAAAAAAAGAAGGAGGGAGCGAGAAAATTGTCACAAAACCAGCTGCCAAAACAAACCACTTGTAGAGAACGGTAATTAAATACCAATGAAATCACCTTTTACTTTTCGCCCAACAGGCAGGACTTCTGCGGGGCCAGTGGCTCAGTCCACTCCAGGCACAGATCACATCCCAAGGACCGTACAAACACATGTGGATGTCTGTCTGAGGGCCGGCCGGGGCCCGTCAGACCAGAAGACGTTAGAACAAAGCAAACTGGCAGGCAGCAGCAGGGCCAAAAGCAGAGCCTCGCTGACGCTGGCTGCCGCCATGTTGACAAGGGTTGAGCTTTGGGGAAAACAGACCCACACACCACCTCACGAGGCATTGGAACGGCTCTCATCTTTTACCCCCCTCTCTCCCGCCCCCTCTGCCCCGCCGCCCCACACTAGAAAAAAAAAAAAGAGAAGAAAAAAAGAAAACATTTTTAAAAAAAGGCCATATTTGTCTCCAACCACTGTGTTCCCTGCTGCTGCCAAGTGCATGAGCTCTAATGGAGGACCGTTGTGGGACTGGTCTCCATCCACACCTGACACAAACGCTCGTCACCTGTTTTTAACACTGCCATTCAACATGCCCACAAATCCCCCTTCAAAGTCAAAGGTCTCCATTACAAGTCTGATACTCCTTCCTCTTATGGACTCGTGCTGTAACAAAAGCAACAATTCCTCTATTTTTTCTTTGCTGCAGAGGGGAGAGACGTTATTCTGCGTTGCTGGGCATGTGTCACGGCGAGACTTGGTTCGCATCACTCCTCACAGTGTGCTCTCTCTCTCTCTCTGTGTCTTTATTTCTTTCTGTTTATTGTGTTGTATCTTGGGTAAAGAAGTGAAGATAGCCTTTGCACTTCATGTCGTGTACGTGGGTGTTTACAAATGGCACTACAAGCAGATACTACTTTACTAATTAAAACGGGGGAGCGGGATTTGATATCGTCATGTGATCAGCGAAACAGGACATTATCTTGGATAAAGGGTATATGGGATTTTGATTTCTTTTCTTCTTTTTGTAATTCTGAAAATATGAAGAAAGCATCAGTCAAACTGAAATGCAATGGTGTGCAGTTTAAGTGCAATACTGTAAATAGCAAAAAAGTAAAAACAGCTAGCAGTTAATCCTCAACGATAAAGAGACCCAATGACTTTTTTTCTTTTTGTTGTGTTTTTTTTTCATGCACTGTTGGAGTGTTGAATTTCTTTGCCAAACACGCCAGTTTTTCTTACGACAGTGTATATTTTGTTCGAGGAAAGTCACTCAAAACCAGGTGCCATATCCCACATAACCTCCTATGTATTCAAACTGTTTTGTATACATCAGGCACAGCTGTCACTTGTTGAGGAAGACATGAGCACATTTTTTTGGATGCTGCAGAAATTAGGGTAAATAAAAAGTCTCTTAACTACTCTACTAACAACAATTCCTTTATGTTTGGATTTTGGAAAACTATTCATGTTAAAATCAACAAATCAGCACTGTAACCCCCAAACCAGGCAGTTGTTTACGATATGATTAGCTTAATTTTGCATGTTATATGTGACATTTCATCTTTTGAGTTCCAAATAATCCAGACTGTATTTTTTACAAATTGTACCAAAACATTTGGATGAAATTCAAAGATTAGTTTGAGAACCTTTTTTTAAAAACACTGCTGTCAGAGCTGCGCTAAATACGTAGATCGGTTTCCGGTCTACGTACCTCTAACAGTCTCCAAACAACATTTTCTGTGTTAACAGACCTCCATTTAGAAATGTTTATCTATGTCTCCATTTTAAATTAAACATATGGGTGTTTTATTTATTATTTTGTCTGAAAGTTTATGAAAGATGAAATAGTTGAACTACAAGTGTACATTTTTACATGGCTTTGCATTTATTTTTGTATGTTTTTTTTAAGTGTTAAATTTGAATTAGGAGGTGTGGCTGTAGTGCATTGTTTGCCTAAAAAAAAAAAAAAAATGTAGCGTGTCCGAGTTTACAAACATTTCAGGGATGGTTGAATTAAACAATACTCCATGGAATTTGTTGTACCCATTAAAATGATTACCATTTCATATGCAAGCATGCCTAAACATGAATCATCGTACAGTTTGTTTTTCCCCTTTTGATTCACAAAATATGAATGTACATCTTGTACAAGTAAACTATCAATAAAGTTATAAATATTTGTACTTGAGTTTTAAAATACTTTGATAACGTTGAAGCTCCAGCAAAGAAAAACTCTGGGTTTTCATACACAACGTGATGCATGGCTGCTGTGGAAACATACTTTGCAATTTAGCCTACGCAAGAACACAAACAAGACGATAATCCCCGTAAATTACTTGGAAAGACAGCGCTAACCACATTTTCGAGATAATAACAGCAGTCCGGGACTAATCCTCTTCCCTAATGTCCTGGGTATTTTTCGTGATGCAGATTCATGTTCCGCTCCGTTGTCTCGCTGTCGTGTTGTGGCTGATGCTCAGCAACTGTCTCAACCTATGGATCAATATCAATATCAGTCCAGAGTTTGACATTCACACAGGCTCCACGTTAGCCGGCTCGGGCTCATCACATCCAATCTGTGCCACACACCAGCGGAGAAAATTGAGCTGCTATAAAATCCAGATGCAACCCGTTTTCTGGAGGCTCCCGCATGGGTCCATCTCTTTCTCTCTCCCAGTGTTTGTCAGAATGACACAGATAGGATTGGTATGGAAAGTGGGGCTGTAATGTCGTCAAATAGAAGCAAGATGGCTGTAACTGGAGTGGGGAAGCCTGCATGTGCGGAGGGGGAAAATAGAAGGCAAGCAAGAGATTTAAGGGATACTGTATGTATGTCATGTAATCCTCTCTGACCTGGATGCTCAAAGAGGAGCTTTTGTCCTTGTTTCAGTGATTAACTTTAAGCAGATGACATCAGAAGGTCAAGAAATGTTCATCAGCTTCTGCATTTAAAGTTGCGCACATATAGCTGAACGCTCCCACCACACATACTAAATTTTGCACATCTAAAAAGAGTCTGTTTTTTAAGTGTATTAGCTTCCTCTGGGAGCCTAATTCCAGATGTGTGTATACAAAGTAATTGCACCGTGTGCTATAGTGGCTTATTGTCCGAGCCCCCGTACAGGAATTAGCCCAAATGGCGTCCTGTTGAGTGCGGTACCCCCTAGAAGGTTGCTGCACGTTTAATTTGTACCTCTTTGCTCATACATCAAGATTGAGTGATATAGTCGCAGACTGATGGCTCCGTATTTACCCGGTGACCTCCTCCGGCTGAGGCCAGGTCTGGAAATAACAGCATCCTTTTATGTGTACTAATAATTAGCAAGGCACACACGGCCATCCATCAACCACCAATGAGCCGTGGCTGCTTTGTCAACATGTTCAAGCACATAACGCTATTTGTGTTGGCCACGAGTAACAAATACACAATAATATATTAACAGAAGAGAGGACTGTGTGTGTGTGAGTGTGTGTGGATATTCAGTCTTACATTTACATCTGGTTTTATTGCTGATGACCTTTTGTTGTGTTGTTGTTTTTGGTGGAGAATCTGGCTTTTAGTTTTGGACTGAATTCTGCTCAAATTCATAACTGATTGTGGTATAAATGAGCACATTTCTCAAGAAACATTTTTAAATTTTTCCTTCTCGTATTTCTTTTCCGTCGTCCGGTTTCGAGGAAGCCAGATCTCCACAACATGTGAGTCCCAGAAGTCTGTTACCTCGGTGCTACGCCCCACTAGCCTATCAGGGGTCAAGTGCTCAGGGGTCACGTGAAAATAGTTTTTATCACATTTCATTCTCATAATCCTCTTTGAAATGTCACACACAACTATGATCAGACGGAATGTAGGCTGTCGTAGCCTCAACAGAAAGCTCTGCAGGGCACCGGTAATGGTGTGAAATGACAGAGCTCATGGGCCTGAGAAGACAGCGTATATTTAGCTCAAAGACACCAAGTTAGAGCTTTTGTCATGCTATATCACAATAACTCAAGGGGGGCTACTTTGCAGCAACTCTGCACATAACAGTCTGCTTGGTTGAGCTGGAGAGTTGTTTTTTTTCTTTTTTTTCCACCACCAACTTTTGTGGTTCTTAAATCCCGAGTAAATCCTGTTCCGGCAGTTTCAGTTGTAGCTTGAAGTGAAGCCACCCAGAGAAACCTCAGCTGAAAACAATCGAGCTGAAGTGCTGAAGTCACTACGGTCGGCCGCGGATCAAAGGCCGCCTTTCATCCCGGTTTGTTTGGGTTAGACTTTGGTTTGCTTTGTTGGATAATGCTCATAAATGTATCTGGAGTCATCAACAGTGCAAAACTATATTAAAACTAACATTTTAAGTCTGGGTCAACACTCTGTCTTTTTTTGTTTTGGTTTGTTTTGTTTTTTTTTTGTTGCAATGGAAAGTGTCAAGAATTTAAACTTAGAATATTAAGAGGGGGAAAAAAAAAAGTGAAGCATTAAGTTCACATTCCGTCCAGCTGTTTATGTTACACTCATTAGCCATTTATTTCCACTTTAAGCATTCAGCTGGTGTTGTTGTAATCCAAGTAAAGTTATTGAATAAAAACACAGTGTTTTCTGTCCTATTGCGGTGTCAATTACAAGTCATTACTAAATCTATCTGCTCCATCGACAAACACTTTGTGTCAAAATAAAAAAAAACAAAAATAATTTCATCTTAACATTGCATCAGTCACATTCCTCTGCTGTTTTTTTTGTTGTTGTTTTTATCAGCATCTATCACACTCATTTATCACATACTCTCTCTGCAATAGGTGTGGTATTTAAAAGACAGATGTAGTAAGAGATAAGAAACATAAAATACAAGGTGGCTCTGTTTGGCTTGTTTGGTTTGGGCTTTAATCCTCTGCTTGGTTCTGGTTTGACTGGCTTTCTGTGATGCGGGGTGTCGTTGCAGCTCCATCCAGTGGGCTCAGAGTATTTCTGACCGCAGCTTTTCCATGTTCTCCTCTAGTTTCAGCCTCTCCGCTGCCAGACGGATCCATTTACGAGTTGGGAACGGTCTCAGATTAATGGCAAAGTCAAATGGCGGCCAAGTCAAAGTTTATTCTCAGTTTAATGACACTAAAAAAATGATCAAACAAGCTGACATGAATAATGTAATGGATTTATTTATGGAGTTTCAAGACACAACGTTACAGAATTTATTAGGATTAAAGAAACATTTACCTTTTTATGTATGAATCGGGCTTTTCGCAGAAGACATTTTGACACGTCACAGGAGTAAAAACGCTGGTGTAAATAATAAAATGATCGATGGCTGCATTCCATTTAGTTTAGGGTTCTATACTGTCAAACTAACATGGCACACTGGGACACCTGAAGAGATGAACCCCTGTGTAAATGTTATTGGTAAGACTTGCTTTTCTATGACAAGACAAAATGTGTGAATATTTCAGATTTTTACAATTTACAACCAGTTATTCTCCATTAACTGAGGACACAGAATCCACAGTTTGGCAACATCAAGGTGTTTTTGTCTATTTAAACACTAATCAGTGGGAAGATTTTCAAATCAATTGCATGATTTTGAATAAATAAATGAAAAAAAAACAGCAACTATATGTTGCTTTTTACAGCTACTGTTGTAATCATATATTTAATGAATTCTTCTTACAGGAAGGTTTTTGGTGGAGCTACGACTTTATAGCAAATGGACTTCTTTGTTTCCAGTGTCACAGGAAAATGAAAAAAATTGGGACTAACCATGAACTATTGACAACAACAACAAAAGAGGATTAACCCTCCATGATATGATCCTTAGTTTTCCTTAAGAGCAGTTTTAAAGTGGCCATCGTGGCAGTGTCTGACTATCAGCTGATCCAAAACTGAGAGAGATGTAGAGGCAATGGTCGGTACAAACTTGTCACTCCCTGCAGCTATTCCTTTAATTATACATAACTTTCATACCCTTTTATTACCTTGATATAATTTAAACAGGTGAATTGTATAAAAATTCAGACCCATACGGATGGAAATTAGCTACAGAGACCACAACTGTTTTCTATACTAGGCTGTAAACGTGTTTATTTCTGGTATTTTATCATGATACTCTATGGGGATTCATTCGCTTTTCAGTTTGCTTCAGTTTAACATGCTCTTCTACAATATCCTTTTCTAAATTTTACCTTTTTGCACATGTCCGATAAAACCAGACACCCTTGGCTATGTTGTAAAGAGGTATGTTCGTTTACAAGATTCTCCCCAAACCAAAAAAACAGAAAAATGAAAGTACACTGTTCTAATGATATTCAGAGAAATAGAAATGTTTCTGTGCAGAGTATCAGATAACCTCAGTGCACATAGTTGTAGTGCAAAAGGAGATAACCTCATTGTGTAACGTGAGCGTGCTGTAAGTGTGACGACTTTAGACATCAGAGTCTCTGCTCTTGTTGTTGCTCATGTTCAAAAGCGCTTTTTGAACTGCCCAGAGTCCACAAGAACATATGAATTCTATTGTCAAGTGGCTTTTGTTTTGGAATATAATGTATTTCGAAGGGATAAAAACATCCCCCGATAAATGATGCATCATTGCTTTTCTTTTTTTTGAAAAAAAAAAAAGAAAAAAAGAAAAAGAAACATGGTGAATATGGTACAAATAAACATTCCACAGCAGTTTAAAACCATAATTCATTTTGAAATATCCTCCATTGAAGTCCTGAGTAACAAACACTTCAGTGGAGCTGTTTTCAAAAATATGTTCCTTAAAATGTCAAATCTCTTTGCTGGAGTCTCCTTCAAAGCTGTTTTTAATTACACATCTTCAAACCAGTATTTAGACAACAAATTCACCCTGAGAAAATTATCATTGCATATTAATGTGATCAATAATCCCGACCAAACGGCAGTTTTATTTCCAGCCGGGCTGCCTGTTTATCTGAGCCGCACTTCGCTGCAGAAACAACTCGCTCCATCCTGCCACAGAGAATTCAGTCGATAGCGTTTGGCTCGCACGCACAAACAGTTTAGGTTGTGTTCATATTTACAAAAAATTAATCTAAATGGGAAAGCAAATACGATTAAGTTGAGAAACTGAAACGGATGTCAACAGCGAACATTTGCGAACCATCCCAACAGACCATCAGAGTGAATTCCAAGACTATTAGCTTTAGTTAGCTCAGATTGCCAGGAGGCCTCAAATTCACATTCCTCATCTCGGTGCATGTTAGGCCAGTTACACAGTACAGACGCAGGCGGTTCACTGTCATCTTTTAATGGCATTTGTCACACCGAGTGACTCAACTGCCTGAGTGAAGTTAGCCATTAAACTCTTTGTTACTGGGAGAAATTGAACTGTTGGGTAAAAATATCATTTCTCATGAAAAACAGACAGATTTCACTGATGCTGCACCAAACTTTTTCCAAGACTGTATGACAGTACAAAATAACTTTCCTCACTTTTACTTTGTGGGTTCTTATCACAATCAGTCACCCAAAGTGATTTATGCTAATCTGGACTAAGGCGGAGCAAAGGTCACCAAAATGATTTCTCCTTTTCAACACTGAGATTTCTCAGAAGCTTTTTTTTTTTTTTTTGTTTTGATGTGGTGCTGCAAAACATCTGCTTGACAGACAATTAGCTCTGATACTGTTCCAAAGCCAGGCAAAGAGGCTTTGCACCTTGTTAAAAGATTCCACTACTGACAGGGAGGCCATCCTGGGCTGCAAGCATGTGCCTAGTTTGTGTGATGTAACAAAATTAATGAATAACACCACTCGCACTTTGATTGTAATCTGTTTGTCTGAACCAACTTGGCCGCATTTGCACATGCAGTAATCATCATCATAGTTAAGTGTGTTGAGAAATAAGGACGTTTGGAAAAACTATTTTTGGGGCCCGCCGCTGATAATGTTGCATGAAAATATGATTTTGTGTATTTTTAAAAAAAAGGCTCTTCTGATGATTTAAAAGGTTGTTATGTGTGTCTTGTTTCATCTCATCCATCTTTATCGTTGAGAAATCCTGTCTGTATGAATTGCAACAACAGTTACATTTTGGGGTTAAAGTAATGAAGTTAGATTTTTATCAACATAAAGAGGAAATTAGCCGATACTGAACAACATGTTCCCTGGCAATGGACCTATGTAATTTGCTTTCTACCAAAATATCTGATGTTGCAATACAATATCCATCATAGCAACTGCAGTGCTATTAAACTTTGTGATGTTTTAGGCGTAGTATCTTAAGGTGAGGGAAGATCATGGTCTTGGTTTAATACAAAAATGACTTGACTCATGGAGCATGGCGTGTTTAAAATGCTGATAAATCTTTCCATGTCCTTAATTAAAATGTTTTGCCATCTAAACCTAAGCACATGCATTATTTAGGATGTGAACCCAGGTCTCAGATGTCAGTCTTTTATTTTGTTTGTTCTGCACCTCCTTGGCAGTTGTTGTGCTTCATTCATTTGAAAAAAAACAACACTGTGTGAACATAATCCAAGCATCAGACACGATACATCACCATAGCATCACTGGGAAAACAAACAAATACTTTATGTTTTCTCATCTGATCTCATCTTATCTCATCTCATCTCATCCAACAATGCATCTCACCTTAACAAGAATCATTTTAAAAGACAAACCTGCGTGCCTGGGTGTCCTCTGCAGGGTGATGGGAAGGAGATTTTTTTTTTTTACAAGGAAGGAGCCTTACAGCAATCAGACCGAGGGTGAATGTTAATGAAAAAGCAAACAGCCCACCGCTGCAATTTGTGCTGGAAACCATGTTTGAGCAATTGCTGCAGCTCTGTACTCTGCTCCTTTTCCCCTGCAAACAAGGAGCACTTCAGGGAAAATAATTATCTGTCATTTCCAGTCTGAGGGTCAAATGCATTTAGATGCAAATGAAAACAACTTCCGGTTCTGGAGTCTCGCTAATGAAATGGAAAAATGCAAATACAGTGCAGAAAACATTTTTTTTCTCTGCTGTGATCAAAACTATCTGATCACTGAGAGCTTGTTTGGGAAACTAGCGGGCAACTTCTTGCCAAGTTTTGGCTTCTCGGACTAAAAAGGGGATTGTAAGAATACAAGAAGACTGATGGTGATTTTGAATCTGCATTGATGTAGAACCATGGACAGAACTGGTCCAAAGTCAAAATGAAACAGTAAAGACATATTTCAAACTAAAATCTAAGTCTATTTCCGCCATGGTCAAAGAGATGTTTGCCACTAATCATTTAACACGAAGCCTCTGCTGCAAATCCACAAAGAGATTTAGGTGTAGATGAACAGATTAAGGTTTGAGTCGTTGGTCAATAGCCATACTTTCCAAGGCCAAAAGGTCAAATCTGACTGAATGAATTCACATTTTTTTCCCTCAGGGAACATTTTGGTTGTAGGAAAAGTGATTTACATAAAATATGATCACCAGCTCTCCGCGTGTAGTGAGGAAAAAATAACCGAAGCTTTCAGGACTGCACATGAGCCTGATTTGAATCCGTATTAATATTTAACACTGCGTCTAAGACCTAAAAAAGACTTTGTTTTAATGCTAAAATAACCATCTGTCCAGCTATTATTCCTATGCTGAATATAGAAAGCTATTCTAAAAATCTTGAAGTTAAAACCTCAAAGGTAGAAAAATATATCTGTACATAGGCCAATCTGACAGAATCAACCATATTATCTCAGAAAATATGACCTTGTGAGTCAATGGGAAGAACAGAACCATTCTCCCCAAGATTTAATTAACATTCAGCTGCAACTAAACTCAAAATGTGACCCAAAATGGCGAGAGAAAATTAATTTGGTGATTGGAATGTATAGTTCACTGTTCAACAACACACCACTAAGCCCAGACATTATTAATGTTTTTTTTTGGGCCTTGACCTTGACTTACTACTGTTCAGCATCAAAAACTGAAACTGCACAAAAAATTTAAGTCGGTGTACTTCAGTACGAACATCTTTGTATGTTAATAGGACAATAACTTTCCTTCTGTCAATGCCACTTTAATTCCACACATATAGCATTTTTTTGACAAATGTAATTAACACACCTGGTGGAAATCTAATCTTCTCTCACTGATAACTGCAAGATCCACATCTGTTCAGTTTCTAGAAACTTGATTCTTATTGATCCTTTCAGCTACAAGCTGATTTTGATTAGGAATATTCATATACCTGTTGTTTTCATATGGCTGAATGCTGCTCTATAATTCCTGTTCTTAAGCAATACATATACATAACATTAAAATCCTTCTCATTGATTTAATTTCTTACTGAGCCTTTGATCAAACTGATTTATTTTTTTTGTATATAAGAGATACACATTTAGAAGTTTTTGTTTGGATAATTTCAACTTCTTGCTTTAAAATGGTTGAGATAAAACATCTATGTAGTCCCTGCTTCTGTCACCATGCAACCTTCAACATTGCTGCAGCTTGAGCACACCAGTACAACTACAACTCTGCTCAAACTCTGTAGACCTGCTCTACTCTACACAATGAAACTCCAGATGTCTAAATGTGTGTTTTTGAGGCTGTCATGGCGTTGAATACTGATTCCGTTCAGGATCTGTCTTCCAGCTTCTACAAAACACCAACTGGGTGAATGAAAAGGTGGAAAACTTGATGTTCTCCAGAGGGGGTCTTTCAAACTAGCTGAAGTCTCATTAAACTGCAATGTTCTGCTAGGAAACTTTGGCTCTTGACATCCATGCGGATGTTACTTTGGCATGTACCTCGGAGCTAAACATTGGTGCTGCCCCCAGCAGGACAATGAATCATTGCCACACTATAAAAACCGCTCAGGAGCAGCTCGAGGAACATGACCAAGAGCCGAAGGTGTTGATTCAGCCTCCTCAGATCTTAATCCAATCAAACATCCAGATGTGCTGGAACAAAAATAATCCACAAAGCCCATAGGACCCAAAGGAACCACTGCCAATGACTAGATACAACAGAACATTGCCATGGCTAACCAGCTCAGAGCGTCTTTAGTGGGACCTACATGGTATTATGCGGGTGGTTTTAATGTTGTGGCAAATTGGTGAATGTTTTCTTGTTTTAAACTATATCTCATTAAGAAATAATCTATTTTTAAAAAACCCCAACATTTTTGAGTACCTTCCTTCCATCAAAAACAAACAAACAAGCAAATCGTACATTAATAGAATTATATTGGCTGAAAAATTAGCCGGTTGCTGCTTTTAAAACCTGCCTTGCTTTTGTCACTTCAGTAGGAATTCATCATGATCAGCAGCAAAATGAGGGCGAGTAATGCAGCTGGTACAATAAGCCAACACAATGTGTAGCAAATTAATCAGGCTTGGCCCAAGGCTCGCTTTAGAAAAATGATCTCATTTGACCAGACGGGTCGGAGCTCCTCTCTAATCATATCATAGTACAACACCGGGACTCCTCCTCATCTTTGTTGTGGTCATTAGGAAAATAAAAACAACAACTTCACTGTCAGATTCTAAACAAGTATAAGCACAGCTAAACTCTTAGCTTCAGCGTTTGTTCGGTGATCAATTCATATATTTAATTAGGATGAATTATGCATATTTCTCCTCTAAATAGAAAACAGATGGATGGAAAAATTTGCTTGGACAGTGCTCAGATAATGATTTTATGCAAATCAAGATGTACTGACATGTATATTTGCAAACCTGACAGGATCAGACTGTGATCAAAATGGCAAAAAGGTTGATCTATGAAATGATCTATTCACATACAGCACATGCAAGAATGATCTTGCATAATTGAAAGTTAAACGCTAAAGCATGGTTTTAAAATTAAAAATCAATAAATGCACATTTGAATTCATCAGTGCTGCGTATGCATGTATATATATATAATCACACCACATGCACATCACACACTGGCACATGACGTTGTGATCTCTCAGATGAATCGGAGCCTTTAACCAAGTGCTGTAGTCTTATCTTCGGTCTACAACTGAACTCGGTGCATATGGCATCACGAGATAAATACGAATATAAATCATACAAAATGCATTCAAGAAAACTAAACAATTCCCATGACGGCCCACCGGGGTTATCTCCAGCCATGTAAAATAACAATATGTCATACACACACAACTGACCTCTCACCTTGCAAGGATTTTTACTGGCAAAGAGCAGTGCCTTTAGGGGGGCCTCCAGACTTGCAGCACATGCTCTCTGCACAATGGGTAACTTATAGCTCTCCCTTAAGGTGAAGAATAGGAAAATATTTCATACAATAAAGGCAAATGGGTCTATAAATTGCCTGAGGGAAAGCTAGCTTTCCTGATTGCTACTCATCTCACTGTTTCCCAAATGTTTTATACTCTTCTGACTGGTAATCAATAGCTACACATGCATCCTCTCAGCCAGCACTGGTCTTTTATAGTACGCCTAAGGAGTAGTTGTCAGTCAATGGCAACCTTATAAATAGACTGAGGCTGCATGTGGACAGATGGATGTTTTCCCTGTCAATTGTGCAATGCCACAGTCCAAACAGTCCGCTTTTGTTTTTCCACAAGAGGCTGTTGTATTGAACTGTGCTATGTAGGACACTAAAAAATCACTTCCTAAAAAGTTGTCCTCATAAAGGTTTTCAAATTGCAACGATAAGTAATTACTTTCAAGGCATTGATATGATCTTTTTTTTTTTTTTTTTTTTTTAATCGTATTATGGAAAAAATCCCTTTGGCTGTTAATAAGTTGAAGTGGAGTTTAATCTGCATGGTTTCAGGCATTTTCCACAAGTTAAAAGGTCAAATGGTCTAAAGAACAAGGTTTTCCCTGGTGAGACCAGTATGCTGGGGGAGAATAAACAAAATCTTTAATTTGTACAGCAATGTAGTCAAAAAGTTTATCTACATTTATCATAAGTTTTCAGCAATCTGAAACAGACAACTCAAACAAAAAGCTTACAATCCTAAAAGATCTTGAATATCTTTATAGTCTTTATAGTAAAAAGATTCAGTTGTAGTGGAGCGATAGACTGAGTAAAACAGGGGACTTTGTATTACATGGGCTTTAGTCTGACTCACTGGATGTAGACTGTGGGTATACCAGGTGTGTCAGAAAAGTTCCAGGACTGGTGTCACAAAAGATATATTTCAAATCCAAACTACAACTTTTGCCCTTTGAAGTAATCCCCCTGGAGTCTAATGCACTTTCCCAGCCTTCTCTGCCTTCACGCCGCCATGCACTCCTGGAAGGATTCTCCTGGGATCCTCTGCAGCTCTGTTGTCACAGCCATCTTGATGTCGTCCACATCTTCAAAACAGGTCCCCTTGATGAACCCCTCGAGTTTGGGGAAGAGGAAACAATCCCACAGAGCCAGGTGGGGTGAGTAGGGAGGTTGCTCCAGCACGGCCATGTTCTTCTCAGCCAGGAACTGTTGGATGCTCAGGGCGTTGTAAGCAGGCGTGCTGTCGTGATGAAGCAGCCACGACTTGTCCTGCTACAACTCTGGCCTCTTCTTGCGGACTGAAGCAAACCCTTCAGGATCTCTTTGTAGACGTGCTGGTTGAGTTTGTAGTTTGGGTTTGAAATATATCTGTTGTGACACCAGTCCTGGAACTTTTCTGACACACCTCGTACACCTGCTAGTGGCCATACATTTCATGTGCCATTCTCTTCCTGTTTCACTACCTGCATTTTAAAAACTTCTGCTCGCTACAGGAAATAGCAACCACCTCCGAACAACAACCCACACCCTGAAAATGACAAGTTTTGATCATATTTTGGATCATGTGGTTAGTTAGGTCTGCTTGGCTCTCTCAGTAAATGGTTGTAAAGATTAACAAAGAACATGTTTACAACATTTGCTACATTTCTTGCCTGTCAGTTTTAGCATTTTCCGAGCATGTTCCACTGAAATAAGTTCCCCACTGATGCTACTTTGCAGAAAGCACCATTGCTGCATTCTGGGCTTTGTGTTCGCCAAGTTGACTGTGGTTGGTTCAAAGAAGTCCAGCGAGTGCTCCTCTGACAGAATGATAAGAGAGAGTGGCCCGGTTATGCAAGACTAAATAGGCTTTAACTCTTCCAGACACCTGGTTAATTCATTTGAGACATTTCCTACTTCAGGTAATGTTTTGAATACATTTTCACACTGAACAAGGACTGCATTTGTCCGCCATCGCTTCATTTTGAAGCACATTTGGAGGGGATCTGTTAATGGAGGATGAACGCATGTAGTGACCAAACCATGCACTATTATACAAATTGTTCATCAACAACCTGACTAAAAGTGAACTTGAGAAACTGTGAACTTATTTAGTTACACATTCTAAGCTTCTTTTATTTCTGCTCATAATTACTCTATAAATAATCTGCAAAATATCTATTGAATATGAATAAAGCCAAAAACTCAACACATATAGTAAATGATGCCTACATCCAGTAGAAAGTGGTGCTAATGAATGAATTATTGTCACACTTTGTTTGAAAAGCTGTATTGTATGTAGGAGTTTAGAGATTTGTATGAACACCGTCACTTTCAGACACAGATGATTATCCACCAGTAAAAGAGACATCACTAAATCCAGCAAGGCTGCTGTTTGCTTTGAAGAGAACAGAGTACCTAATTACCCTTATTTACAGGACGCTTCTGAGTAAAGCATCATATTATCTTGCTGTGACAGATTCACTTGCCTAATAAATATGATCATTAGGATTTTCGCTTCTCCAGCTACGCCTTGTGGATATTTCTGCTTTGCTGGCAATCAGATAGATGCAAAAAAAGAAATGCATCTTTGAAGTAAAGGGCAGAGAACCCCATCGTGAGTTATTATGGATGTGTTGGAGGAATTTATAGAGTGTTATTGACGCCTGAAAACCCACAGGGATGTCACACACACACATAAACACACACAGATTAACACACTAACAAAAAAACAAATGTACTGTATAATCACCCTCAGAAAACAGTTATTTAAAAAATGTTTTCCTGTCTGAGCCTGATAACCGTTTCCTATCTGCACAGCAAATAAACATCGCAGGTAGATAATGTGGGACATGGTGATGAAACAGGATCAGCCCCGTTAAGGTTCTGTACGTCCCCACAGGCGCGTTTATGCTATATTGATGAGCAAATTAACAGGGTTTGATTTGACTAGAGAGGATTCTATGAATTCAATTGTGATTTAAATAGCACAGCCCACACCAGATGACTTTCAATGGGAAGCGGAAAATTGGCTCGCGCTAAATTGAGTTGTGCTTGTTATGATGAATGCTCAGCAGCATATCAATTTGAACTTAATTCATCATCACACCCAGCACTTACACAGAAGCAGATAACCCCTACTGTATGAACAAACACTTATCCAATGTGTATATTCAGTCAAATGTGTGTTTGTCAATAATTCCGCGATGACTCCTTTGACTGAACCTGTGTAGTTTGGATGCTAAACTTTATGAACTCTTCCTCCTCTCTGCTGTTATTCTGAGACCCAATTAGACGTACATATCCCACACAACGCTGCGGTTGGAGGCCAGAGTGCGTCTGTTTGTCCAAAGGGAAGAGGCGTGGGAGAAACACATACCCGCCAACACGCTGCACTGGGCACGGTGCATATCAATAGAAGCAGTAACTAATAACACTGGCTGCAGGTATGTCTCCGAACATCAGAGGGAGACGAGTGCAAAGGTTGTTTCATCTTTTATAGATCCTGTTTGAAAGCAGCAATTGCCTCAAAGAAAGACCGAGTGAAGAACCAAAGAGTGAGAACCGAAAGCCAGAGTGTGTGTGTTTGTGCAACTCACTAATGTGTTGATGTGCGTATAAATCATGCTTTCTTACATTTTTTGCGCGTACAATGTGCCCCGGCAGTGTAACTGGTCTGTTTGCAACAATCTCGCCTTGTCTTTGAAATTGTTTATGTGGGCCCAGATCCCTACGGTCGGATAAGCACAGGGCTGTAGGGTTCCCTGTGGAGGTCAGCCTTTCTAAAGCCCCCCTCCCTCATTTGCGATTGCCCTATGTGATAGCACCCAGCAGGCCTGAGAACATAGGCCTAATGTTCTGGATGGATGGTGCCATGAAAGAAGACAATTATCAGGCAGTGAGCGAGGTCTCCCAGGGTTATGGTTTTAGTCAGATTATTTATTTTATGTAGTTTTTGAAGCAGGAGCTTTAAAGTTTAACAGCCCTAGGGTTACTTTTTTTTTTTTCTTTTCCTGAGCCCTCGCTGTGTGTATTTGTGTGCGAGGGTGTATTGCAGGGAATAGGGTTTTTGATGATGTAATTGGCTATTATTGGATGTTTTCAGGCAATAACACTGTGCTTTTGTGTCTTGTTTTAAGGTGTAGTATGTGTGATATTGAATCGACTCCGCACAAGCCCTTTCTACACCCTTCAGCATGTTGGCCATAGCAGCTGCTCGATACGTGCACCAGAGGAATAGAGGTAGATGGAATTAGAGAGAGGGGCATATGCTGTCCACAATTACAAGTTTTGTTTCACAACAAAGTATTGTTTCTTTATTACAGTACATTTAGAAATCTCTCAGTGACAGAACCTGCATTTATAGGACTGTATACTGGATGTAGGTGAGATGGAAATAAACAGATTAAAAGCAGAAAATTCATCTACTGTATGTAGATGGATTTGTAGATGCCCCAGTTCCCACTTCAAATACAAATTGTCAGTTTTACTTTTCTTTTTGTCTATGGATTAAACGAACACACCACTAAATGTTAATTATGGTGCTTTAGAGCTACTGAAAGTTTCATCTTGCTTCCACTCTTTAAGCTAAACTATGCTATTCATCTCCTGGCTTCTGTACTTAATCCACAGATATGAAGATGGTATTGATCCTTTCTTCAAGCTCATGCCAAGAAAGAAAATAATTATATTTAGCAAAATTTTAAATGTTGCTTCAAAATTTTGGCATAATTTCAGTTTTTTTTCAGTAAGTTTGTTACACAGAAGGCTGTACTACAAAGCCAGTTTAATAAATTAGCAAGGTACGTTGATGGTAAAGCCACTATTTCAGTGGGAAGAAAGTGGCGCTCTTCCTGCTAGACCACAATAGTGACTTAAGCAGTGGAGCTAACGGGGTCTGAAGCAGGTTATGTTCAGAGTTTTGGATTTAAAATGGCTGTAAGAAGCATTTCCCTTCACGCAAATCAAATTGATGTTTGGCCAGAAGTTCAAGTTACATCCTGTGTTAGTGTCAGACCTAAATGCACTTCAATACAATATTATGTTACATACATGGAGTTTAACAGCTCTGGTCCTCAGGTGCAGCTGTCAGAATTAAGTGGCTTTCCAACAGTCTTCCTACCAGCATTCCTCTATTGCATCATTTGCAGTAGCAGCGTTTACCATCTTAAATTTTTATATTCCTTGTTGCTCTCAATTAGAATAACCTGTTGGTTAAAGTAGGTGGCACAGGATCGGTGCATTTTGTGTGGAAGAGGAGTCACGTGATGAGTAAAAACGCTCCCCTTTGTTTGAATGCACACAGAGTCTGAAGCAAAAAGCCTGGATTAACAAAGAAAGCTGACCTGACCAAGTTCTAGGTTTTACACAGAGAAAGCCTAGCTATGTCAAACTTGCTTCACAGTACAATCATCAGGGGTGGTGAAGAATCTGGGTCAGATCCAGGAAGAACATCAGATTTTAGTGCAGTTAAAGTGACGTAGCAATGCAGGGTATGGGTCTTGTTTAGTCAAATTTCTGGGGCAGGTTGACCATCAATCAATCCATTCTAAGGCTGACTGTTCAAGTACTACTGGTAAAATTATTAGTTGGTACGGGGGGTTTGATCACTACTAAACTTTGTTATGGGACCACATTGACTGATTGCTTTACTTGAAACCCAACAAGAAAAGAGTATCCTACCTGAACCACAATGAGCTAGACTAGCTTTCCACAAGCTAGTTAGCGAGGAGATGGTTTTGGTCCATTCAGGTTAACACAAAGACAAAATTATATATTGTCCACCTCAGTCTCCTCAAAAGAGTTCCTTCCCTTTGGCAGGATGCCACTCTCCTGTCTTCTTCTGCCACCTTTTCTTCTCTGACCTCTGCTCTCAGACAGGACTGGTACCATCTCACCGTATTTCTTGATATTTGGCAAGCAGTCAGCAACAGCCTGTGATTGGTACACTGACCCCAGAGCTGTTGTGAATTGATGACTGAGCAGAAACCAAACAATCTTAATTGCTAATGTATGTGTTCTTCATAATGCATCTATAGTGGAGGTGTGCAAGATTCTTTGTTTTTTCCACTGCCAAGTCTTTAGGACTTACGCACTTGCCAGACCTGAACTGAACTGACTGGTTGTTATAGAGTTCATGTCAGACAAACAGAAGTGACAAAAAAAAAGACATTAAAGGCAGTACTGTATGAGGATGCAAACCGTCATATAAAATATTCTATTCTGTTTCACCATAATGTAAAAAGCTTTGTGTAACAAAATGTTGTCCCTGCAGGGTATCTGTGCCTTGTGTGTTTTTCTTATAGAGCAAATGAGTTAGCTTTGAATGTGTGTTTGTATACGCCTTGTGGCGTGCTTCAGGCCATGAGCTAAACTGCTGGGTGCCATAGAGCAGCACAAGCTGTATCTGAGTGTATATACTACATTAGTTGCAGCGCCGTACAGATCATAATTACACAAGCTCAATTCAGTGTTTATCAATAAGCCTAAAGTCTCAGAGGATAAATGTTTAGCCGCATTATCTCACCGGAGATTCATAGTTGGATTTCTGCAGAACCTTCAGTTGTGCCACATTACGGCAGCTCCGTATGCGTGGCCAATAATACTACTTCCCGTGCAATCAGCCTCACTACTTTCCCAGCAAGCGGCCCCACGTCTCCTGCAATTACATCCTCCCTCTGTAATCTGTACTTCCACCCAAATGAGACCAGCCTGAGTAATTTGCGTGAAGATTCGCCAAATTAAGAAATATAATGGGCGAGAATCCGGTCTGTTCTCCTGGTTATTGAATACAGCAGCGCCGAAAGCACTGCTCTCTTTGTACCCTATTGTTTCTAGTGGGTAATCACATTCACGTCCCGATCCTGCGAGCCTGAGCCTCTCCCAAACGGAAAACAAAGGTGATCATGACAATCTGTAATATTAATCTGATTGGGTTAACAGTGTCTCTGGGGCTGCTCCAGCTTGACTCCCCAACCACCTGTGGCTGCGTTTTAATCCGATTGCACTAATTGCATATTCAAAATCAAGGCCTTGCCACCGTCTCCCCCCACCACTTTTACACATAACTTCTAATAGAACACCCTGTATTTCACATGAACACACACAAATTTGTAAATAATTACTATCACATGGGGGGAAAATAATAGGCGGCCCCAATTCAAATTCACTAGCTCGAGGCAGTGTGGTAATCATGGAGGAGAGCGGGACAGCGAGGATAAGGGATACGGGGTGAGGAGAGAGAGGGGAAGGTAATCACATTGTATAACAACCACAGAGTCTGACAGTTTGAAAAGAAAAAGAGTTCAGAGTGAATAATGAGCAACTTTGTACATAGTACTTGTGACTATATGTGCTACATCATTTGTCAGTAACAACTCTGTGTTCTTTGCTTTAAAACACCTGTTACACATAGTTAAAACAAACTCGGCGCAATCTAATGGATTCATTGTTCGCTTATGGATGGCTCCTTTTCAAATGGCCAGGTATATTTCGGTGGCTACAGGGCTATATTTGTTACTTAAAAGCAAACAACATACGCATTCTGGGAAGTTGGTGATGGATTGGATGTGTTATCTGCCTATTAGCACAACAGCCCATTATCAATGTGCCCAGGTTACTGCGCAAGCTGTAAAGCAATAAAGACAGCCTGATTCTAGCCACCGCTGAGTAGGAGTTCAGTGGCTGCCTGCGTCCTATCACTTTCAAATGAGCACCACAAATCACTTCAGCGGGATGCCTGCACCAGTAATGTGGCCATCAGCATATGAAAATATGTATGGGAGACCATCCAATTTGCTGCCAGCAGATAGAAGGAAGGAACCCGCAGTGTGCTGAGTGATTGTTAGATGGCTGGTCGCCGTGCATGCATACAGTGTGTGTATGTATGACTCCGAATGTGCATGTCTTGTTAATAACCGACAGAACAACATGTTATTGCATGTAACCCGTGTAAACAACATTTTTTAAAAATCATCAGAAATTGGACAGCAGTCGTTGCATTAATAAGCAAATCCGGAAAGAATCACAGTATAACAAGACAACCAGGGGGAAAAGTTGGGCTTGTTCGGTGTCTGTCTTCATGTACAATTTGTTTTTGTGTATATGTGTGTGTGTGTGTGTGTGGAAACATGCCTGTCTGCTTGTGATGATGTGTGCGTCTGTGTGTGCAGCTCGTATTTTGTACAAACCAGTCCGATTGTCACGAGGGTGTTTTGTGTGCACTTTGTTCTCTGCGCTGATCCTGTCCCTGGCAGAAAATAATTACAGTCTGTTTGTGAGCGGAGGGAGGACAACACAGAAACCAGCCTCATTTTACTGCTTCAGAGGACGTCACATCACCCAGGAAGAAGAGGAGGAGAGGGGGTGACAGAGGGAGAGACAATAGCAGACGAGACCATTAGATGTGAATGCTAATTACTCCACCTTATATTGGACATCTGTCAAACCACCCACTTCACATAATAAATCTAAACCTTGTGCGCTTAACACACACTTCACGCGTGGGCACTCGGAGGTAAATCACATCTCTTTCTTACTCCAAACACCTGGAATAATAAGGTTTGTCCAAACTCATGAGAAAAAAGAAACAAGGGCCTCATTTTTTGGTAGACGAACAAAAAAAAACCCAGTGAAACTCACAAGCAAAGCGTTTGCCGATTTTTTAAGATAAATCAGACAACACAGTGCTGGAGACAATGTTGCCTCTTTTATAAGGATTTATTACACGCGTACTCACAAATGCACCCACAGACGGCGTCGACCCCCCTCTCGAAACACTCAGCCCGAGGATTTACATATTGTACACTCAGACATGCATACACACTCATTAGGAGAGGGGGCTCGTGCATGCTATGTGCTCCATGACGGTAGATGATACCCACCCTCCTGACAAGAGATCTGAGAGAGATCCCTGTGTAAGAGAAAACAGCGTTGAAGGCTCCTAATATCTTTGATAGCGTCGTTATGGTAATGATCAGGCGTGATGTAAAATTCATGAAGTGTACCTAGCATTTGAGGATTGCCAATACTTGTTCTGCTGGCAAGGAGGAGGATACAGAAAACATGTTACAGAAGTCCCGCATGCAGATGTTGTTATGCTCTCGCCCTAATTGTTTTTCGACAGTTAAGTGCAGCTAAATGACTTTCATGTGTTGGCATGTATGCACAAGGAGGGAATTGCTTCTTACCTTTTTCTTTCAGCTGTTTGGCAGAGTGCTTGTTGGAACAAAACATCGCCTTCCTAATTATTGCAACCATTAGACCTATTAATTTGCCCAGTCAAACAATCCAGACAGACATTGTATAAAAATACCAACAATAGAAATATTGTGATTTCCCAGTGAACATCTAAGCTCAGCCAAACCCAAGAAAAATGCAAAAACAATCAGAAGGGGTCTGCAGCGGAAACCTGGACCATTCTGTCACTTCAAAAAGTCTCTGCATCAACCTGTCCATCATTGACAGTTATGAGTTTGGACTCTCTCCCTCTCTGATAGTCAGTGTGTACGCTGTGTGTGTTTGTGTACGTGTGTGTGTCTAAGATCTCTGAGGAGTGTCTTTCAAACGAATTTCCATTGAGCACTCATCAGTGGGAGGTCCAGGTCCATTGGAGATGGCGTATTCACTCTGAAATCACACAGCTAACCAGGACTGTCAGCCAATCAGGATGTTTTTGATTTTTCTTGAAATCCACACTCAGTTCAGATTAACCTGGACTCCGACACAGACATCAGAATGGAGTGTGATTAGATGGCTGTGGATGTTCACATCTGGGGAACAATTAGCCCGGATGCACAGCCAAGCTGGAGTGAACAGAAGTGACAGTACTGTCAGGTTTGACAAGTGACTTGAGCTGTTCCAAATTTAGCGCCATTGAAGTTACACGAGGGTGAAATCGGGTCAAAGACATGTAAAGTGAAAAGGGGTCACTTTGCCTTGGGAACCACTGTCACCTCACAGGAGCACATAAAAGAACTGTAACAAATGTAAATGTGAATTTTGTTGTGGTTTGGAAATTCAAGAAAACTCCTGCTGGCTGCTGGATTTGGTCATTTTGACAGTACACAATCACAGTACAGTTACAGTGTGTAGAAGACTTTCTTCTGTTGACCCAGTCCAGAGGATGGTGCTTTCCACATATGCCCAGTGCAGTATGCATCAGTTAGAGTTTCAGATCAAGTGCACCTCATCCAAGTCAACATTTACTGTATGTCTGGACACACATGGATCCATTCTAGGCCTCATGTTAGTTGCTCTCTCTTTGGTCTCATTGGGAGGCCGCCATATGAAACATTTGGAGAAGGAGCACTGGAAGAAGTCCCAGATCCTGGAGGTCAGAAAAGTCATGGGGATCACATTTTCAAAGGATCTGTTGGGTGAATTCCATTGACTCTTCTTGAACCTGCGACTTTTTAATTCACTGATTAACATAATACATGCTTCAACTGGAATCCCACAGTCTTAACAAAGCTGCACCAGTTTCTGAGAGTTAGAACAGAACAATTATGCGGCCATCAGTTTGTCACCATGTACACCACTATCTACCAGGTGTTATATTGTTTGTGTTGTACAATTTGTTTCTGCCTGTTATCAAAGCTGAAGTCTGAAAACAAAAGGAAACCGTTTTCTTTCAGAAACTGGACACTGGTGGATTGCCAGTGATGAAATGACAAAGAACGTCTGTCAGTTGGATGTTTGATGCAGGCTCGAATTGAATGAGAAATCGTGAGCAGAGAAAGCAAACACTCTTTGAAGTACATTATTTCATGACATGCTGTCCTCATTGGTGGATGTGAGGTAGTGAATTAGTGGAGGAATGTAAGTGTTTTTCTTCAAGAGCGTCCAAAAGCTTTAACAATTAACATCTGGGACTCCTAAACCCAGCTTCAGTCCACTCATTTCATTTTCATTTATCAACAGAACTTCCTCTGAAGGAAGAAACACATAAAGAACCGACAGATAAAGCCATAGAGTGTTGAATATGTAAAGATTCTAATCTACAGTCTTTCATTCAGTTACTGCCAGATTGCTTAAAACTTCTTTGATTTTGACAGCTGAAAAACCAAAGGAAACCAATGACAACACTTTGGCGACGTGGCAATGGAAACATACCCGTAAACAGATAGCTTAAGTTATCTTTGTTTTACAAAGTTCACTGGCTTCCAATTCCTTCTGCCGGTTGTATAGCTCTGCACACCTCTCCATCCGGGATATCTTTTTTCTTCTTTTTAGGACGGTAGGATTGTGTTGTTAGTGTTGACGACTAACTCAGTTGTTACTGACCAGTCATTCAGTGTGTTGTGTATTTACTGCAGAATAAGATGTACATCCCCTCCTGACTCAAAATCTGTGCAAGCTGGTGGAAAGACTCTAGTTATGGTTCGGTTTCAGCTAGTCTTCAGGTATGTACTAAAGTAGAATTAAAGCTGCTATTATCAAGATATATATAATAATGGTTAATAGTAAGTCTATATGTAATGTAATTGTCAAAAAAAAAAAAACAGATAATTACCGCATTTCAGCTTTGTGAATGATTTTAGCATCTTTTAACACAGTTTCAGTTTTACTGCTGACACTTTTAGTGCTGTGATTCATTCTCATCACTTTATTAAAAAAAACTATACAGTACCAGGAAGCTGTTTTTAGGGGAAAGACTGCTGTTTGCTGAGCAGGTAGTGTCATGTGGTTCATCAGACAAAGCTAGTAACCAGCTGCAAACATGGTGGAACATTTAGAAGCTAAAGAGACATTTCTTACTTGTTAGACACCCTATTCTATACAAACCAAAACAAGTGCTTAAAGGAGAGCAAAAAGAGTCTGTATAATATAATACAAAATAGATTATGACCATGTATGTATGTATGCATGCATATGCTATATATACAGTCAGTCGTCACATCCTGAGTGAAACACCTTTGTTTTGGGGAATTTTGGCCTCATTTCTCTCATATACCTATTCACAGTGGAGCTATCATGAGACTACAAGGACTGTTAACTCTACGTGATGAGAAATTTTTTTATATTTTCTAAATTGAAATCCAAATTTCTTATGTGGTCAGAAATCTCCTTTAGTTCAATATCCCACACAGAGGCTTGGTAAACGTTTTGTCTTGCTTGGAGATAAAGTACAGGATCCTCATTATATCATAACACTGCCCTTAGGGTAGGAATATATTCATTAGTTGCTCTCCAGCCTATGGCAAAAAGTTTAGGAGATGAAATTTGCTAGTGCATGGGAAATATGCTTATTTGCTTTCTTGCCAATAGTCAGATGAGTAGCTACTACTATCAATTTGTACATTTAAAAGTATGGCCAGCAGTCGGTTTTCTTGAACTTAGCATAGAGAGTGGAAACAGAATGAAACAGTTAGCCTGGCTCTGTCCAAAGACAATAACATCCTCCCGCCAGCATCTACGAGGCTCACAAATTACCACATTGTATCTTGTTAGTTTAATACTATGAAAGATGATTAAAAAGGACATTCTGTTGTCTTTGGATGGAGCCATTCTTGCTGTTTTCTCTGTGATTATAAAGCCACTTAGAATGTATCGCATGAGCAACATCTTTGCAGAGCAGCAGCAGCAGCTCTGGTGCTCCCTGGATGATTTCTGAGGAGGCGTTCAGGAGCTGCGCTGAACTGCAGGTTACCTGCATTTTGGAAGCATGAATGCACAATCACTGGGGTTAAGTGTATAAAAACAGACTTGAAGCTAAAAAATATGCTTTAATAAGAGTTAAATGTGCAACATTACTTTGCATATTCAAAAACAAAAAAACAGAGCATTGGCATGTATTCCAAAATGGCTTTTAAATATGAAGTGAAAGGTGCAAAGAGCAGAGCTTGAGCTGTAATTTTCTCATCCTCACATGACTTTTTTCTGGGTTTAAATTCAGCCTTCCCATAATGTTTTTGCTCCTCTTCTCTACAAAGCTTGTTCTCACAGTAACTTCCCTCCACCCTCCTCCTCTCTGCACCACTTTGACCTGGTGGGGTCCAGCTGTGTCTGCTCCCACACCTGTACACCATTTTACCCTCATAGTTCCCACTATGGAAACATGTTGACTGACAGCTGCACTTCAAAGATCTGTTCTCTCTCTCTCTCTCTCTCTCTCTCTCTCTGTCTCTCTCTCTGTCTGTCTCTCTCTCTCTCTCTGTCTCTCTCTCTCTCTCTCTCTCTCTCTCTGTCTGTCTCTCTCTCTCTCTTTTGCCTTTTCATGGTTATCATCTGTTGTTGGGAGTTGCAGAGAAGGAAAGAAAAAGAGAGCAAACCAGTCTGAGGCAGCCGGTTGTGTTGTGGGGCCAATTTAGATGATTGGCCTTGAAATGCAAGCTGAAACGGGCTTCCCTGTGTTCCTTTAAAGTGACCCGTGCCCGGCAGTGTAATGTAAAATTATCCTTGCCGTGTTTGTGTTGTGTCAGATGTGGTGACTGGCAGAAACTGTTAGTAATTGTCTAAGTGCTCCGGTGTGTCAAAGCTGTCCGTCACTCATCCCAGCCCCCTCCTCCTTAGTTCTGCTTCTTCAGCTTCTCATAATATTTTCACTGAACTGCGGAGGACAAACTACTTTCAGTGATGGAGTTGTCACATTGGTGCTTTTGCTTGGAAAAATATTTTACCTTGGGAAGAACACACAACCAACTGACATGTGTTCCTGCTTTTTGGGAGAGAAAAAATGAGAGCGGCATACTTGTTCTTTCTTTTGTTCTTTGATACTTTTACAAATTCAAGACTATGAGCTTTTCTTGTCATAACTCATTGAAGTCGAAGCTAACCTGAATGTGACATTATGAAAATACATTCCTGACTAAATCAGCGCTAAAAGAATGGACACGCGTACATACTCTCTCATGTATACACTTAAAATGGAAACTATCGAGCGAACGTCTGAACAGTAAAGCATCATGAAACGACAGAGGATGAAGATTGGTTCCTGTGCCTGGAAATTATTTGAAGACGTTTAAACACAACATCATGTACCACACAGCGAATACACAACACATGAAGGTGCTGCAGTGCAGAAAACATGAAATTCAGGCGTATCTAATGAAGTCCGTGAAGTGTAATTGCTGTGGTTATGAAGGTTCCTGCTAATCAGAGGTTTATTTAGGGAGGCAGATTGAGTTTATTTTACAGTTGTTGGAACGTAGTGGAGAAGTTTTTCATAATCACTGCTGTTACAACTTGAAAACATCCATGAATTTTCAAAGATGATTACCAGCACTGTCACACCAAGTAAATAAATTGCCTTGACTGTGTTATTTTCTCGCTTAATCAGGTATAAACAAACTGTTGTGGTTATATAACTGATTTTAAGACAATAAACTTTATTGTATCCGTGCAGATATTAGATTTAATTAACACTTGGCAGTTTTGGTGTTGCAATAATTTTGGCATCGACTCTTTAGATTAATTTTAGTCTTGTAGAACTGTTGTTTGTCTGTGTAACCTCTGTTCAGATAAGTAACATTGCTGGTTTCGTTAGTCTGTTAAAGCGACTATATTTCACACTTTAACTTACACCATGCATGCAACATTGGACACTGCATCAAGTGATGTATAATGCATGAGGTCAGAGTTTTCTTTTACTAGAATTTGGCCTCCTATACACAAAAACATCCTACGTCACCACGTCGTAACCTTGTGCATGCCTTTCCATTAATGTAACTGCATGCAGCAGACTTGTGGCATGTTCAAAGCGATACCTAAATGTTGCTAGGTCTGACCCAGTAAGAACGTCGTCACAGCTTTTAAAGAGATGTGACCAGGTCGCTCGTTCAGACATGGAGCTGACACATTCAAATGCCCTCAGATTAATGGAAAGTCGTGCATGTGCAAAAGAGGCTTTAGAAACGCTAATTAACTTTATTGTGGTCATATGCGATGATGTTTTCAGTCCAATAAAGCATGAGGCCAAAATGCCATTAAAATAGTCTATTTCACCTTTGAGTTACGTCGCACAAATTCAGGTAGTGAAGTTGACTAAAACTATTCAGTGTGTTTCCTTTTGGGCTGCCCTCCTCAGTCAAACAGTTCAATCAGTACTCTAATATATTAATGCATTACTTTGTTCTTGGGATTACTTGTGAGTACGAGTGTAAAGGATTGTATTTTAAAACAACAGCAATGGCATTACAGTGTGATCAGCTACGACAACATTTGCCAATTGGCTTGTTAGTTGTCTGGGGAGTTTGATACAGACTTCACATCACTTTTTCTTGCCTAAACATTCATTGCCCAGACATGTTAATGTCATGCACGGGCTGCAGAAATGGAGGTGGAGAAGGGGGGGCAACACCAACGCTAACATTACGTTAGAATGGATGCATGATCAACCACAATGTATCAGGTTCTATGTTTTATGTAAATAGACAAAATAGTATGTGTGGTTGTCTAGACTTTGTTTTTTAAAAGACACCTTAGATGGAAATGGGCTAAGTCATGAAAGCAATTTGAGTAACGAAATAATTTTTGCTTTTTTTAAACATATGAAAATACTTTTTCAGACATAGCCTCAGAGTAACTGAGACCTGATGCATGTGTCTCGATGTCACCTTTGGCCTTAATGGGTTAAATACGTCTACTTGCCCAAAAATTCTGAATCTTTTACGTGAATTTCTGTTTACTTTTAGGTGGCTGCAGGGTCCGCTCATTGCGTGGTGTGTAAAGTTATTTATGTAAAAACACATTGTTAAAAGTTGGCCAGTTTATTGCTTCCTAGTTATGTCAAATGCTAGCACAGTTTTTTTTTTTTTAATTCTGGGATTCAGTCAGACATTTTGCTTGGTGCTTTTTATCCCAGCCTACTGGACTGGAGAGCCACTGGACTCAGGATGCAGGACTACCGTGAAGTCACGGTGCGTTAACCCCCCCCAACCCTTCCTGTCCAAACACACCTTCTCCGCCTTCCTCTTGGGAGGAGAAAAATCATTCGTTATTTTAATGGGTGTCAAATATGTTTTCCAAATCTACTAAAAGGTTATCGTTGTTACACACGGACAAGTGCTTATATCTGAATCAATGTTAACTTTGTTACCCGGGAAATTTACTGCCTTCCCAGGCCGACCACGGTGCACAAACTTAATCGGCATGTTTTCACAAAGTGCAGCTCGGGGGTGATTTATACGGCCGGGGTGACTGACTGCTCTTTGATAGAGCGGGGAGAAAAAACACGTATCCGAGAGGCGCGATGAAGGCATAAATAACACTCTCTGTATTTTCATTTGAATGTCTGACACATGAAGATTATGTATTGTTAGTGTTAGAACGGCAGGGGGTGGGGGAATTAGGGGCGGGTGGTGGCGAATGTGGTAATATAAATGAATGACATATGACTCTGCAGACAACCTCTGGTGGTTTACACAGCCAGAAACTTATTTAACCCACCTCAGACCACATCCTCTGGTCCTCTCCTCACCTGACACTGCGGAGGTCTTGCCCTTCTTACAGGCATCAGAGTATGATGAAATTGTGGGTAAAAAAAAGAAGAAAAAAATCATCCATTTTTTAAAATAAAGGTGAAGGAAAGAAAAAGAAACAGAGAAAGGCAAAGAAAGAACCAGAGTACTGCTGTTCCTCCAGTGTCTGAGCGTCACTATTTGTCTTGGGTGAGTTAGCTTTATCTAATAAAGTGTCTTTGTATTAAGATGGATACTTCAAACGCTCTTTTGTCTCTATAATCACAGAGGAGGGAGGCAGAACTCACACATTCCTCGCTCAATTTATTATTAATAAGTACATCAGTGGGAGAAAGATATCCTGGGGACCAAAACACCCGCAGAGCGTAACATTCATCAAACGTAAACGAATATCACAATACACAGGATACAGAGGCTCCAATAACAGATAATTGATGAGAAAGGTCTTTGGGTGCACTGGATCACTGTTGATGGTTATCATTATATAATATCATTTCATAGTTTACAACAAATGATGAACTGTTTGTTGAAGGGGAAACATTTTTGCTGCCTTCTGTATGCAATTAAGTGGTCTGTTTTGCGGGAGTGGGGTCAGTCTCTGCTGCTATGATTAAACTGCGGTTAGCGGCGTAGCCTAACTCTCAATACTTATGTTTTTCTCGCAAGACCTTAATCTATTGCAACCGCAGCAATTACCCTCTCTGACAGGATAACAAAACACAAACACAAACAACACGATCACATCTGAGGCATCTTCCTTCTTTTTTTTTTTTTTTAAAGAAATAACCGCTTCATCTTCTGCGGGATGAGACTTTGAATTTCTTTTTAAGATGCTAAATAAAATCTCAGCTGTAATTTGATGAAAGATGCAAAGTAAGATTCAAAAACCTACAAGATAATTTAGGGAGATGTGTTTTTGCTAATATCCACACTAACATTTGTAAGTGATAATGAGGCCGCGTCCTACCAGACTCTGACAACAGGGAGGCACTATTTCAAATGACAGATGGGGCCGACTAAATGACTATCAGGACAAGCCACTCCCCCCCACTCCACCCCACCGCTGCTGCACAACCTGTGCTGTGGTGTTGGGTTTCCAGCAGCCAGTAGCAGCGCTGACACATGCAGCTATAGGTCTCATGTCTGAGGGCAGGAATTCAATCAATAAAACTCACCCCTTGACAAGATATACCATGTTACAGCAGAGACGCTGAGTGAGAGGATGAACCATCTGTTCCCTTCTTTGCCTTCCCCCCACCCTCCCTGTCACATGTCAATCTGTGCTGCTAATGTCCAATATATTGGGTCATCGCTCATACAGTTTAAAACCACCTTTGCTGCCTTTATGTAATGAAGCTGTAACTCAATTTGGCTTTGGTTTTCCGTTCCCTGGTGCCTGCTCTCTCAAATCAGCTTGCATCTGTCTCCCTTCCCTTAGGGATGGGGTTGGGGGGGGGGGGAGACCACCAGTCATCGCCGTGGAGCCATTTTCAGGTGACACAACAATACACTTCATTAACAAGCTACATCAGAAAACAAAGTGCTGGATTTGTGTGTTTTACCCCATCCATCTTTTAATTGTCTGGTTTTTACAGCCACGATTTGCTAATTGGTGGCAGGTGGAGGATTAAAAACAGCGACAACAACAAAATTTTAAAGCCAGATTTGATGATTTGACCTGTAGAGGCCTCTAGGGACACTTGCTCTTGAAGAGCCTCTACACAATCAGCAGCGCTTTGGAGGTGAATACAGTAATCATTTGCTTGACAGTCTTCGAGTGGCTTAGAATGAACCACCCACATAATGAGAGCATCATTAGTCACATCCCTACATGATTTGTAGAACAACTCAGAAGGTGTTGGGGATGGGTTTTTTTTTTCTTTCTTATTTTAAATCCTATTTTTGACTGAAATGATGTATTTTATGCTACGAGTTTACAAGAGGAATGTCACTCCTTTTCTTATAGGTTGTGAGTCGTTTTTTTGACATTTCGAAAGATGTGACATTCGCTGGAAAATACTGAAAATGAGCAGTCCTGGTTTACAAGGCGACAGGCAGGTTCTGTAATAATACTACACTTGAAGGATGTTTTTGAAACAGTCTGTCTTGAAAGGTGTAACTAAAACAGGATTGAGCACAACATTATGACCCGAGTGGAGCACAGTTAACTTTTGCCTTCTTCAGTCCGTGCAACCTGTGTCTCAGTTCAGCGGGACAATTCATCATTCGGGGCATGATAAGGTTCCTATTGTTTCAGCGGTCTGTATAATTTTGCTCTCATAAGAATATGAATACTTCCCCATCTGTTTGGTATTAGCTTTCAGACCACACTTAGTTACAAACCCACAGCCATGTGAGACATCTACTGTTTAATTAAAAAAAGAAAGGAAAAAGTCAGAATAAAATTATACCGCTATAAAAGAGTCTTGCCAACAATAACATTATCGTTTGACACGCAGCATGTCAAAAAAAAAACCCAGCTTCATATCACAGTAAAGAGAACCGACCTTTGAAGAATGCGTGTGTGTGTGTGTGTCTGTGTGTGAACCGCTGATTTTAAAGCTTCAAAGATCGCTTTTAGGATACCACAAAAGAATAACCTCTGACACCCAAACAAACAAACATAAGCCACATTTAAATAGCACAAGTTGGAAAAGTCTGAAAGCTCGCTTCTTTGGTGCGTGTGCTGTACTGTATGTGTGTGTCATAAAGAGCAGGGACATGTCTATTATGTGCAGTTTGATTAAAGCATGATGGCTGGTGTCCAATCTGCTTTCCAGGGGAGCGCTGTGACAGCCAGCAGCGCGTCTACCTGCTGCCTCCTCTGCGTGTTAGGTGATTTACGGCTGACTCCCTCCGTTTATGTACTGCCTTATTTTCATTTCTACCCCGCTGAGTGCCAGGTTCAGAACTCCTGAAGAAATATTATGCTTTGCTGACAAAATACAGTGACAGCCATCTCCCAGCCTTAAAAGAGTGCCAGAGTGTTTAACAGTACGAGAGCCGGGGAGACAAGGCGAGGTTGAAGGCATCTGTAAGCGCGCGGCCCATTGAAACAACCATTTGATCTAAACCAGCTCTGATTGGGTGGAATGATGTTTATAGCCGAGTTAGAATCCACTTTCAATTAAAAAAATGACACAGGGGGGAAAGGGGAGGTCTGTAAAACAGACGGTAAAATTTATTGAACAACTTTTACTAGGGTCTTGTCTGAGAAACATGTGGCGCACAAATGAAATGTTTGTTTCGACAGACGGGTTCGCCTGCAGACGAGCAGGTAACTTGACGCCAGGGACTTTTTCATTAACCCCGAGTTCAAACCCCACTGCTGTTTCAGGCTTTTGTGGGAAAGCAACAATTTGATGTAAACGGGATGAATATAAATACCGCTGTTGTTCAAGCGACGCCATGTTTCCTATTCATTCCAGCCTGTTTTCTCCCTTTACAAGAACTACTCTGAGCTGTAATGAGGTGTTGTAGCGTCCCGAGGCGTTATCATTTGCCGCATTATTATTTCAAAAGCCTAGACAACAGCACAGTCTCTGATGTAATTCTCATGCATATGGAAGGTGTTCCAGTGACTTGATATCCTGGTTTTGAGGAGAAG
Organism: Stegastes partitus; assembly: GCF_000690725.1. Lineage (NCBI taxonomy): Eukaryota > Metazoa > Chordata > Actinopteri > Pomacentridae > Stegastes > Stegastes partitus. Next base: position 1,453,421 of record NW_007577738.1, on the reverse strand, counting down.
GCGACCCCACACTAAATAAAATAAGTGATCACAAACCTAATGAGGCGAACGAGTGTTTGGAGCGGTTGGGGCCAGGCGTCAGATGGACATGCTGTTGTCTGTAATTAGCCTCTAGCTACATGAGCATTGCTTGTTTTTATTTAGATTCCAGCCATGAAGTCGGTTAATATGAATTGGATGCCACAAAAAAAAAAAAAAATCTACCCACCTCCCTGCATCTGAGACCGACTATAAATAAAAATTGTCATTGTAACCTAATCAAATTAGAGATGTATTTTGGTTAGGCTGTCAGTTGTCTAACGCTCTCTGTCTCTCTCTCTCTCCCCTTCTCTTTCTCAGCAGACGAAGCAAAGCAAAGTGAATCCCCTGAGGTCCTCTCATCTCTCTTCAGGAGCTGCCGACTCTCTTCTCTTTATGGCACACCCAGAAGGATTAAGCGCAAATGGCATTCACATGATTTCAATAAGCTCAGGGAGACAAGAACCAGCCTTTCAGCACATTAGCTTAGAGGACACAAAGCAGACACCGAGCAACTGCAGGGGGAAGAAGGGAAAAAAAAAAGAACACACAGTTAATAATGATCATAATAATAGACCGGTCTGGCACTGCTAAAATGGAATTCCACTGGCCCAAAAAAGGCCCCATAAGTGGTGATGTCATCAGTAATGGCCTGGATTAGGTTAGACGTGAACCTGAGGCGACACTGTCGTAAAAGGTGACCCCCGGTGGTAAAGCCAGAGACTTAAAAAAAGCAATCAAAAGAGTTTTCTGGAGACAGTCAACTTAAATGACGGATCACATTAAGCATTTGTTTAAAAGTGCAATCCAGAGCCCTGATGTAAACAAAAGGGTCTCATTTACTACCAATGTGAAATGTGTTTTCCTACAACTTTTAACTGCGAATTATGAGGGTACTTTGAAAAGTTCTCGGAGAAAGATTATTCTTGCATAATTTTTTAAATAGTCTCCTTTAACTTCAGTGCACTTGGTCCACTGATGTCCAGGCTTTGCTATACATATCTTGAGTTCCAGATACTCCTTAACAGCATGCATGACTTCATCATCACTCTGAAAATGGCGAGCAGAAGAAGGAAACAGAAGTTTGACGGTGCAGGTCGGGTGAGTAAGGCTCATAGAGCAACAGTTCAAAGCTACATTTGGCTGCTTCTGCCACCTAAGAAGCAACCAAAGAGTTGTGTGGATGGACGCGTTGTCCTGAAGCAACAGCTCAAAGCTTTCCTCTACTTTTTCTCTGATTGCCTCAAACATTTGAGTTTTTGTGAACTGTGACATAAGGCTTTATAATATACAGTTATTGCCCCAAGATGGAAGCTACGCCCTTTGTCTCCAGATGGACCGAGAACTTTTTGAAGTACCCTCATCTGCTGTACACAGTTTTATAACCACCACCGACACAACTTAACTGAATTCTCAATTATGTTTTTAGGAGAATGTATTGTGCTAGTGTGACATGTCACAAATATGTTTCAAATCAACGTCCGTTTCAGCCAACCAGTCATAGAGTAGGTGGAGTGGGTGACATCACAACATCAACATGGTGCGAAATGGTCGTATTTTAACCCAAACCGCAGTATTTTCCCAAACCTAACCATGTAATTTTGTTGCCTAAACCCAACCAAACAATGAGTGAAAGCAAAAATCCAACTTCTGCCACCATCTTTCCCACCGACCTAATTACGTAGACTTTCAAACGGGCAGCTTTTCCTGCTACACAAGAGTCTAACCTGGTGATGAGAAAATACTCATCTTTTTCAAAACGTAAATGAGAATGAGGTTTAGTTGCAAAGGACAGTAATTTTCGGAAGACTGGGTTATTTAAAACAGGACTATGATTAGAATTACAATTACTTCTGGCTGCTATTACATAATAATTTCATAAAAAACAATGGATCAAGTGATTACATGTATGTGAAAAGGGTCAATCAGATCTCTGTACAAGTCTAAAAGGTCATTCATGCTACCTATTTCTGCAACTTAATTACATTCATGGTGGCAGTTTATGATCTGAAGTAATGCTTTTAGTTGCAAACTAAAAAGCATAATAATGTTTGTAGTTTTACCAACTTAATATTGTGTACAATTTAAACTATTTTTTAATTTTAAACTAAATTCATATCATAGTAACAAGTGTTTACACCAAAAAGGTTTCTTTTTGTTCCTAGAATGTTCCATAATATTCCCTAAAAACAGTCTAAAACTCTTTGACAATAACATACTTAAACATTTTTGTGACAGCAGAGTTGAAACATTACGGCCAAACATCCTTAAAACATTTTTAGAATGCTACGTTGAGAATTTTCTTTGTTTAGTGTCATGTAATGTTATGCAAATATAAAGGAACTTTCTCTGATCTTCAGAGTGTTAAAGACAAAATATTCCAACTTTCTCAACACATTACATTGCAGGAACATCCATCCATACGTTATCTATGCACCGCTTAATCCTCACTAGGGTCGCAGGGGGCCTGGAGCCTAACCCAGCTGACTTAGGGCAAAGGCAGGGGACACCATGGACAGGTCACCAGATTGCAGGAACATTTTTTAGAAAAAAATTCTGTCATCGCAGGTCTCAACAACATCCTCAAAACATTTTTCGAATGTTGCAATGACAACGTATTTCATCATGTAACGTAATCTGTGGCCCTGACAATATCCTCAAAACGTCCTCTAAATATTGCAGCTAAAACGTTAGTTAGCATTTATTGTCAAAAGGACATCATTTGAAGTTATAAACACCCTCAAAAATATTCTTTAAAACAGCAGCAACACAAAAAAAACATTATTAGAACTTTTGGCGAATGTTAGCCAGTGTTGTGGGAATGTTTCCTTTTGTGTTTTTAAGGAACTTTTGGTTTGGTCTGTTTCATAAATTAAGCGAAAATCAACAGTTACCCTCAGAGGAAGCATGTCCTCGTCACCTCATTAAAGCTATTTGAACTGTTAGCTTGTCAGTTTGACTTCCTACTTCTCCATCTCCGTTCTTTTCCTCTGCTTATTCTACTCCTTTTCTTATTTTAGCTTTCATTATTGCCTGATGTCCTCTCTCGCCGTCTTGTTCTCCTTGTCTGCTTCTTTCTTTCCTCTCTCCCTTGTGAATGTGACTAATCGTTGAGCTCAGCGAAGGTAGAATGGCACTTGGTCTCCTCCTTCCTTCCCTTTTTTCTCCCTCCCTCCGCCCCTCCACGCGCTCCACTCCTGCACTGTCAGTGATTTTTCATCGCCCTTGTTGGGGCCGTTTTATGCATTGTTTCCCTGATGCAGTGATTGATGTCAGGGGCTGGTAATCTGGGGGAATGAGAGGCTGGATGGTGGCCGCCGAGTCCCCTCTGTCTCTGACACGTGTCGGCAGAGCGCTTGGTGTGCGGCGCTGTGCTGGGGCCCCCGTTTGGCTGCGGCCACTGCTGAGACTGCTCACTTCGCTCACTCAGCCAGCCCTCATTTCCATTTCAATCTCAACCTCATGAATGCAAAAACTCTGGCCGAAAATTAATAACACCACGCAGGGGAAAAGTGGGCGCAAGGGAAAAGGAAGGAAAGACAGAGAGAGATGGAGAGGAGAGTAAAAAAAAAGAAAAAAGAAAAAAAAGAGAGAATGGGGAGCTGGGGTCTTTTTCACCCCTTTTGTTCCTCCAAAAGTGCCCCTTATTTTATTTCCCTCTCTCTTTCACCAGGATCCTCCAATGAATGGCATTACAGACAAAGCCATATCCAGAGTGACACAAATTTATTTCGGTTGCAGCGCCATAGTGTATTTCCACAGAACCAGGGGCGATTTGTCTGGGGACAATTTGGTTTCCATAAAGGATTTAAATGGTTTCTGTGGAGATAGTGGGGTGAAATTTAATTTGTTTCTCATTTACTACAGCAGGTATGAAAAGGAGAAAAATTGGACGGCTGATGGGCTAAAAATTGGTGCTGTCCCTCTGCTGTATCCCCAAAGGACCAAGGCCCTGCATCATATAGATTGAGTTCGACCCCCCCAGCCCTCCCAACCACAAGCCAAGCCAACACAGTCACACACACACACACACACACACAGCCTGCCTGCAGCCTGGAGAGAGCTGTAACCTTAAACCAACTTAAACAGTAACCTTTGGGGAGGCTGCCAATCACTCCTAAAACAACGTTTCCATCGATCGGCCTGTCTGCGTGATTTATGGGCTCATTTTACACTAATTGAGAATTAGAGGGCGGATTAGTGGGCCTCAACACTTCGGCCTGATATGCACTCTGAGCAGTGTAATCTGTCACGCCGGGATGTCCGACACTCTCTTACTCACAAAGGAGGGAAGGGGGGAGTGGAGTGAGGGGGGGTCCTTTCTAATTGAATTTCCAGATAACACGGAAATTAATTTGACACCAGTGAAATTTGACTACAGCTCTGGTGCTGTGCTCTCTTGCTCCCCCATTGTGAAATGTATGTGTTTCTTCTCTTTCCTTCCCTTTTCTCTCTCTCTCTCTCGCTCTCTGTCTCTCTCTCTCATTCATTCCTCCTCCCTCTGTTTCTGCTGTGCCTTGCAAACACTATTGATCCAAATCACTTTGAGTTGAGGGCTTTCTGAAGCATGGAATTCCTAAATCATATTTGTGCTCATATTAGGGCAGTTCATCTGCTGCTATCTTCAGCCAGATAAAGAATATTACCTTTCATTTTGTTTGACTGTGTTCAGATTATCTTTTTTTTCTTCTCTTTCTTTCTTTCTTCTTCTGTTTTTTCTTTTTTCGTGGAGGGGAATCTCCTTTCCTCAAGGCCAGCGAATGCATGCAGGCGAATGCCCAGAGTCAACAGTTGGAATTGAATTAGGGTCCCGGCTCGCCAGGTCCATTGTCTGGGTAATTTGTCCTATAAGTGGCAAAATGAAAGCACTCTCCACGGTTCTCTGAGCACCTGCTGTTGTGTCACTCATCACTGCAGATACAGAAAGTGAGAAAGAGGGAGAGAGAACAAGTGTTCCAAAGATCTCATGTTAAATTGCTTTGCCATAATCAAGTCAGATGTCACTGCGGTGGTTTAATGGCATCACATTAATCAACAACTGCAAAAAGAAGCTATTTCAGTTTGAAAGGTGAGTAATTGTGCTATATGCATATTAATATCTCATTGACAACAATATATTGTGCTCTCAAAACTTTCTCTTTCTTGGCAATTTTATGTACAAATGTGTGATCCAATTTGCAGTAGGTGGTTTATCTAATACCAGAAAAGTCCATTTCATATCAAGACAGAAGTACTATAATGAGCATGTTTTGCAGATGATTTAAAAGTTGCAACTGTTTGAAGAATTTGACCTTCTTTGTTTAATGTTTGGTGTCTAAATTAGCAAAAATGTCAATTTTACAAGATAACATTTGTCAAAAAACATATTAATCTGCAGCTGTGAGATGAGTTGAATAAAGCAGTTCACTCTGACACATAGATGTGTACATTTTGAGGTTCTGGCATCATAAATACTTTTCTCCAGTGGGGATTCCAAAGCACACAGAAGTGCTAACTAACAAATAAAATGATCTAAACCTTTTAACTCCACTATATATCAGCAACCTGTGTGTGTGTGTGTGTGTGTGTGTGTGTGTGTGTGTGTAGAGCTTGTATTGTGTGGGAGTTAAGTTTTGCACGAGGGCTCTTTAGCAGGCTAAGAGATGCATTTATCTGCGTAATGAACTTTGGACGCTAGCTAACTTAATCCCAGTAATGCCTGCGAGAGTCAATTAGCGCAACTAGATTCAGTGTGGTATTTAACTGATAGAGCAGACCCGGCAACTACACACACACACCAGAAAACACACAAACACACACACTCACACACACCATATTGACCATCTTCATCTTATCTTTCAGCTAATGGGACCATAGGGCCCATCATCAACTGTGCTCTAAAATACAGTGTTAGTTTTTTTTTTCTTTTTGAAAAGCCTGTGGGGAGTTTTTGAAATTGAGTAGCTGTTGATTTGCAGCACTAACAAGTCTTTTAAGAGCTGATTTTAATTCTCCCTTGATCATTTCAGTGTATAATCTTATGAGTGTGTTAACCTGGATTCCCCTCAATCAGTGGATGTTATCAGCGTAGCGACACAGGTGACAGCAATATTACAAGACCTGTAACGGATACCTCTGGGATCCTCATCTCCCCTATGACAGGGTCGACTATCTGGAGCAGGATCCTGTATAGAGAATAATAAATGACAGGATGTGATAAGACGAGGCCGTTAGCAGGCACGGTCATGGTCTACATTGCCCTCCTTGTCTCTCCGGGGAACAAGTGTGTGTGCATGAATGTGTATGTGTGCTCCAGCTGTGGGGGCTCTCACGCGAACCTGCTTAACTTTTTGCAGCAGCAGCGTCGGCGGTGGCCATTGTCTCGTAGCAGGCGGCACACTGCGGGTTACAAAAGGTCTCTATCTGCCTGCTTCCTTCATTTCTTATTCAGACCCACGGGGGACGGAGGGTGAGGAGGGGGGAGGNTGGGGGGGGTGAAGTGGAGGGAGGAGCGGGAGAGGAGGAGGAATGGGGGGATAACTGAGAGGCTGATGGAGACTAGGTGACAGGTTGGAATGGGCCATCAATAGATCCATCAGGCGGGTAATTTGGAGCGCGCTTAACATACATCAGTGGAGTCGCAGGAGCTGGTATCTGTCTTGTCGTGGAATCACAGTAAATAACAGTTAAAGATGGTGTCAGGCCTGACCTGGCTGACCCCCCACCCTGCACACACACCCACACACACACACACCACCAACGTCACTGCAACAGAGCAGCAGTGCAGCTCCGTACAGACGGGAAGGAATTAACACATAGATTAACTACACGTTTACATCCGCCTGCATTCAGACGCACACACTGTATAAAACATCCATCTTATCTTATCATTTAGTGTCATGTTCAACTTTCAGTGCTCAAAAAGGAAGTAATTGAGCAAGTGAAATACAATAACTCAGTTTGACAAGAATGATTTTAGAGCTCCTTCTTTGAAGATTGTTTTAAGAGATTTCTGTACTGAAAACATGAAGAAACACAAAGCAGATTGCTGTGCTAGAAAAAACAAACTCTTGAAATGCTTTAAAATAGATTACTTTTAAACCCATCTGTTCTGAGAATCTCATGGCATTGGTGGGTGTTTTGGCAATTTCTTTACAGCCAGTTGCACTACATGACACAGTATGCACATGCAGTATGTTTGTGTGGGTGTGCTGTAACACATTTGAACAGATAATTAAACATGAAAATTGTTGCATTTTAGGTCAGCAAAACAACATCAGTAACAGTAATTACCATTTCCGCTATATACACTTCATTTTCACAATGTGGAGACATATTAAAGGCTAAAATATTCATTACTTACACAAAATCAATGCATTGCAATTGAAACATTTTAATGTCATTTCTGTATGTTTTATTTCTAGAACTTTGGAAAATATGGTAAAAACTGTTCATAGAATCTCCTGGTATAAGCTGGTGTTTTGGTGATTGTATAATAAGATTTGATTTAGCAACTTCTTTAAGGTTATGTACATCATCGCTCAATCAGAGTCAGTCCTTTTCGTTTTATGAGGCTACCTGACAGGAAAAGTCTTAACTATGAGAACAAACCATTGACAAACAGGTTGGAGCATCTTTCATTGACAGTCAGAAAACAAATGCTGCAGGTGCTTTGAAGACAGTGTATAGCACCAGAGGGCAGGCAGATGAGCCTCATCCCTGTGGAAGATGTGTCTTTCTTTGTGTAAAGCTAAGTGTGAGGGAGTGTGTGTGCTTACAGCAGTGCATGTGACTATAAAAGTGAAGCACCTTAGGCTAACTGCTGTTCCTGCCACTCACACTCCCCGCTAACCTTTCCAACACACACCATCCAGTCTTAAAGGTGTCATCTCACATTTGGGGGTAATTCGATTGGGGGGGGGGATAACGGAGTGAAGCTCGATGACATTAAGAGTTGATCCATAATAGAAATTTCTAATAAGCAGATATTCCTGATCACTTTTAGCATCGCTTTACTCTGCTGCTCTCTGTAGTTTTTCTGAGTGCAGGTCAAGCTTGAGCAAACATGTATCCACTGTGCAGCTGTAACTCAGTCTGCAGTGAGGTCTCCAGTGTAGTATATTGCACCAGCAGACATGCTATTCTGGCTAGTGTAGGCTTACAAAGACATTTCCAGAAATATTTCATGTCAACATTCTGTTCTAAGTAAGCACAAGAGTTGTTTTTTAAATTTTCATTTGATTATTGAAGTCTTTCAGCAAAACCTTAGCAGGGAATTAAATGAAGGTGATGAAAATTAATACTGAGAAAGTTCATATCTTTTGAAACGTCTTTGATTTAACACGCTCAAGGCATTCAACTGGCAGAAAGCCTTTTACCTTTGAGTTTCCCTTCGCTTTGCAGGAGTTTTTACAGGAGAACCTTCACACCAATGGTTACATGGCTTCACTGTGAAGTGATAAATAAAATTGGAACCATAACCTAAAAGCATCATCAGGAAGAACTTGACATACCTTATCATATCTTAGAATGTGTTCAGATTTTTCCTGCAGTTGTCTTTAGGTGCAGTCTCCAGTATTTGAAGAGTGATATAGCCTGAATCACTGCTAAATGAAGGATCCTATAGTGTGTCTACAGTAAACTGTTTCTCATACAAATATGTATTTATTAGGGATGCACGATATATCGGTGACCACATCTGTATCAGCTGATCTTAGTGTTTTTTCTGATATATCGGTATTGGTCCGATGAACAAATCTAGCCGATGTGAAATAACCATGACTGTCTAACATCAGTGCCTTCGTCTCTACATTTGATATTGCTGCTACTTCACAGATGTTTTGACTTAAATGTTCCTGGACTTGAATGTTAAATATGTTAATATGTTTAGATATGTTTTACTTTTGTTATGTAATAAAGAAGACTATGTGGTTTACTTTGGTATGGGCCTCATTTGAATAGTTATTACGTTCTCACAGTGCTTAGCTGTACACATTTTTCGGTGTGAACAAAAATTGAATATTGACATTGGCAATATCAGAAATCTTAATATCTGATATCAGTATCAGACAGAAATTTTAATATCATGCACCACTAATATTTATGTTATGATCCCATCTTGTACTTACGTCAGACTGAAAAAAAACAAAAAAACAAAACTTAGCATGAGCACAAACACATGAAAAATGTGTTGTTAATTTTAAAACACGTTTTTCTTGCATTTAGTTTTTTTTTTTTAATAGTAGAATTACAGTGAATAGCATATCCTTTACCTCCATTTGATATTGTCTCAGCCATAGTAAACCTCATACACTTATGGAACAAATGCAACAGAACTGCTCCCTGCTGTGCTCACTCCTCCTTTTCTTATATTACAAAACTTGCACCTCTGTGCTGCCACTGTGTCATTATGAAAATCAGTTTTTGGACCAGGGCTCGAACGCAAACACGTATGCAAGCAAAACAGGACACATTTAGATCCTGGACACATTCATATGAGGTCATTTAACCACAGAAAACAAACCCACAAAACAATACTTGCAGAGTTACAGCGAGGTGACTGTATTAAACAGCCACAATAATCATGTCTTTTGGCCTGTGGCTGAACACAAATGCGTGTTTCTTTCAGTGTCGCTGTGGCCATAGTTTTTCTGCAGCATAAACCGAATTAGAGGGGAGGAAAATCTGATCACAAATGCTCATTTGAGGCACACTTGAGATGCATTCAAAGATGTGAACAGAGTTGTGTCTGTACTGGACACAATCTGGGTTAATCTTAACATTCTTGTTATGAGCAGGGGGACAGAAACAGGAGTTTGTATCTATCAGGTGCACCTATTGATCTGAGATATAGTCTCTGAGTGCACGTGTTTACAGCCAGTTGCACTATATGGCACGACTTTTACGTACACCATGTTTGCGTGGATGTATTCTAACACATTTGAACAGATAATTGCCTATTTAAACATGAAAATTATTACATTTTAGGTCAACAAAACAACACAGGCAATACTGATATAGCATTTCAACTATTGTAGAAACACAAAGATTTACTTTATGTTCAACTTGTGGAGAAATCATTAAAGATATTTTATTTATTTATCTATTTTAGCTATTAAAAAACAATACCTTGCAATTAAAACCTAATTTTAGCAGGTTCTTTTGACAGACGTGGACAAAGAATAAAATGAATACAGCTGGAAACAAAGAAAAAGGACAAACAGTGTTGTAAACTCGACATAAAATGAGCCACCGTGTGTTGATGAGCACATACCAGCACACACACATGACAGTGTCCCTGTATTATTGAACTTGTTACAGTCCTCTTGGCCCTGCTTTAATTAAACCCCATTAGCTAGTCAAGGTTCCCTGTACACTAATACTGTTACTCTGATACAATTTGGCCTCTGCTTTTAGCTTTAAGTGTGCGCAGCTACCTTAATCAAAATTGTCAGTTAAAATGAAACTACAGCTCGAGTAATTAAATTTAATTGGATCTTGTCACTTCTTATGCTGGCGGTGTTTTGATCCTTGTTGAGTGTTTGCTGCCGCTGCTTCACACCGAGCTTTATTACAGTCGGTGTCCTCGACCTTGCCAAGACCAAACACATGTGGACCTGGTCGAAAACTGCAAGTGCTTTGAACCTTGAACATCAGATGAGTGTGAAGAAAACTGGCCCTAATTTGGCATTAGATCATCAGTATCGCTCCATAATATCTGGAAATACTCCTGCCTGATCTTGTAGTGGGCTTTGCTGTTGAGGAGTTGAAAACAGGTTAAAATAAATCTGTTATATCAAACACCTCAAAAACACTGTTGTCTATTAACGCAAGTGCTTTCTCTGGTGGGGAATTAGCGATAAGAGGATACTACTGTGTTCCAGTTGACTCTCGGTACACTTTGTGTCTGTGTGGGTGGTTGAAGCACGCCTTTTTAGCCAGAGCAGTTTTATTGCATTCAACAAATGTCACGCATTTCAAAGGCAATTTCCAGGAATAAATGAAGTTTTTTTTAAAGTTATGCTTTAACCATAAGATGAATTGCCGCTCTTTCAATAATCACACGGTTTTTTTGTTTTTTTTTGTATATTTTCAGAAAAGCAGTTCCGCTTGGCTATTTCTTCACAAAACCCAATGATTTGATGGGCCACGAAGGAGATAACAATGACTGCTGTCGCCTCCATACATTGCACTTAAAGCAGAGATAGCCTACAGAGTGCCAAAGGTGGAATAGCTTTCCTGGAGCGTTGGTTTCCTGGCCAGGTATTTGTGTTGCCAGAGGAATGAAAAATCTAAATGGAGTGGTCAGGATGGGCTTGGCAGCATTGGAGTGACCTCTCAACCTCCAGACTTGGGAGAATATGGAGGAATTGAACATGCAGCCGTTCTACCTAAGGCAGGAGCGGCAAATCTTTATTCACTGAGAGCTGCTTGCTGCTAAAGCACATTCCCTTTCAATCCATTAGAGCTCACCGTCCCCTTCCCCTTCATCACACAGTGCAGCCCTTAATTTGACAATGACAAAGAGCCACTTGCAGATTTTAAATTTCATAATTTTAATCTGTCAAGTCTGACATTTAATTAGTGGCTTCCTAACCTGTGTCTGCCTCGCTCTCTGAAGGGCACCGTTTGTTCTGAGAGCGCTGCGCAATCTCTCGGCAGAGGAGAAGAGAGAGTGGATTAATATATATGTACATTACCAGCTGCTGCAAAGACAATACACAGAGAGGGAGGCCATTAGGGCCTAATACAGACAGATGAGGTTAATAATATTTGGGAAGTGTTGCTCTATTAAGCAGAGCACTGATTAAGACCTGAGTGGGATCCCCCCTTCATGAGGCACTGATTGGGAGCTGGGCTGCCTTTTGTTCTCCTGCTCCCAGAAAGAGGAGAGAGGAAAAGAGTAGCAAGAGGAAGAAAAGGATGGGAACAATGTTGGCCGACTTTGTGTTGCAGCTGACAATGAGGAAAGGCCTAATGAGAATCTTTACAGACCTGGATGAAGGTTTATAGAAGTCCAACGCCCACTGATAACTTCATTACAACCAGCGAGCTAACAGATGGAGCCAGCTTTGGGAATCTTTCAGGTCTCCCTCTAAAGGAAGGAGCTCCATGATTGCTTTTAGTTCATGCTTGATTCTCTTCTTCTTAGTCACTGCAGATAATGTTGCCAGACTGACCTCATTAATTTATTTCCATCATTACGTAGCATGAAGTGTCAAGATTCAGCCCCCGGTTGAAGTTTGAAAGTCTTTCTTCCAAAAAAGCAGGTTCTGCGTAACACTATTTCACAGAGACAGCTCTGGTGGAGCCGCTATTGATTTTAAAATCAATAGAAAGTGAAGGGAGATGGGGTGGAAATGGCTTGGAATTGGGCTAGCGGGGAAAATGTCAGGTGCTCCAGGTGTGTGAATGTATGTGTAGCATGTGTTTTTTCTTGGTGCGTTTCAGATGTCAGTGTCTAACTTTTAATATCAAAAACATTTTTATTTTCGGTGAAGGAATTTTTTTTTTTTTACCGGTTTCTGAAAACTTAACATATTCTCTCTACAAATGGCCAAACATGATTACACTAATAAACAACAATCTGATCAATAAATACCAACACAATCCAAAGCTAGTGTTGTGTTTTCAAAGTCTTTCTAATTACTGGCCATTGCCCACTTTGTTTTTATCGAATTGCATCTGGCAACAGGCCCTTCTACACCTTCCAGCAGCATCGAGAGATTGTTGCTGAGGCGGTAGGGGGGAGAAAGAGAGAGACAAAGGGAGGAGGGGAGGAAGACTGGTGTGGTGGCTGGATAGCGGGAGGAGTGAGGACGTCTTCCTGGGGCCCACTAGTGGCTGCTCCTCGCCTCTTCAGCTGCTTCATCTGAAGGATAAAGCAGATGACAACCACGAGGAGAAAAGAGAGATTAAAGACTCAGAGGCAGAAAGAGAGACAGAGCAGAGAGTAGATCCACAAGCTCAACTCACCCTTCTTTTTTTTTTCTTTTGCACTGGACGTAGACACGCTCACACCACAGGGAGCAGAGATGATAGTGAGAAAGACAGACTCACCTGTTTAAGTCCTATAAATCACATGTGTGTGAGTGGATGTTGCGTGGATTTGCATGCATTTACGTGTATTTCTGAATACTTTTGTTCACCCTCTTGGCCTCGTTCGGGCCTGATAAAGCTCTTATTTTGGAGGAGGGCCACAGTTTAAGGCACTGGGGGCATACGGGGTCTGGCTGCATCCCAACCAATACTCTTTGTGGTGAGGTTCGGATATGTTCTGGTGTGACTGTGCAACTTTGTGTGTGTGTGTGTGTGTGTTTGTGTTTCGCTTGATCACTGCTTTCCCCCTGACAGTGCTCATAGAGAGAATTAGAGAGGTGGTGAGATAATCACATGAATAAAATGCAGCCGGTAGCTCATTACAAACCCTATTATTCATTAATTAACATTATTAAAACGTCTAATAGACCCCGGCACTCCTCCCAAGCCCCCCTGCCTCTTTTCAACTAGGTCCCTGCTCCTCGGTCCCTCCCGTTTTCTCGACATGAAAAGAATAGCACATCAAACGAAGGCCTGGTTTCAATGTGTTGGGGATTTGCAGGTGTAGAATCACACTGCGCGGGGGGATCTGCTTGCCGGTCGCGCCGCGCTCTATACTCCTCCACTTCGGCCTCGCCATGACACACCGCCGCTCGCCCGTGCCATAACAAACTCCTCATTAGGAGTGGGGAGAGAACTGGGCTGTGTGCTCCCTAATTAGGTCCCCATCTGAAACTTTCCTGTCTCTCCCCCCCCTCATCCCTCATCCTCCCTCCCATGTCCCTTCATCACAGGGAAAAAGACTGCTGACATTTATGGAAGGAAGTTTAATCAGCTGTATATGCAAGAGGATATAAGGGGAAAGTTTATCTCTGTGATATGTGCATACAAAGGAAATATATTTCTTTAGTGCTCCAAAGAGGTTGAGCAATGCTGCCTGTCAAGATCCTGTGATATATGAAAAGTCTGTTACAAATCTGTCTTTATAAGCTTATGCAGAACTGCGCTGCAGAATTCCATCTTCTTATTTTGCAGTTCATGCATTAAAATACACAAATTCAACCATGAGATGCACAAATGTAGCTGATTAACTCGGTTACGATGCGGAGACCAATATTCAACAGAGAGAATAATATCTATCAAAAGTTTTTAATTGTGTTCGGGGGAGAACCGGATATATTAAACAGGCATAATATATGTGCGTGTAGCAAGATCTGGAGAATTTCTGTCCCCAAAATGTAATGATTATCATGCATATTCAAATGTCCAAACAACACACCTTAGTTAAACATTAATACCATAATTTAGATACAATCAGTTTAATGTGTCCAGGAAAAGAAGTATTATTCCTCATTTTGTTCTCATTATTTTCAAATAAACAGGACACTATGTGTGGAGAACCGGGACCGAACAGACAAATGATGAATATGTAGAAACTCTCAGAGATATTAGTGGGGTTTAAACTACATCCTCTGATTACTTTTCTAGTTTTAAATACTTGATGTTCCAGTTGTACTATGACCTTAAACAAGATTTTATTGGAACACAATATCCATACCATTAAGGGAGTCTTTCATCATGCCGAGAGGGACATCGGCTCCTTGTATCCTTTAGTGGAGTCTTTGCACATTAAATTACATTAATATTTCTATTTGTGGCACCATATTCATATGTAACACAATACACCACATGCATATTGTATAACTCTAAAAACAAATATTTTCTCTTGGGATATTGATATTATAATACATTTTTAACTGAATTAATTTCTGAAACAGTCACAGACATACCGATAGATATAGATAAATATAAGATTATATAGAAAAATGAGACACAGCAAAGAAATGTAGGCATTTATCAGAAAAGGATTTCCTTTATCTAAGCTGCTTTGAAATTATTGGCCTTATATTAATATGGCGGCAGCTTCCCGCTCTTAATCGCTCATGCTTTCTTCTCACTTCTTCCCTCTTTCACACTACCTGAGTGATGCTTCTTGACAAGTAAATCACAAAAGAGGTGGCATTTTTCCCCCATGTGGCTAAAGAACCAGCATCCTTCATTCAGCCCTCTTCTCTTTCCTCCTTCCCTTTTACTTCTTCCTCCTCTCCTCTCCTGATTAAATCTGCAGCTCCCTGTAGGATTATTAGGATTCTAATTCAATCTGAATTTCAGGAACTTGTTTGCTTGGTTACCTGTCACAGCATATCAGCTTGTCATATTAGTGGTGATGGTTGGCTCTACCTAATCTGCTTTAAACAATTTCATTGGGTGCTGGTCTATAAATCATTCCGTAATGGGATTGACACACGCGGGCTTAGCTAGGTAAACAAATCAGCTTTGTTTTATGTTAGGCAGCAATGAACTTGGCTTTATCAACTTCCCATCGATTCACACACACCACAAGGTCAAAATCTCTCTGGCTGCTCATCAGTGGGAGTAGGGGTCAGCACTCAGCAATTAGAATATGTATCAAATAGAAGCAGAAGAGCCCATCACATGCCGCTACCGCTGTGCCTTTCTCCAAAGCGTTAATTCATTTCTTATCAAAGTGAAGGCATTTCAAAGTAAAGCTTTGCAGCATTGGAGGGGAAGTACTCTTTATGGGAATTTGAAAGAGAAAATAAAATGAGTTTGTAGTTTATTGACGGGAAGTCCCAGAGGCTGCTTAAAAACTCATTAACTTTCAAAACTAATTCAGACGTGTTGATTAACATCTGAGGGTTTTTCTATAGATAGATGGTTTTTATTTTTCAGGGCCAGCATTTTTTTTCCTTTTTTTTTTTTGCAGATTTGCTGACATACTGTAGTAAAAGTCTTCATTTTGACCTGTTTAGAAAAGTTGATTCAAATGTAACTTTGATTAAGCACTTCACAGCCTCAGCTAGGTTATTCTGCGAACAGTTTGAAATGTTGAATTAAGCCACTAATATTCAAGTATAGTTTAATGCAAATGTATTAGAAAAACCTTGCAAATCAGAGTCTTTTACAGTTTTGAATTACAAAAATCTGCCTGCATGTGTGCATTCTGCTCCACAGGTAAGGTATTTAAACTTACACTTTAAACAAATGTCAAGTGTCTTCTGCATAATAATCCTGATATTGTGAATAATAGAGAACAAAAAGGAAATATGTTTGCACTGGAAGTATAGACACTGTGTGTATTAATCCAGGATGAAAAAACTCATCACCTTTGCAAATATTGTGATATTTAGTAAAAAAAAAAAAAAGCGACAATTCATTTCAACTCAATTTAATTCAATTTTATTTGTATAGTGCATATTTACAACAACAAGTCATCTCATAGCGCACAAAGGAAAAAACACCCAACAATCCAAAACATTTGGATTCCCTATAAGCTTCAGCAGTCCGCAAGCAGTCCGCAACAGTGGGAAGGAACCGAAAACCCCCACAGGGGAGAAAAACCTCCGACAGAACCAGGCTCAGGGAGGGACGGCCATCTGCCTCGACCGGTTGGGTGGATGTGGGATGAATTATAAAATTTAGTGTACAGTTAAAGAGTTATTAGAAGTTAACAATCAACAGTCAACAACTAATGAAAAGGTCCAAATGAGAGATGGATTAACTCTGTATAACACCGATGTGCAAAAAGTCCCTGGTACAGTGCAAAATGTCTTGAACTTTAAATGCACTGAGCTACAGTGTGCAGCATCAAGTTAAAATTCACTTATGTCAGTTATATGAGCAAGAAGATTAAGCTGAATTGAGCTTGTTATTAGCTGAACTGAACAAAAGTTAAGTCTAACAAATTGCAATCTGCCGTCACATACTGACAGAGTGTTTGTGCGAGCAACATAAATCCATCCATAGATCCATTAATTTCCAGCTACCTCCTGAAACATTTGGCGTGCAGTGCTGTGGAAGGAGTCTGGCAGAAATACGCTGTTAAAAGTCTGCAGGAACTCAGTGGCCTGATTAAATTAGTATGAACCGGGTCTTTTCGAGAATGCTCTCACCGCTTTGCCAAACGTCCCTATAATAAGTAAAGACATGTAAACAGAGTAATTAGACATTCTTATTACTTCTCTTTCTGAGGCCGACAGAAGGAAAGCGAGAGGGAACGCAGGGAGGAACAAATAGCAGTGAGCTGACCTGTTCAGCAGCATGTCATGGGATCTTTTCACACCAATACATCTCCCTAATGCAGGCAATTTCCTGCAGCTTTTCGCCCTAAGAGGGGATTTGACCTCTGTGGCCAACACTTAAAGCAAATTCTAATGTTCGCCAATATGGAGGGATTAAGCCAGAAAAGGTAGGCGAAAATATGAATGTGCTCTTTTGCAATTAACGACCGTAAACTTGTGCATTCATGCATTTATGACTGTTTAATCCAGAAGTATATTTATCTCATAATATATTTTCAGGCAAACATATATGCACATAAAAACATGCACTTATGGTACGTGTTCGGTGTTGACATGTTTGTTCTTAGAAGGATGGAATCACAGGATCAGGGCAGCTGAGACCTTGTATATAGGGCATGTTTTAAATGCACATGAAACAACAATATAGTCTGTCAGGCAAGAAGCCGCTTTATGGAAAAGTGGAGGCGCTTGGATGAATATACATCTGCCAAAGTGGTTGACAAGTCATCTGGAGTAAACACAGACATGTCAAAATCTGTGCATTGATGTTTTTGGGAAAGCCTTTTGTGTTTTGATATTTGCGTGCAACATTTTAGAAGGAAACTTTCACCACTTGAAAACCCTCCAAATCATAGCTGGCAAGTTGAGGATAATCTTTTCAATTACCCATGTCTCTGTTTCTGAGTGTGATAGGCTCTTAGCCTTCTGATTCCCTTGCATCCAAATGCTGTGCGCTGCTGTTGACAATGAGAGGTAAACAAGAAGGGGGAGAGAACTCACCAAATCCTCCAGAGGCCTGGAGGGGAAGCCACACAGCCCAAACTCCTTTCACTCCTCAGCTGTGAAATAGCAGCTGCCTTTAAGGCTGTGCTCAGGAGAGACTGACAGCAATTACAGCTTTCTCTTTCTCTCTCTTTCCCCTCTCTCTCAGCTAGGAGAGAGCCACTCGATGGGAAACCACGAGAAAGGAATGAAAACCTCCCCTCCTCCCCGTCTCACTTTCTCAGAAAGAGACATTTACCTCCACCTCTTGGTGAGGCAATGATTGTTTACTTTGAGTGATGTGCTTTTATGACAGTTCAACAAATCAATGTTACATAGGTTTGTGGCAAATGGTGGAATTTTAGAGTAATCCCATGTAAATTATTAATCCTTTCTGGGGGAAGTTGCAACACAGAGGCATGGAGCACATCTCTTACACAGCCCAACCTGACAGTTGCACTGCTGTGCCAAAACGTTTGACAGCCTGCACTACTTTAGATTTGTTAAGAAGACATTGGGGTTGAGTGTGAGTCTGATTCAAAAGCTGATCTGAGATCATTGCTCTGTCTTGTGCACAACTGTAATGGCTGCTTGGCTGGACTGCATGGCAATAAAACATAAAAAAGCCTCTTTTTTTTACCCTTTGAATGTTTAATTTACACAGTATGCATCATAACGTACCCACCGTGCGTCATATGCACTGCGCCATATCATTTCCTAGTGTAGCATATATTATACGTCTTTACAGTGTCAGAGATGATTACTTGGGCACTTTTATTGGTCTGAGAACACTGAGAGTCCATGAAAGATAATATGAGAAACATGGCAACTGAAAAACATAAGAATGACTCACTGACAGCTCATAACCATTTTAAAACTAGAAATAGATCCACAGTTACTGCTGAGGTATATTTGCCTCTATTTTCCTCTGCGTCCCTGTCTCAGCCTCCTCCCCTCCTTTTTGTGGTCAGTGCAAGGATCACGAGGTGAAGAAGAATCAGAGTGGTACACATATTACTCTCTGTCTCCCTCCATTCTTTTCTCCTGGTGGTTGACAGGGCCTGTCTGGTCTAACCTGGGTGGAAAGTGACTCTAATTGTCATCTCCACAGACAAGGTTCTGCAGCCATCCTGGAGGCATGGGCAAAATATACTTAGCTACTTTATCATATAGACAGAACCCAAGCATCCAGGCGCCTTATTGACATAGACTTTTATGCAAAGATAGACTTTTTGAATTGGCAGGTCACGTCACCCACTGCTTAGCATGCATACATAATGAGGGTAAAGCCTTTTACGTCCTGGCTGAGACACAAGCATCTGACAGGTAGGGTTTGGGAGTTCAAGGAAATGTATATATTCACTGCCTCATCTCCTAGACCTGGCCTGGTTAGAGATGATTGTGTTAGCTAGGAGTAGAGAATTTTACCAAATGTTCGGTGCTCGATAGCATTAGTTTGAGGCTGATGTTGTGTCAGCTGTAGCATACACAGTCTTTCCATAATGGAAGCTATCAGCTTGGAGGTGAATGTATGTTTTATTATAGAGAAGAAAGACATTTTGAGCAAATCATACCAACACACACAAAATATAATAATGATGTCCTGACATGAAGCAGTAGTGTCAGCCCTAGGTGAGGATACACATAATAATGTTATGAGGAATGCCATTAGTTTTGCAGGTACCGAGTCATAAATCAAAACAT
>NW_007577738.1:1338507-1433042 GCF_000690725.1 Stegastes partitus | reverse complement strand
CCCCACCAAAGTCAGTAGGTTTTATCCTCTGGGGACCATGAATATGTGTACCAAACCTTCATGGACAACGTGCAAAAACATGCAGCAAGATCACACCTTTTATCACGTAGTGTACCTACAACATGTAGTATGATCACCTTTGTTTCAGCTCATTTTTCCCGGCTTTGTTTCCTTTATTTTTTTCCCTCCTTTACTACAGATTTCAGCTGTTACCCCCCAAAGGTGAAATTACCCTGCTTTTGTATGAGGCACAGTCAGCCTTTGAATGCAGCCCGTGAATGCCTGTGGGCCTATAAATGTGCTCTGAGAGGGAAAGAGAAAGTTAAGCTGTCCTATTGAATTGATTGAACATTCATGAAACTAAAGTGTGCCCTCCCTCCCTCCTTCTCACATGTGGAAATGACTTCCAGACATCTCCAACGTCCCGTATGGAACACAGCCGTGAGGATCCCTACCTTACAGTCAGGTGCTGAGCTGTTGCCCTGCAGGCACAATTCAATTGTTAAATCTCTTATGAATAGAGCAGGAGGGTTCATTTTACTGCTTACAACCTTACACATGCATGTTTTTACTTTATTGGTATAATTGCACAATTATTTTACACAGTATCTTATTTTGTAATCATGCTCTGCTTAGCTGCTCACGGTTACATAAATAGGGCCTAAAAGAGAGAAAAAATATTTCATAGTGAGAAACAAAGAGGCTATTTCTCAGTCTGGAAAATGTAACACTCTCAGTTTGAATTCTGCGCTTCTCTACATCAAGTCCTCAATAATTGGTAATCATTTAGGAATGTTACAGGCATACACTATATTGACTGATTCTACTTTTATGTGGCGCTCTCCATTGCACTTTTATTATTTAATCAAAATGCCTTATTACTTTTGTCTGACAATACACTTAAACCGAATGAATTCCAATGGCTTCTCATTTTATATCAACGTCTGTGTCGTGCCACTCAAAGATGGCAATATTGAAAGCAATTTTCTATGTATTTTGGGGACAGTCAAACAATTTCTGGAAGGAGAACTAATCAGAATGCATGAGGTGTAATCAATAAAAGTGAGATAAGTTGTATGACAAGACCAGAAGTAATAACACCTATTTTCCTTTCTCCACCAGCGTGTTTCTACACTCCAGCATGATGCACACACATGTTGCTAAATGAGCGAATGCAGTGTGGGTCATCAGTGTGCAATATATCAGCTCAGATCCCTGTGCAGCCTGCAGTCCACCCAACAAACCGCATCATGTCCCTCCATTAAAACCATGCAACATGTTCCACCCAAAGGTTGCAGTCACAACCACAAAACAACAACAGCTCAGACAGCTGTGAGACCTAATCATTATTTGGCAGTAGTAGCGAAACCATGTCAGAGTGAAGCCCCCCTCAACATCCAGCTTCCTAGTCACATTTGAATCATCTGCAATTAGTTTTGTTTTAATAACACTCACAATTAAAGGTCCTCCTGTTTGCATAATTCATGACACAGCAGCGCTGATGTCAGAAATCAAATGCAACAAATTAGAAATAACAAGTTTGAGACAGTGTGATTCAATTAAGATCCGGGGAAACATTGGGCCATGCATAATTGAGGGGCCGGCAAGGCAAGACTCATGTCAGGCCTGTCAGCCCTGCTGCAGCTATTGGATTTGGCCTGTCACACACACTCAAATCAACCCTGTAAAAATTACAGGTTACATTGATTTCTTGTTTTTATTTGGGAGTGCTTGTGAGTGTGTGTCAGTGTGGGGTATGGGGACCGTGTGCATTCTCTGCACATGTATATACAGCTACATGTAAGTGTTTATGTGCTTTATGTGGATGTGCTCACATGTGCATTTCTGTAAGAGGCAGGATATAAATCAGGTGTGGGAGACCGTCCAGCGGTGAGAGCTGGAGCCACATCTGGAGCTTTAAGTTAGCAGGTCGGGTGCTTTAGATGTCGAGTGGCACTAAGGCGAGCTGTGGCCAAACACACGAGGCCAACAAACCACATGATCATTTCCAATTATTGCCGTTACAGTCACAATAAGATCATCAGTATGAGTGAATCCGTTCAACTCTGCCAGCTACTTGCAGTAACTTATAAAATATGTGCTTGCGGACCCATTTGCGCATGCATCAGTACGCCTGTATGAGTGTAATCCCTGGATACAGCGTGATTGAGGCTTTGAAGGTGCCTTGCATTATGTGCCAAGTTGCAGATGTTGTGTTTGTTCACCACATTACACATCAGCTGCAATAACAAACAAATACGCTGTGGCTCATGGAAGGGGCTGACAAAACCCAGCTCAGAATAGAAATTAGGGGTTATATAAAAAGTTCTACTGCTGTGTTCTTTGTCAGAATGTACATACAGATTGATAAAAGCCTAATGAGGTAGTTGCATTTGTGTTTATGAGAGCACCTTCTTTCCTATGTCTGAGAAAATGTCAACTTTGGTTACTTCAATAACACTTGGACGCGTGTAAATAAACAGCAGATCTGCACAGATTTCAGTTTGGCCGGATTCTACGTATGTTGTGGAGAAATAGAGCAAGTGTCGGGCATTAAAATGCACTCTCTGTTATGAAACACTTACAGGGTTTTAATTATCACACAATTTTCAAGGATCGTTAAAAGCAGAGGAAATAAAAAAATAACTTCTTTATGAGTTTGAAAACACCCCCTAATGCTTATTTAATTAAACAATTGTAACCACATCTCATAAAATGCTCCGAGTTAATAAGATTTCCTAAGCAAACCCACATTTACGCAGGCGGCTGTTGTGCTTTTGAAAATGTGCATTCTCAAGCTGGTGTTTGGCAAACTCAAGAAGAGCTGGGGCGAGCTTACGCTACAAAGTCAGACTTTATAAGCGTTCTCGGTCATTTTGAAAGTGTCACTGATGCCCCACTTCATTTTAAGATATCAATATTGCCATCTGAAAAGGGAAGAGATCGAAACCACATAAACACGCTTCCTGTGTAATGTATTTTCAGATTTGGATCTTGCTGAATGGCTGCTGGTGTAGGAAGGAAACATGTGTTAGTAAACTACCAGATGCAGCCACACGTTGCCTTCAGAGTCGGTAATTTCTGACTGAATAATCACTAATGACTGAGGACCAATAGCTCCCCGAAGCATCATCTTAATCTCTCCTGTGACTGGCTAATTGTAGCCAGACATACTAACCTCCCCGTGGCCTGTGTCCTGGCTGTAACCCTGGCACTTCTTTTTCTGAAATCCAGCCTCTCACTCTTCTTTTCTCTCGCTGTTTTATCAGGCTTTTCCAAATTGGCCCACTGCACTCTCTCTCTCTCTTTCTCTCTCTCTTTCTCTCTCTCAGCTTCCCCCTCAACTCCCACTAACTCAGCTCGGCTACGACGACATATGGGAAACTTTTTCAGGCTGATTGCTCCAATCTGATTAAGGGAAGTTATGTAGCTGCCATTTATCGCTGCTGTTGTGAACCAGCAAGCAGCTGTGACGTTAAGGCCCTCACTCGAGCGCCCTTTTCTCCTGCTGCCTGTTCTCAGTCCAAACTTATCCATTAGATCCTGTTCAGACTCCTCCGATTGTTCTAACTGCCAAGACTGCACCATGAATCAAAACCCCTGGCAGACAGACAAATCTCTCTATAATTGCACGGTTCAAAACAATGCCATGCCCACTTAAAGCTAGAGTGGTTTGTGCTCAGTTAATTTAGAGTCTAAGAGAAACAAGAGGGTTGGGTATGAGGGGAAAAATGTGCTAAAAAAAAAAAATAAAAGGAGGAAAAAAAAAAAACTTTCCTGTGAAAGGCAATTTTGCATTACATTAATGCAGTTGCTTTGGGTTCAACAAAAGGGGGACTTGGCCTGAGGAGCTGAGCGGAGAGGGTTATTAGAGCATTTAGCCATCTCCAGACGCAGGAGAGAAATGAGCCTTGTGGCCTTTGTGTTATCTAATCTCGTTTGCATTTCCTTTCAGCATCATGAAAGAGAAATGTAATAGGGCCCTGATTGTGTTTGTTTGGTGAAATTCTCATTTAGGGGCTGCTGTGGCGATGTGCCTCCACGAATAATACTCTCCTGGCCGTGGTTTTGTGTGTGTTTACTACCCGCGTGATGGTGTGTATAATTTGTGGGGTTGCTTTGAGATGATGAAAAACAGGCAGCTTTAAAAACAGCAGCCTTAAGACTACATGTAAGAAAAGAAAAAAAAATGAAGGTGAATTTATGCAACATCACCACTTCTCTCTCTGACATCTGAGCGGCTCGGTTCATATCTCTGAGTGATTGACTAGCGGAAGGAAAGCGCAAGCCCGATGACAAAAGAGACGGGAAATGGACATGGAGTGGATTTGACATGATGAGTGCCAATGCCCCCATTGATCAGCACCACTGACATCCCTTCCAGAACCTTGGAAGGTGGGTTTGGAGCAGGCAGGCAGCTGAAGGTTACAGCTCGCTGTCACAGCTCTGTCCAATCACATTACACATCATAACGTCTGAGAATCTGCTCGCCTTCCTCGCGTGATGGACAGATGACAATCATCTCCGCTCTATTGTTTCTCTCAGTCTCCTCATCTCAGGGATACATGTGTGCCTGAGATTTTGTTCCCATTTATATCCTTAAAAAGTGTCAAACTATATTGTTGGTAAAAGTGTCACGCCATAACGTCTTTGGTATCACAACTTTCGCTAACTTAATGAAGATTAATGATTGTATTTTTTGTTTGCCACCGTCGCCAATTTTCACTTTTTTTGCGCTCTGGAATTTGCACAGAGCTGCTGATTTATAGCCAGAGGTGGGTCAGGGAAGGTGTTTGTGCTGGTAGCCAATGGGCTCTTTGTGTTTATGATGAGGGGAGAGGATGGAAAGGTGATTTAGGTAGACAGCGGGTCTGCTTCTTTTCAGCGCAAACCTCCAGTAGACAGGCCATTAACAGAGGTGACAGGGAAAAGCAGTGGCAATCGCTTTGATTCTGATTTACACCACTGCTGAAAAAACCCAAACAAATTAGAGGAACAAAATAATACACAGCAAGAAATAAATCACATTAATGATTAGGCTTTGAACGACAGTCAGACATGAAAGCGAGTGGTGGCGAGGGCATCTGGAGGAGAAGATGGCAGATTATGAGATGATATTAGGAGCTGTCTTCAGAGGAAGGCTGAGAACAATCAGGCACCAGCAGTAACGAGGAAAAGGTCTTTGTTCTTCTCTCCACTCAGTAACTAACATGTTGTTATTCAAGTCAACAGCCACTAGAACCTCGTTAGTAAGCCAAGCAGCTTACTGCTCATTAGCTGACAAAAGGGTGAAATTCATTGACAAGAAATGCAGCGTGTGGAGCTTTCTTTCTTTTTTTTTTTTAACTGGAGTGCAAGAAATGTTGGAATTTAAAAATGACACATAGAGAGTGACACTGAACATGCAGCTTGGACATAACACAGGAATATTTCATACCGTTAATAATGTTTCAATATGAGAAACAGCTTTTATATATAGGTCATACAGTAAATTTTGCATTTGAACTGTATCAGTGAATAACTGAAGACTTTGAAACAGCCTCTATATTGATCCCTAAAATACAGCAAAGCCCACGTTATACATTACTACAGTGGGCAATAAATTTTGATTTATTGGTGATATTAGAAAGTTTCTCTGAAGCTACACCCAGGTTTAGCCTCAATTTTAGGTACATTTTCAATTCATTTTTCAATTTTAACAGCTGGATGAAAAAAGAATGTTGATGTATGACTGTATTATTATAGTTGAAATATGCATTTACAGTTACAGAGGAAACAAGCTGTGAATGGTCACAGTCTGTATTATAACATTTGAAGCTGATGCAGACAATTTGTTGCCAAACAGTTGCCTATTTACATATCTGTCAATAATGGACAAACATAGCCATTTATTTGGAGTTGTTTGTGTCCAACTGGTGAATGTAAGTGCAATATTCACTTTCCTTTTAGCTCTGTTTTTGGTCTCAACCACTTCAAACGGGAAATATCTGGCACCTAAACTACCAAATGCTTCACTATGTTAACCAGCAAGTCACTAACTTTGTCTGTCTGCCATTTGTTGGAGATGGCATATGCTTTTTTTTTTTTTTTTGTTGCATCAAACAGATGTCTACCAGTGCCGACTTTATGACATCAGTGAGGGCAAGCCAAAACAGTAAAGTAGAGGAAGGAAAAAAGCCCAAAACAATCTGCTAAAGGAAGCTGTAAAGCTGTGAAGAGGTGAACTGCAGAGTCAAGTGATAATTCTCTGTCGGTTTCTTATTACAAGTGACCCCTTTCAGGCTGCACAGACATTCAATCTCATGTTATTATAAAAGAAATATGACAAAAATGTTGATTATATGCGGACATGATGATGACAACAGTCAGCAAATTTACAGGAAAAGAAAAAGTGCACTGGTACCAGTAGTGGGAAGAAAAGTGCTTCAATCAGAAAAGTAACAGATGCTTTAATCAGAAAGTTACGGCTGTGCTGCTCACACCGGACTGCCAGCCTCCTGCACATCTGACCCGCTGATAGACTGCTGCTGCTGCTGCTGTAACCGCTGTGTGCTGCTAAATGAACTGGTCCGAGCCGAGCAGTTCGCTGCACTGTGGTCCCACGGTGGATTCCAGATGACAGCACTAATGGATGATCCTGTGATGCAATCATCTCTATCCCTGCTGCCTTGTTCAGCAGATGGGCTGTAATTCCAATTCAGACCTCTGAGACTGAGAGCTGCTTAATGCAGACATGCAAAAGTCATTATACTTCTTACTCCTGCTGGAGATCCGCAATGATTACATAATTCCAATTGATTTAAGAAAGAGAGTCCCCCGAATACTTTCCTACAATTACATTTGACAGTTAGTCTAGAAGGTGAAGCCTAAGATTATGTTTGTCTCCGTCCTTGGAGCTAAACTACTGTATGTGCATGTTTCACTCAGAGTCCTTTGAAAGAGGATTGAGTAACATCAACGTTATTTATCATTCATTTAACAGCCGTGTAAACAGAATTAACCACAACCCCACAGAACGATCAAGTTGCACAAAACCACTAACAAGGTCCTGACATGTGCCGTATAATTCATTTTTATTTATGACTACAATCCTCAAAGCATCTCCTACATGATATTTCAGAAGCCACACTTGAGGGCTCGCTGTAATTTTAGGTCTACTGACCCCAGATGTCTCTAAGATGTAACAATACAGTCCATTAGTCCTTCAGGGGACGTTGATGTTGTTGAAAGTTGTTTTTCATAATACTGAATTATGTCTGTATCTATAGAGTCTAACATTTTTGAAATACACACAATGCTAGTATAGAAATGTGATATTTCTGCTCTTATTTATCCAGCCACCAAACAGTTTTCTCTATTATCTCAAATAAACATGTAGTAACAATATTGATTATAATAATAATACATTTGATTTCTACAACAGTTAAGTTACAGTTTTCATATTCTTTTCAGAATCCATTCACCAGTGTTTTAACAAGACACAGATTATTTTCAATACCAAATTTAAAATTGGCCTGCTTGCTCTTGGTGTAGTTTTCCACTTGTAAACATTATGGTCTGCTGACAGACATCTCATTTCATCAGTTTCAAAACTGCAGATACCAATCCTTATGAACAGCTGTCAGTTAGACATAGTTTTGTGATACTTAAGCAGAGCTATACATTCAGCCCTTTCAGGATGTGTGCTGAAGAATTTAGTCTGTGTGACTGATGCTTTCAGAGTAAAATGCTGCCAAAAGTGTTTTTTTTTTAGGGTGTAGTTGTTACCATGGTTACCAAATGACATTGCAGAAATGTATGGGATGTACTGAGCAGAAATATGAGCTACCTGAAACGGAATTGAAATTAGGTAATTTAATCATTTACATGATTTACTGTTGTTGAACTTGAAAAATTCAAATAAAATATGAAACTGAGCCATGTAATGTGGAACTGAACAGACAACTAGTGACTGTACAAAGGAACTGGATTTCAAATTCAAGTTCAAGCACAGATGAACAATTTCTTTAAACACAGAAAGTTCATATAGGCTTTTCTCTTATTGTCTTGTAAAAGAAAATTTTTACAAAAACTAATAAAACAGTTGAGTCTGATTAACTGCTTTTTATGCACAGCTCAAGATGACTCTTCTTTAATGACAGAATTTGTGTCTCTGTAAATTGAATTTGAATTTCAAAAACTGAATTTAAATTGTGAAAACTAAATGTGGAGAGTTATGATTTCAGAACAACTGAATTTAATTTCAGGTTTACTGCAATTAAGTTTCAATTGAATTAATTAAATTTAGAATTACTCAATTAAATTTAAATTGTTGTCAGAGTTATTCAAATTGAACAATTCAAATTCAGTTTCAATTGACAAATATATCTGCCCATAGCCCTTTTCTGACAGTTGCCAAGCCCACTTGGTGAATCATGGTAATGTAATGGTCAGTTAGCTTTTGAATTTGCACCAAATGTCAAATATTGCATTTGGTGGCTTCTTGCATCATCGATGTCAATCATCAAACATAAAATTTGCTGTGTACTATCACTCACTATCCCTATTATTCTTATACAGCCAAGCTTAAATAATTACTCAGATATGATATCATGAGTTTAAAAATCATTTAAAAAAATAAAAAAATAAAAAAATCTGTTAGCTTCCAATAACCACTCATTGCATGAATCTGACCCGGATGAAAAAAAACAAAAAGGGCTGTTAAATACAAACAAAATAAACTATCTCACCATTGTCTCCAATGAAAACACTAACAATGTCATGTCTTCACACTTCAGAAAGCATTTGAACTAACTACTCATAATGGGAAATAACATTAAACAACAAGCTGGTGGAGCAAAAGCTAACCCAGAAGTGTTGGGGGACTTGGGCTGCCTATAACTGCACAGATAACAAGTGATGTACTTCCACCTGTGACTGAGCTGCTGTGTGTCATCCTGCTCAAGCATCCCGTCTATCAGTAGCCTGGCAGCAGTGCCGGCCCTCTCTGGGGAACGGGGGTAACAGAATCCCAGGCTTATACAGATATCCACACAAAGGACAGGCTGGCGCTGGCAGGTGGCCCCAGCATGGATAAGTGTGTTTTCTGTTTTTTAGGGGGGGAAGAGGCGGGGGTGTGAATGAAGGAAAGACTGCTCACTTACAGGCCTGTTCGTCTTCTGAGGGATGATGCCTCCCGTGGGCGTAATACACAAGGAGGTGGGACTCAAGAGTGAAGCAGTGTACTGTAGACATGCTGATCTGTTTATGTCTGTGTTAATGCATAGGCAACCCCCCTCTACACCCCCCAGTCCTGCACACACACATGCACACACACAAGCAGAGTCAGAGGCTAGAAAAGTCTCTCCTGTCTTATTCTTGCCGTTTTGATGGGGTCCAAGTTACATATTTTACACATAAACCTTTTAAAAACCACTCACCTCAACTATAGGATAATTGTCTGTTTACCCACCCTGCACCTCTTAGTTACTGTTGCTACGTACGCCCGTCAAGCTACATCTGCACAGTATGCAGTGCTGGATGTTTGTAACGTTAACAGTGCCAGATTTTTCATTTGGAATTTGGAAAGATATTTCAAAACACTGGGTTTTTAATTTGAAATGGAAGTTGACGAACGCAGCTGGCTTCACTTTTTTTTTTTCCAACAGTTTTTTTTTTTGTGTGTGTGTGACAGTTGATTGTGCTGAAATGACAACAGCTGCTGGATGATTTTATCAGTTGTTAACCCGGTCAGGCAATATGAAAACAAAAATCCAGCTCCAGTTGGCTTTTAAATGCTTTCAAGCTCACTGATATGAAAATTAAAACCCTAAAAGCATCTGAAATATGCATTTGATAGCCACTGCTAATTCAGTGCTGTGTCTGGATGCCAAAAATGACTAAAACTCACAGGTAGTAGGTTAAGGCTTTCACTAGTGTATAAACATCCATCCATCCATCCATTATCTATACACCGCTTAATCCTCACTAGGGTCGCAAGGGGCCTGAAGCCTATCCCAGCCGACTTAGGGTGAATGCAGGGGACACCCTGGACAGGTCACCAGTCTATCACAGGGCTACACTTAGAGACAGACAACCAAACACACTCACATTCACACCTACGGACAATTTAGAATCACCAATTAACCTCAACATGTTTTTGGACTGTTGGAGGAAGCCGGAGAACCCGGAGAGAACCCACATTGCACGGGGTGCACACGCAAACTCCATGCAGAAAGATCCCGGTGTCCTCACTGAGACACGAACCAGCTACCTTCTTGCTGTGAGTCAATGGTTCTAACCACCGAGTCACCTTGCAGCCCAGTGTATAAACAGTAGGCATGGAAATAGGTTTCATTATTCTTGTATACCAAAATAGGCTAATTTTCTTTTTCTTTTTTTTAATTAGCTCCGTCTGTAAAGGTAAGTATTCCTTTAACTAACTGTCAACGATTGGTTTATGTAATGACCTCCAGTCTGAGTAATTTCAACTTTGAGTCTGGGAAACCACACTTTGTCTAAATTCTGACATAAACACAACAATAAACATGAGTCTTTGGCAGTGTTGCTAAGAGGAAGATGCAATTAGAGGTACAAATCAGAACAAGTGCAAATTCAAAATGCTTTGTTGTTCACAGATGTTCACAAAATGCAGTACCATTAAAATTATATCAAGACTGACCCAGATGAAATCACTAGTCTGATCTGACCTGTTTTCAGCCTTCTTTGGCCTAATCTTTAGCTCTTGCCTGCTATTAGCGGGTCATGTAGCAGAATTTTAAGACCGGTGATTGAATTTTTCTTGCCAAAATGCACCTTGGGAGTCATAGTTGCCTTACCCTAAAAATGTTATGCGTCCAACCTCATACCTTTGGCTTTCTATCAAAGACCCAGATATGTTGTAATGCAGTTGGCAGAAATTTGAAAATTGATGATTGAACTGGGAGATGCAGAGTCAAGACATGGAAGTCTAAGCCAAGAAAAAGGGGCCTGATCCTGAAGTAAAGTTTTCATTTTTCTTCAGACAATGCCACATAAATGGTAGTTGGAGCGCCTCTACAGCCTAAACAGGCATTAAACTCTTTGACATTTGTTTAAGAGATGATCAATTTAGAAAATCGTTCTTCAGCAAAAGTGCAAGGCACAAGGCAGATACATAAAATAGGATAATATGAGAAAATAACAATGATTGCTGAGGTGCATTTTGCTGAGAAACATGTTAAGAACAGGGGTGAAATACATGAAAACAAGTGAATCTTTATCAGTAAATTTTCTGACTGTACTGAATCACTATTGTCATTGACCAAAACTGTAGCTTTTAGTCGTGGAGCTACTTCAATAGTGACTTGTAATTTTCAGTACATTACTTCCTCATTAAAGACATATTTGGATTAAAATCTTTTTTTTTTTCCCCAAAAAACTTAAAGAACCAATCCTGATAACTTGCAGAGTGGGACTTTCCATATCAATCTTTTCCTTTAGAATTGGTTTCCAGTTCTAACGTGTTGATGAAATACTTCAATACTACAACTTGCCATTGTATTGAGTAGCTTTACAGAGTTTGAGGAGAATTGTAGGTGAGCTGGTGTGCTCGAGATGCAGCAAGTGGTGGAGGGGTGGGTGGAGAAGAAGGTGGGGACTTCATACATCCACACATTCTAAAGTGGCAACCATGTAGAGTTAAATTTAAGCCGTTTTAAAGTATGAAGGGATTGATGGAAAAAACTTCTAGATATGTACTTTTGAAACACAGAGAGGGATTTGATGAATGACTGGAAAGGGACTTAAAAAGCTTATTGAAGCCACAGAAACAATCATAATGTGATAATTCTGTTATAATAACAGGCTGCTGAGCTGAAGTGCAGTGCTTGTGTTGCTGGGTTTGGAACTGAATGTAGCATGGTCTAATGAAATACTGAACTGAGGACAGTGAGAATCAGTGCTGAGCATCTTGGCAGCGTGAATGATGATTCATGATTTCCAAGTCCACGATTCACAAGGCTTAAAATTCAGTTAGATGTGCTGCAAGGGGTGGAAGTTAAAGATTAGGCTGGAGAACAAACTGATTTTACTGTTTGAAGCTTAAATCAATTTAGTTTTGGGCCAGTTTCGTTGCCAGTTGCAAAGATGAGACACAATTAATACCTCTGACAAAGCCAAGGCTCGAGGTATTGTAGCATTTACAGCCATAAACCAGGTAAAAAAAAAAGAACAGGATTTCACAAAAGCAGACTAAAAATGTTTAAATTGGTGGCTGTAGAATAAACCTATAGAACTGTCTGTTCACTTTTCTATGCTTCATTTAGGAGTCATTTGAAGAAAAAATCTGAAATGGGAATACTGAATGTGGACAAACACATTAAGATTTCCTGTTTTGTAACTCTACTGGCAGATCAACATTTTCGATTCAGTCTTGTTTGTCACTGTACCCCCTTCAGTCTATTTTTCAATCATTCCGCCCGTCTCACTATTTAAACACACTCATCTCTCACTGCGGCAGGCCCTGTCAGCAGAATTTGCCTTTTCGCTCGGAGGTGACTTGCAAGATACACAAATAACACAGAGGTGCATTTATGGTATTTGTATAATCCATGAAGTGAAAATTACCGACTATTTAGATGAAAGGCAATTAGACAATTACGGCTAATGAGGCCAATCCTTTTCTTTCACCCCAAAGAGTCAGCGGACTAATTATCAAATTAAAGAATGCTTCTTTTCTCCCTCTGACCCCGCGCTGTCGTAAAGGGAGGCTGCTCTGGGAAAGGCAAACATTGGTGTGCTCTGTGGAGGCCGAGGCTGGAGAACAGGCAGGCAGCATTTAGAAAGTGATGGGTGTATTAATCACTGCTTAAGTTAAGACAGCTTTACGGTCTGCAGGCCAGGCGGACACACACAAACACAGGAGCATATACAGACACTCTGCTGCTCAGACCGTTATACATCATGCAGGACTGTACGAAAAAAGGGCCACCAGCCAAAGCGGAAACACGGTCGTACCCACAAGAAGCAGACCTGCTCGTGTGACTAGCAGACCCTGCTGGTGAAACTTCCTACTCCGGGGAACTCAAAGGCGTCAAAGAAATCCACCTGACATACACCGAGACTTTGCGCGTGCTTTCTGCTGTATGTTTATTTGATTTATGCAGTTAAATAATCACTTCCAATGCAATAATGGAAACAACATAATGTGATAAGAACCGACTGTGGCAGTTTCCTTGAGTCGGGATTCATTTGCGCTCCTCTGCAAGCGAGCATCTGTTGGATGCTTACTCTGACTAATCAAACAGCGTCTGTTTTCCCTCTTAGTACTTGGAAAGCCGATCAGGCTCAATGGGATACCAGGAAAACGGTTTCCCAGTGTCGCCCCTAACATGTCTGTTGCCAAGTGGTCCAGTTTCCTCATGCTACAGAAGGTTTAGCTCCAAAACAGCGCTCCAGAAATTTTCATGGTCTGTTAATATCATCCCTCAATTAACTCTAACTTAACTCAGACCATACATTAACCCCCCCACATCCCCCCCGCAACTCCTCTACTCCTCTTTTGCTGGCTTGAGCTACAGCTGCACCTACTGGCAAACGAGAGGCACATTCTGAGTGTGTCTCAGTGTTATCCACCTACTGAATGATATTCAATCTGAGATGACAATGCAACAAAACCACAAATGTACTGGTGCCTTTACATTTATGGCTTTGTTATATATTAAAAGCATAAATATCTACTGTTTCTGTTTCATTTCACAAGTCATTCTCCCTTGAGCACATTGAGAAAACAATAAAAAGCCAAATAAAAACGGGACCTTTTCGACATGGAGAGCTTCGAGTGTCACACAGCTATCACATTTCTTCCCAGCACAGCTAACAGGCATCAACTTAACTGCGGCGTTTACCTCGTTTTTCCACTCTCCTTTGCATTCTCCATCAAACACAAAGTCTTCCTCTGCCACCCGTTTTTTACACTTTCAAGCGGCGTGGAGGTCAGGGGTCGAAGGTTGACGAGAAGTTCTTTTCACACTCCCATGCCTGCCCTTTTCTTCACAGAGCGCTACAGGTGCAGGGTGTCTCTGAAACAAGTTAACGGCCTCCTGGCTCCGAGGAGAGACCTCTGTGAGGGAAAAAAAAATACACTCCTAATTGTTCCCTGCTCAGTGCCAGTGACTGGCCAAAACACTTCTTGTTATTACATCTTTGCACAGTATTTTTCCAGTCATCGAGGGGTTGGTGCGAGTTCACAGTCCCTCCTTTATGACAGTAACTCCTCCTGTCACCTGCTTTCATATGGCAGGGGTGTTGGTGTATGGTGAGAGACTCCGGCTGACACTCTTGACATGGCTGGACTTAATGAGGACTGATGGGAGCCTGTCAGCGGAGTGACACATTAAGCAGCTTTGTCACAGATCAGCCAGTCGAGTTTTATGCATAACCAGGCCTTGCTTTTACTTGGGGATGACCTTCCGAAGTTCACTACAAGTCTCGCAGACGCAATTCGAGGTCAAGTTTAATTTTTCCAACTTTGGAATGCAGAGATTGTTGCGTTCATACCCACCAAACACACACGCTTCGTCTAAATTTCACCGCAGGAAGTTCAACTGCAGGATAAAGCGTATGATTTTTAAGTACTAAGCAGTCGTTAAAGTTTAGACTCAGAAAGCCAACACTGCTTTTACACATCCCCCTTGTGAATAAAAATACATGAAAAAAAAAACAAAAAAACACTGAATGTGAAGTAAGTTTGTTAAGGTAAACAGAAAAGTGATTTGGTTTGCATGAATAAACGCTTTGGGTAAAAGCTCTGTGGCCTTGCTGGGGATGTAGAGAGCTGGGATGATAAGAAATCTTCAAGGAACCAAGACAAGAAGAAAAGAAAGAGGATGCATGATGGATTTTTTTTTCCTCTGTGGGTTTCATATATATTTTGTGTATTTACTCCGAAAAGATAAACAAAACTAAAGTCTTCAGCTACTCTCTCGAACAACGGATATAACAAATAAGGTTTCAGAAATGTAACACTTTGACACAGCAGCTCTTAAAAGTAAATCTCAAATTAAGCAGAATTTACAGTATTTTATGTGCGTATTAACTTGGGAGCACTTCTAATGAATCTGCCGATAAATCTGCGAATCAAACGTTGATTTGTCAAATAACTATTTACTTCCAGCTACGGCATATTTATAACATAGCCTATTTGTGCCTATTCATCAAATGCAGATGTGAACTTTTTAAACACAGGCCTCCTCAGTTTCATGGTAGTCCCTCAACGTCATAATTCTTAAGAGTCACTCCATTTAAACTAGAAATGAGGGGGCTCCGTGCTGTAACTCTGTAAAATAGTTATATATTCCCATCAAGACTAACATGGAGTTATTTGCTCATTTGTCTGAATTGTAAGAATAATTTGTGTGAATGTGCTTTTATACCTCCCCAGTGGTCCATAAATCACAAACAGCTCTTTGTGGCCCACCGACATGTTTTTTTTTTTCCTCCCCTCTTTTGTTTATCCCACTTAAGACACTCAAATCTTGATTCATAGTGAAACAAATCCTGCTTGCAGAATTTGTCATGTAGTCAGTTTAAAAGTATATTAATTACACAAATAAATTGTAATTCCTTTTTACCCAAATCTGCTGTCATTTCAATTTGACCACTTTGGTGACGGGTCCCATGACAGTATTTCATATCAGCTGTCTGACAGAGAACACAAATAAACCGTGCAAAAGGAAACTTCTGGTTCCACTTCATTGTGCTATTGTTGTTCAGAGAGAACTGCGCTCTACCTCAATATTTATTCAGAA
This sequence comes from Stegastes partitus, assembly GCF_000690725.1. NCBI lineage: Eukaryota > Metazoa > Chordata > Actinopteri > Pomacentridae > Stegastes > Stegastes partitus. The sequence goes on along the minus strand of NW_007577738.1, from coordinate 1,417,275 downwards.
AATGAATTCCACTCAGCACCTGATTTGGCTGCTGGGTGAGCAAGACAAACTGCACAGTGTGACGATGCGAGCTAGTCATGGAGTCACAGAGCAGGACAAAGGTGTGCTGCATTGCTGGTAACAACAAAACTAAAACTGAGTCACATGACATATAACGTACAAACCAGTATAATAAATCTAATTTTGACTCACTTTTCTTAAAAACAAGCCAAACACATAGGATTATCCCGTTGCCTTTGCTTCTAATTGTGACGCACTTGGTTCTCCTGAAGCATTTTGATAAAAAGCAGACAAAGGCTTACAATTTAAATACAAATGTGCCCTGAAGCCAATTTCAGCAGTTTTCAGTAATTAAGTTCAGTTTTATTGTAGCTCATCAACAAAAAATTCTACACTTTATTAATGTTTTTTTTTGTTTGTTTGTTTTTAATTAAAGAATTATAGCCACTTAAACTACAGTTTAATTACTTTTCTCTAAAATGATGCAGCATTTGCAGATGTGTGATTTAACCGATTTCATTCAGACCTCTTTGTGGTTTGGTTAAAGTTCCTTTCTTGCACCATAAATTAAACCATTTGCAAGAAATTAACTTTTGCATTACCATTTTGCACAGCTGTTATAGTATAAATAGCTACTTGTGTATTATATATCGAGGTAAAAATATTGTGTTTGGGGGAGTTTAGTTATGTACCTGATAATGTGAATGAACAAAAAGAATATGCTCACTTACTTAAAATAAATATTTGGCTACATATTCGACTTGCACTTTATCTGGCAAAGCTAATAATATTCTGTCCTCACTGATGTCACGCTGGCTCAAGCCTGTATTTAGAGAAGATGCAAGGGGATATTTTTTCCTCCTTTTTCAACACAGAAAAGTTGGAATCTATCATCTTCTTATATGTGCAGTTGGGGTGTGTGTGTGTGTGTGTGTGCGTGTGTGTGTGTGTGTGTGTGCATGAGATATAAAGACAGAAAACTATTCCAGTTTAGCAGCAGGAGTGGGAAAACAATTGTTCCTGACTGATTTTCCCCTAACCCCATAATGAAGCCCATGTGTACGACTGGCCTTTCAACAAGCTGCAAATCTGTGCGCGGCCCACTCTCCACTTGATTAAAGCAACAGCCACTCACCTGCTCCTCATTAGCCTGGACCAGGAACAGACCCGGCTAAATAAGTTAGCACCTGTACGTTCCAATTCTGCATGCCTTCTATATGTATGTAATATTTGTGTGTATTAAGCTGACAGCCTTATAAATGACGGGAAGGATTTAGCCGCGGTGATGCTGCCGCTGCTGCCGTTGCTGCTGCTGCTGCTGTGTGCTGTGAACAAGATGAAGAGAGATGGATGTGTGCAAGTGAAAGGGCTCTGTGTAGGAGAAATAGCAGGGACATATTCTGTGTTTTGGGTTTTGTTGAGATAGATGAGGGACTGGGCTTGGAAACACTCATTAGCCATAATCAGGGGTCCCTAAAGGAGAGCAGATGGTGGCAGCAACGAAAGAAAATAAGAATTTGTCCACTGTAGATTTATAGGTGCGTGCATGAATGCAACAAAACACGCAGAAAATGACCCAAAGATAAAGAACATAGTCATCAACAATCACATCGAGACCATTCACAAGTGCACGTGCGTGTAAACAAAACACAGTTCATATCCGGTGTGGATATATGTAGTGGTAAATGTGCTCAGACACGCTGGTCATTACAGAACAACCCTAAAGGGCATTGTGTGGGATGGGATCATCAGAGCGCTGTTGTGTTTCTGTCTGGTTCCTGCTAACCAGTGACTCCTCTGACCTCTGCCTGTTCTGAATGGAAGCATATTAACACTCCAGGCTCTCAGCAACATTTAACCAATTTGGTAAATTATCTGTGAGGCCACTTTTATAGGGCTTTTCTTATTATTCAGAAGGAGGGGGAGTGGAAAAGGAGAGAGAGAAAGATAGAGAGACTTGATGAAGGGATATGGGCACCAAGAGTCTGCTCCCATTTACATATATTACCAGTCTTTCCCAGAGTCCCACAGAGGAAGCACCTGTTAGCCTCTCACAATCTTCCCCCTCAACCCCTCTCTCGCGGTTCTTTCATCCCTCCATCGCTGTAGCTCCTCAGCCTCGACCCCCTAGAATCACCCCGCGAGCAGGTGTTCTCCGTCAAACAGCCGATTCCCCTCACAGCAAGCAGAGAGGGAAACCCGAAGAGAAGAAACTGACCAGGAGGCCAAACCGGGTCCATGCATAGGAAACGGGAAAAGGCTGATGCTGGGGCCCCTCCAGCAGGGTAACACCGATCCCCCTGCCTGCTCCAGGTGTTTGATACCATCACTTCTTATTTACCACGTGTGGACATACAGTTGTTCCTTGGGCCTCGACTCAAAACAAATTGCCGGAGTGGAGGGTTTGTAAAAGAGATGTCTGTTCTGTCGGCGGAGGGGTTAAAGTTAATTTGATCGGGCATGTGTACTCTGGGCGAGGAGCGGAGAACATCTGCATTCAGTGGCATGGCCCCATTTGTTGCAATTTTGGGTCTCATTTCCATTTGCAAGAGAGATAACTGCTCGCATATGGAAGCAATAGATAGAAGAGGTCAATGCAATTTCTTTCAGCGGGGGGACGAGGCAGGGAGAAATACCCTTATGCAGTAATCTCAGTTGGCATAGGAAGAAACAAAAAATCTGGGGTTTGGGGAAAGGAATTCCTTTAAGTGCAGTGACTCCTTGATTCCTTTACCAGCCAATAACTATCCCACACTCCTTCCAAACCCACTCCAATCACCCCTATTATCACTGATGAGATCTGGTAACACGATGTTGTCGAGCTCATCCGTGTTTATGCTCTCCCCTGGAATTGGATCTCAAATGGCACGCTGATAACAAATTACAAAACAACATGGCATTTTAGAAAAAAATAAAACTTAAAGTGTGGTTCATTGTTTTAAATACTTCTTTGTGTCACAAGGAAACACTGGATACATGTATTTTAAAATCACACAAAAGGACTTTCTCGTTTTAAAGCCGAACCGCACAACCTCCGACTTTGATTTGCTGTTTGTTCCTGGCCTCTAGATCAGCACATAGAAGCCTTTTCTGATCTGATGCCCCTGTCAGACTGATGGCAGTTTTTATCTGTGAATTCTAAAAACAAATTAATGCAGAAGAATAAATCTGTCCTTTGGAATGACATTGCAATAGGCTCGGTTAGGTTTAAAACAACAAGGTTAGAAATCAGAAAACATTCGGGTTTGGGTTAAAAACGCTGCTTTGCTAAGGTCGCTCATGTTTACACTATTAAACTCTTGCTTAAAGTTATGGAACGGTTATTCTAAGACCTTAAAAAAACAACAACACTGACAGCGGTCTTGTGTGTTAAAGTCTGCTGGGGTTTTTCATCAATATGTGGAATTTGTCACTTTATAATAGTTTTTCCAGCCGCTAGAGGGCTTTTATCACTTCAGTGTAAACATGCTGGCTTGAGGCACTTTCTGAAATGTCATATTTCACGCAACAGCACTGTCATTTATAATAGATTCTTTCAGTTTCCTTTTTCTTTTTTGAGATGCTCAGTTAAATCATTGGGGGACGGAGTAAGGAGCAGTGGATTTCTTCACAAAAGACAACCGCTGCACTGGTCAGTCATATTGATTAAAGATGCTGGTTGAATAACACATAAAATGCAGCTACAACATCTTAAAATCTCTCAGTAGGCATCTGAAGATTTGCTGTTATTCACTGGAGCCTTTTTCTCCCCCCTGAAAACCTGCCTCACTAATGGAAAACTCTGGGCACAAACTCCAGACATCATTATGTTACAGACGATAACTTCACAACATGTCGCACAATAATCAAAACAAGGCCCAATCTAATCTCCATATACTGTCTTTGGATGATTCCAATCTTCCCTTTCATACTAGTCAGTCTAAACTCAATATACTCAATCCACGCAGCTCTGAAAACCCCTAATAAGGCAAGTTAAACCCCGAGCTTGCAACTGGCATGAAGTCACCAGAGAGCAATTACGCTTTAGCTTGAAAGTTAGCAAAGGACCAGAGGAATGTCTTTTTTCCCCCCATAATGCCAGGACTTTGGAGACTAATCTAATTGAGTGTCTTTTTTGTGTGTGATTATTTATGATTAGAAAGTGTTAGTGGAAAATCTGGGGGAGATATCTGGAAATGGGGAGTGTTTGATGCAGATCAGTGTCGTGCTGCTCTTCCTGATTAATTATGTCCGGAACGTCTAATGGTTGCCTCTGCTTGGGAGGGTTCGCTTCTCACAAAGACAAAAGCCCCCAAACTTTTTAAGTGGTCTTTGAACTGAGATGGGTTTTTTTTTTTTTTTTTTCTTTGAGAACTGAGTAATAGTAATTCCTGGGTGTAAATTCCGAGCTGCATGTTGGGTTCAGAGGAGCCGATTTATGTCAACAAATTAAAGAAATTGCAAGAAAGACAACAGAAAAGGCATTTCTTTGGCAGTTGCCCTGTTTTCTATCAGTGATCCATTGAATGTTATCGTTGGATTCTTTCCTTTTCACATCTGCTCTGGGTGTGCAGCCTGTCTGTACCCCTGCATGTGACTCAGCTTCCCGTCTCCTTACCAGTGCCCCCTGAAGCCCTCATTTCCTGTTGGGAGTCGGCGGAATTGGATGAAGGACATGGCTAGGAGCCTCTTGGGGCCCGGATTAGGGCCTGTGAGAGCACACAAGCCGGTCTGGACACATCTCCATCCATCAAAAATCAACTCAAACTCAGGGACCCATTCGATCCCGGCAGCGGAGAGGAGGAATAATGTCCCTGCAGCCAAAGCAGGTGCTTTTTATTTTTCTTCAAGGAACATGAGAGCTGCAGTTGAAACAAGGGGGTATGGTTAAGGTAATGGTTTCAGCTGTAAGAACATTTTCACCTAAAGCAGTGGAACAATGGCGCTCGTCCACCATGTTTTTGGGTCAGAATCTCGGTGTAAGGGACTGTGCCCAAGAGCTGACAGAGAGACGACTGTGTGTGTTGAGAGAGAGCTCATTAAGAGGACCCATGTGTGTTTAACAGATACCAAGGGCTCTCTTTCTTCCAATAACAACTCATTAATGAAGGTTTGTGTGTGTAAGGGAATTAGAGCGGCTGTAGTCATGAATCATGAGACACATCAGTCTTGTATTATTGATCAGATCCCAAACAAGAGGCTGACAGAGATAAACATAGAAAGCAATTTGAGAAGCGAGGAAGAACAACAGCCGTCTAGCAAATATCCACTTATCCAGATGCTTCATGACTATGACTATTGAGCAGCTATTATGCTTGACTTGCTCCCAGATGATGCTGAGTAGCTCCACAGTGCAATTTTTGTTTCTATTAATAAGCCTATTAATGCTTTGATGGTGTTGTTTTACATTGTTTTAGAGATTGCAAAGTTAATAAATCCCACGAATAGACCAAAATTAACAATGTGTGTCTTCCAACTGTCCCACCCTGTCTGTGGCTCGTAGTTTCAAATCCATTTAAATCGTACTAAAGATGTAAAAATGGCTCATAAATACGCACACCATCATTAAAAAAAACAACAACATTTTCTTTCCTAAAAGGGCTGGGAACTTTAGCTTTAAGCAAATGCCACTCAAACAGGAGTAAACAGTAGTCTAGTTTTGGGGGATTGTTTTCAGCAGCTCATTTACAGTGTCAGTGAGTGTTTACCGCAGCAGGACAGTGCGTGAGGGATTGAATGAAAATAAACCACAGTGCTTAATGTGGTGTTCTTTCCTTAGTTTGTCATTTTAGTCTCATTTTATTTACACAAGCAACAGGACAGAGCAACATGTGGCATTAAAAGGAAATAAGTTAGATTTTATATATATAAAAAAATCCATCCACAAAACACAATTATTCTAATAATTTATATTAAATCGTGACATAAATAAAGATAGAAAGTTAAATGCGTGCATGTCAAGATTTAATTTGAAACCCAATAGCATAAATTGACATATGTATATTTACTCCTGACTCCTAACACTGTTCATTTGAAGGAAAAAAATAGATCAATTTGAATACAATGCCTCTTTTTTCTCAGCTAACGCTACAGTCTTTTGATATATCTACATATTTAATTGCCCAATCCCATCCCAATGCTCTCACTGGCCGCAAACACATTCCTGCACTGTCACATTTCAACACCACGACAACAAAGCACAGATTCTGAATTGGGATGGAGAGTATCAGATAAATTGAGCAACAGAGGGAGAGAGAGAGAGAGGGAAAAAAAAAAGAAGGAGTTGAGAGTAATCAGGTATCACTGCGGTGATTTATGGCCTGTTTTCACATTAAACATGTTATGTGTACAATGACAACACCCCAGTTTATTGCAAAATACCTGCCTGCTTACAATAAAGAAGTGTTCCATTTTTCCTTCTTCAAAGAATCTGGTCTGCTGCAGGGAAGGAAATGCAATTATAGAACAATAATAACATCTAAATGTAAAAAAGGAGGACAAATGTGGCTTGTTGTTTGGAGGGGGAGGGGGAGTGGGTGGTTAATGGGCGCTCGGCTTGGTGTTTTCTGTCTGTGAGGTTTGGTGGCCAGTCGATTCCAGAGCTGTCCGGCTCATCTCGGAGCCTCCTCGCGCGTTATTACCTATCAAAAGGTTCATAGTTTTTTATGAAGTTCTTTACAGAGCCATGGACAAAAGGAGGGGGGAAAAAAAGTGGTTTAACGGTTTGCTAAGTAAAGGCGCAGCCCCGCAAGATTCCACTTCTTCTCCGAGAATGCAAATGGGAAACACATGTGCTTTGATGGCATTGATTCTTTTTATTATTAGTTTGTTTTGAATTAGTCTTGTGATTGCAGGATCCTGGGAGGCTTTCACTATCCATTAAAATGTTGATTTGATGGAATACACCACATTTTGGATGGGAGCCTTCGCATACCTCAGAGGGATATTATTGTTAATGATCATACTAAAGTAATGTGAGACCATATTGATCCTTTTCCTTTTTACGGGCAGGTCAAAGGTCACCTCAGAACTGAAGGGCCAACTTAGCACTGAACTGTAGTTGGACAGAAAGTTACTCTGTCTTCTCTGAAAACGTGTTTTCAAATCCTGCTGTTTGCTGCTAAGTTAACTTGTAAGACTTAATGCCTTTTTCATGCAACACTTTTTTGTTCCATATGTTACTGTTTACTGTTATGCACTAAAACACAAAGTCAGATTCCTTTTATATGAAAACCTACTTGGCAGTAAAACCTTTTTGATTGGGACGCTATGTTTTATATTAGAAAGCACAAGTATTTCTCTATAACTTATAATAATCATGACTAAATAAATGTGAGTCAATGTCAACAAAAACTTAGGATGTTATTTATTAGGCGTTTAACATTTAGAAAACGATCTGCTTTGTCATAATTGTGTGGGTGTGGCAAAGTCAGATTTGATTAACAGTGATAAACACCCACTAATTGATCAGATTTTGACTCATTAGTGCACAAAAATATATAAAACTAATGCAAACTGGAAAACAAAACAAATACATAAATCTCTAATGAGGTGCAACTTAACTGTCTGGCAATAGAAGAACTTTGCAGTGCTATGACAGTCTTACCAGTGGTGAAATAAAACATGTTGAAGCACAACTTAATATTCATTTTGACATTTGATTGATGATAAGTAGTATTATCTAACACAGACACCTTTTTGGATGTGTGTGTTTGGAATCTACTGCCCATTGCAAGTTAGATTAATTATTTATTCGGCCCCTGGGCCTTGAGGTCCCTCAGTCCTGTCACACACGTCATACTGTGACCCACACAGCATTCATTTATCCATGACTGGATGCCACACAGTGGGACAACAATGAGGATGGGTTGTAAAAATAACTGTTCACAGTGCAGCAATTTCCTAAACACTTCTATTAACGACGTATAAATCTGTGTTTTAGTGTAACTCAAAAACATGCAACGACCTCAGTGCCCGTTTCCTCTCTAAGTATGCCAGGATCCCAGTTAAATTCTGTAATTCAATAAAACTGTCACATGTCATTTTGTCTGCGACCGAGACGGTTAGAGCTCCTTCAGATGGAATTTATGAAAAATCAAGCTTCCAGTTTTGGACACCTCCCTGGTCAGCCGGGCAAACTGTGGGAATCTCATGTGCTCTATAGCAGGTAGCCATTTAAAGTGGCAGCATGGTCACAACCAATAAGCCAACGGTGATTGGGCCTCTTCAGGTTGGATTTATTTTAATTCACTAATCCTTTAATGGTGGAGCCGTGCACCCCCGGCTGTGGGGCTCCTTACTAAAGGACTGACAGCGCCGAGCTATGGCCAGCCTTCCTCATTGCCTCAACAGAAAACTCGCAGGGCCACTAAGCAGTATTTGACTCCTTAAGCTGCTGGAGGACTAAGGTTAGGGGCTGACGAGGGTGCAGGGAAAGGATGCGAGGCTGCTGCTCTGTTGGCAGTGTCGGGGCCAGGAGGAGAGAGGACTAGTGTGGCAGGGACCTAACAGACGAAACATTGACCTAAAAAAAAGTGCATTGCCTGGACTAATGGGGAAATTATTTATGAACTATTTGCAGTGCACCTGAAAATACCTCCAGTGAAATTATGTTTGGCAACCTGAACTGCTTTGAAGTCAATGGAGTGGCAATAAAAATTAGGCCTTCATTAGAGAGCTGGGCCTTTCAAACTGAATTGGCCCAGTCTCGGCGGGTCAGGGGCATTTAGGCAGCGCTCTACTTCCTTTAGCTCTGGCAGCCACCGACACATGGAAGCAATTTGCCTGATTCTCTGCTGTTTTTATGATTTTCCCCTTTAATTTTTTTTCACTGCGCTGCGCTCCTTTTATGTTGCATTTAGGAAATTAACACTAACCGACAAATTACTTTGTAAATAAAAAAAAAAAAAGAAAGAGGTAAAGCTTAAGAATGTTGGAGTAGCCCAAGGGCCGTTGTTCTCCCAGCAACAAAGAAATCCTTGATAACTGTTTAGATATATCATCCAACAGCCCAGCTTTATTTTATCAAGAGGTATATAATTTTTCAATTGAAATAAATGTAAGGCATTCATCTCCCTTGTGTGCAGCACTTGTGCTGTGTGTCCACCCAGAAAATGGTGCACTTAAGAAGAAAAAAATCACTTGAAGGGATTCGAGGGTCATTTGCAAACTGCTTTATGCTCTGGTCAAGCACAAATCTCATTCACAAAAAAATGAAGGCGGCTGACTGAAGTGAAACTGTGTAATCTTTAGAAAACCAGACGCACCAAAGTGCAGAGGACTGTAATCTTCAGAGATGTGAGCTAATTACTTAATCACTTACATTTGTAAATCTTATTATTGTAAAAAAGAAATTGCTGCAGTGATTAAATTACTGATATTTATCTTCTAATAGCGCTGATTAGGAGGTGATGCTAATCTGTCATTCTGAAAGGCCAATATTAACGCATCAATCTAAGAAAACAATAAACACTTAATATGAAAGAGAGGTTTTGTGCACTGGGGGACCAGATGGCCTGCTTTAGTCTGGAATGTGCAATATTCTGGCTTGCTTAGCTGCACCGCAAATCATGGGAACCACAAACTGTTGACTTATTTAATTGAGTTGTTTTGCCCCATTAACCTGTTGTCTGACACAGCAGACACGTGAGCTGGGAACAAGAATGTTATTTCTTTACACTAAAATAGAAGTTGTCTTGTATTTTTTCTCTGCTGTACAGTTTGTTTGTTTTTTGGGATTGTTTTTGGAGTCTGAAATCTTGTTAGCGACATCACCTTTAAAATTGCCTTACGAGAGGCAAACTGTGTGGTTTATTGTAAGATAATTCACGTCTATCTCATAACTTAAATTGCCTTGTGATGACCTGAACACTCAAACAGTGTTAATGCTTTTCCTAAATTCACCAGGTTTTTATTCTTGCCCTGATTTTGGCTTATTTTGTGCACCTTTTCTAAATGCTTTGAAAAATCCCAAACTGTGGTAGCGTGTGAAGTAATTCTCCAATGCGTTCTCTAATGCTACAGAAGTAGCCATAAATTATGCATCAGGAATGTGTATATGTATTGACTTTAATAAGTGCTATTTCCTACATACCAGCTTTTGTACCTGCTGAAGAATCACTGGGGTGCTTCCTAACACTCGACACACTCGCTTGTTGTCTCGCTCACAGCCTCCTCCACCGCCTGTCAGCAGGGGGAAAATGAAACAAAAAGAGCATAATTAAAATAATAATAGAGTCTCCTCTTGTTTGGGGGTTCAGATATTTTCTTGCAGTTGCATTTGGCAATGTTGGAGGAATTTGCTGGAACTGTCGAGGATTGTTAGTGTAAATAAGTAAACTCTGCTTTGTTAGATTGTGATACCTAATAAAGTCGGCGCTGACAGGAGTTCTCTTGCTCTGTCTTTATCTCATTTTTTTTCCTCCTTTCCTGTATCTCTGACGTGACACTCCGTCGAGTGTTAGTGCTGAATACTTGATGACACGGGAAAAACAACACTGCCACTCATTTAGCGGTGAAACAACAAGCTCTGGGCCCCCGCAATGCGCACTAAGACATATTCATAAACAAACGTTACCTTGCTTTACTCATCCACATTCCCAGTCTTCCGCCTCTTTGTCCCTCTGTCCTGACCCTGAATGAGGTTTACTGTGCTGTGCATGTCATTTGTCGACTTCTCCTTCCTGTTTTCAGCTAGTTGGCCTCTAGTGCTTTGAGTCTATGAATGCTAACATGTCTTACCTTGCCCTGGGCGAGAAAGAAAGAGAGTATACCTGGTGTTTGGCCATTCTGCTCCGGTACTCTCTCTGGAAACCTCAGACAATAACATTCATAGACCCTCGCAAATACACACACACAAACACACACACACACACACACACACACACACACACACACTGACAGTCAGACTGAGGTCTCGCTGGCACTGCTTGTCAAAACCGAATAACTGCTTGTCCTTTGCATGTGTGTGCTGGCCATGTGGTGCCCTTCCCAGTGAAAAGGAGGCTAAAATGGCTGTTGACACAAGAAGACAGCAAACTCACTGCTCCGACGTGGACTCTAAGTCCCTCATGCCATTATACCACAACACACTTCACAATCAACATTCCACATACTGGTGCTCGGCAAAAAAAAAAAAAACACAAAAAAAGAGGGGGTCAATCAGTGGCCTGAACTGTGAAAACCACAAAGAAGATGTCATCAAACAAAAATGCTTAGGTACACATGCTGAAAGATGGATGCTAAACAGAGGGGCAGGGCACTGTTAAAATGACATCAGGGACAACCTCTCAACAGCTGCATGGGAGTGCCGTCTGTTATGGAGGACGGAAAATGGAGGGCAATACAAGGGAACACTGATAGACTAACAGCAACAAGGGGAGGGGAGTCATCACCAGTCTAAGCATGTGCTGATTGAGCCTGGCTCTTTTTAACCAGCAGGCCTTTGGAGACCCTGTAGTTGGCAGCGGGGTCACAAGAGTACCAGCAGGAGACACGGCGCTTCAAAAAGCTCCCCGTGCTTTTCCAGCAACTGCGTGTTACGTGGAATGCGTCGCGCTGAGACTCACTTAGTCGTGGTGGGACCTGTTCTGATTGAGGTAACAGCTGGGATATGACATCAGCCGGAGAGTTGGCCATGTTTTCACTCACTGGAGCAATTCTGCTCTTAAAAGGTTCCATCAGTACCACTCTGGCGAGTTGCAGAGAGTCGCTTTTCATCTCTTTGGCTATGCAATCCACCAGCTGGTCAGAGCACCCCTTTGGTAAGAGGGACAGAGTCGCTAGAGTGCTGTACGCATAAGCGGCTCATTGTCTTTATATGCTAAGAAGTACACAAGTGAGGTGTGAGCAGTTGGATACATAAAAACACACGCACACAAAGGCATATAGTATATTTTAATATAAGACTACTTTAATCACCGGGAGATACGTTTTTCCATTTCTGTCTATAACTGAAACCAAATGGCACCTATCTCTCTCGCCCGTGACAAAAATGGCTTTCATGTGTGGGAGATGTTTTGGCATCATTCCCCAAACTTTGGTTTGACCTCTGCACAGGTACTTGTGAATGAATTTTCATGAGTGGTGCTGAGCTGCGCTGCGCTTTGGATTCAGCCTCCAGTCACAGTTTCCAACAGGGGCCTCTTAAAAATACTAAACTCAACCTCCTCAGAGTACACACAGTGATTTAGCACTTGAATATTTGTAACATAAAAATCCCTTTTCACCCTGTCTTCTGTCCAAGTATCTTTCCACTGTGACACCGAGGGACCAATTGAGACAAAAATGTATTTGCACTGCGCTGTGGTGTGCATAAGCCTATGTTGAACAGAAAACACACATCGCCTGGAGTGAGTAAATCACCAGGGTGGAAGAAAAGAATGGTGAAAAAAAAAATAACAGGCAAAAAGCAGCTACAAAGCAGCTTATCACATTTAGCATGTGCTTATTAGGCCTCGTGCCTCTGCGTCGGCTGCTGAGAGATTGAGTTGAGCTATTTGAACTGGTTCAGACTGATGGTGAGTCTGGGGTATTCTGATGAAATGCAGTGACATAGTCAAACTCACAAGGAGGCTTGCTGTTTGCTGTTCTCTGGGTAAAAGGGAGAAAAAACATACACCTCAGAAAGATGAACATTCTGTATAAGTATTTGGACTAATAACTCTCATATATGGTAAGAAAATTCAACCCAGTGAATCTCCAAGAAACAAAACAAAAAAGTACAATGCTTCCAGTATTTTCTTACTTCCTACTGTCCCTAAAGGTGCTATATATAAGTAATTGATTTCTGAAGTTCCACTGTTGATAACCAGCTAGCCCTGACACATCCCATCTCTTGTTTCTCTACCTGCAGGCTGAAAAGGTTGCTGTTGTAGTGGTCCTTGATGTCATTTGCCTGCCTCTCCAATGTGTCTCTTGTAGCATGAATGGACTCCAACTCCACTGTCTTAGACTGTGATGGAAGTCCTTATTCTGCTCTCCATTAGATCCGTTCCAAGCTGGAGATCCACTCCAACTGGGACCTGCAGTAGCTAGAGAACCGGTTCATGCGCTGCTATGCCAAGCTCACATAAACACCATAGAGTCTGTCCACAATGAGATAACTGACAACTGTCACCAGCTGCAGTCCAATACAGCAGAATTGGACCAGTACAATCAGACTGAATTACTATTTAAACCTGACATTGTGTTCATGCTAGCTGATTTTTTGTTGGTTTGTTTTGCCCTCAAGTCGAGCAACTGACGTATCTGTCCAGCTAACATAGTCTTCAGCAGAACCTTGAAATTGATTGGAGCAGTTGAAGGATAATTGTAATTTATGTTTTTTTAATGGAACAAAAAACAGAAGTTTCATTTTACCAGTCAGTCTTTGTTCCAAACCTTACCTGTGCTCATCAGTTTAGCAAAGTGATCGAAAGAATGAGATAGTAGATACAGGTGGCCGGAGTGAGTTCCCTTCATAGAGTTTCTGTGCTCAGTCCTAAAGACATCTGGAGGGAGGTTAGAGTAAAGTCACGTCTGATAAGGATGCCTCCTGGGTTCCTTCCTTTGGAGGTTGTCTGGGAACATGCAAGTGGCAAGAGACTGGGGTGGACCCAAAACTTTCTGGAGGGGTTACATATCTCACCTGGCCAGGGAACATCTTCGATATCCCCCAGAAAACATTTTCTGGGCCATCAGAAATAACCTGTTTGGCTTTTTGTGTCCAATGTCCATGGCATTGACATTTCCCAATGCAACACTCAGCAACAATGCTAAGTCTTAAATGAATACTTACAGGTAGGTATAGCTGTTGTGCTTCATCATGCAGTGCTACCAGTAAACTCTTACTAGTGGAACAGACCAAACAAAGGATTTAAACACACAAACTAATCACAGCAATAAGTTTCATTTTCAGGGATTAACGTAAAACCACAAGTCCTTTGAAGTTTGACGCGTTTTCTTGTTCACCAACTCAAGTCACAGTTATTAGTACAATCCAAACCTATACATTCACTTGACTTCCATTAGACCAACACTGATGTTGTTGGCACTGTGCAGTAGTTCTGCCCCATCAGTTTTAAAAGTCGTGGCAGGTTCTCACAACATGCTACCCGTCCTCTGAAGCCTAAAGGAATCAGCAGCATTGTGACTTTCTCGGCTAACCTAAGCTTCCCTTTGTTTCTTTGCCAAAACTGGGCTCATGGAGTAGTTGCATGTTCCTCAAGCCCATTTCACATCATTGCCCTGTCATACAGAATAAAGCCCTTCAGTTGGAGCCACGGTGTTGTAGAAAGGTATGAGAAAAAGAGTGACAGAGAGCGCTTACCTGTGTGAGGTACTTTAAATCATGAGAAGGAAGAGAAAATATGAGCTTTGATAAGTTGTTGAAGATTGCACATCATCAACTGTCTGATTGGTGCTAATCAGACGAATGGTTTTATGTTTGCCATAGCAGAACGTACAGTCACAAATATTGCTCTTTTTTGACTGTGAGACACACACGCTTTTCCTTCGTCTTTTTGAAATCTCCAAGCTACATCCCAGACAGGCCTAATATGGAGCTGAAAAAATCTTAAAATGCCCTGTTTCCTCCCGACTTTGATCTGAGGAAAGTTTTGCAAATTCTGTGTGTGGAGAGCAGCCCCCAGCCTGCCCACACCCCTCCTAACTCCCCTCACCCTGCCACCCTCGCACCAACAGCCTCCGTCAGCCCCCTGGTTCATTAGCCGACCTTTAGCCACCGAACAACAATTAGGCCTGTCGTTCGCTCACTGGCTTGACTCCGCCGACTGTGCAGCGAGGAATAGTCCCTGACTAATGATTGGCTAAAGAGACCTGACAGCATGTTACAGCCACAGCTGTAATTGAATACAAGCTCTAACAAGCCTTTGAACAGGAGGAAGAAATATTTCATAAGCTTGATGCAATTTGGTGGGTGCATGTAATGAAAATAATGAATGTGATTCCCTCACATTTTTAACTTATAATTGATGTTTTTTTGGGGGGGAAATAATAAAACAGATTGAGACAGACATAGTGACTGAATAATTTTTTTAGAAAAAGATTTCAATCCCTCCTCCCTTTCAGTGTGGAAAAATGATTTCCTTGGCATTTTGTAACTGTTTACACACCAATTTGTTCTGTTTTCAGCATTTATAACAAGACTGATGTTTTGCTCTTCAAAATAGCCACTGATACGTCCAACATGGGGTGCTTGAAAAACAGCTTATTATTTCATGGACAGTTCACATTCCAGGCTCAATCCTCCAGATGACATTAACTGTTGTGATATATGTTTTTGGGCAATACTGCCATTTCTGATACCACAGAGAGCCTGGACCGCTTACAGCTTCTCCTGCCCAACAAAGCTTGCATAGCTCATGAGTTTTTCCAAGCATAGTATCTCAGCTGTTACCAAAACACGCTCTAATCAAGTGCACGCTAAAAACAAATATTTTGATTATCTAGCTATGCCCTTATCATAATTTTCTAAATGATTTGTGAATAATTTAGCCATGTCGTTTGCAGGGCACAGCAAATATGCTCTCTGCAAAATTTGCAAAAGTTGGAATGGAGTGAGGGGAAAGTTTTCCAGCACTCGCTGTGGCCAAAATTGGGACAAGAAGAAGAAATTGGACATCAAAGGCTAACACAATATCAGAGTCCAGTAATCAGGACATCCACATTAGACAAATGTCACAGAGTGAGCAAATGAAAGGCGCAAATGATGAATTGGACCAAATTACACAGAAAAAAACAATCAAATATTAAAAGAGGGCACACCACTCTGACATCAAGGGTACACAGCAAGTAATCACACGACCGAAATGTTCATCATTGCCTCCATTTAGTGTAAGAGTAATAAAAGACATGTCAGAGCTGGGAGAAGAATCCCAGCCTGGCCTCTCATTACCCACCAGGGACAGAGAGACTTTTGGGCCTAATAAGGACATGATATAGGCAAATCAGGTCGTTATGATAATGCGGCTGCTGATAATAAGGCAGTTTTGCTCTTGTTTGTTTTCTTATTTTGTGGCATATTTACCCTACATCGCCACTGAGGGAAAAAAAGGGGGTGAATTTGATTGGTTATTTTCTTTGATTTTAATTCTCTGAGCAGTGCACCCTTGATGTGTGCTTTGAATTCAGCAGAGATAAATGAAGACTGGGCCTGAATTTTTAAACAAGGTCCTCTTTGCAGCTTTTTTTATAGGGTTATCGCTGTCTTTGTGTGAGGGTAGGCTACGGAAGTAAGAACCTGCCGGAATTGAAGTTTTCCAAACTAGATTAATGCCTGGAAGTTGAAAGCACTCTCCAAAAGTGCACTTGGTTTGGCACAGCAGGTGATACATTTGGTGTGTGCTTCTGTCTGTGTTTATTCTGTGAAGGGCTTCATAAACAAAGAAGAGAGAAAATGGTGCTGCAGTGCTTCTACTACACAAGTGTTTCGCTACAAATCCCTCTTTGGATCTCTTTGTCTAGTTTTAAATGTTTTGTAATGGGATTATAGTCGATGCATTTAAACACAAGTTCGGTCAGTTGACTCATGTGGAACGGGTTTAATATGGAAGTCAAAGGTATGGACAGATGATACAGGGTGTCAGCCTCTGCAAGTGTACAGCCTGCTCAGCACGGCGCACTCTGGACAGTTTACAAGAGGATTCTGGGCTACAGTTGGGCCTTATTAAAAGCTGTATGAATCGCAACATCAGCAAAAGCATCAGTTGCAAAAAGTGTGTGCAGCAGAGTTTGTAAATGAGCCGTAAAACAGCAGAGCAGCAGAGATAAAGAGTGGGCAGAATACTGACAACTTAAATAGGCCTGCTTATTGCAGCGGGTTTGCTGGGCATGTTTTGCAGCCGGTCATGAGAAGCAGCAACACTGGTTTTTATTTCAGCAACTACATATAGATATATACATGAAATCTGCATATGACAATTATAATTCCGTTTTCATTCGGGTAGGGAAAAGATAATCATTTGGAGCAAAAACATAGAACAACTACAGTTTATCTATAGTTAAAGGCAACAGAAAGATATCATTAGGAGGGCACTAACAATGGTAAAACAGCAGGCCCCATGAACTATGCTGTGCATGCTTAAGATATCCTTCTCACCAATCTACCACCTTGACCTCCATATACTTATTTCCATCTTGATACATAAAGGGAATACTGCATTGTGAGAGGTGGAACGCTCCAACAACATCAAAAATTTACATTTATTTATGTTCTAGTGACAATGTCCTCTTGTGACTGAAGGGATTTAGTTCATTGGGGGAAAAGGAGAAATATTGTGATCAATTTCCTAAACCTACGACCACAATCCTTGCCTAACATAAACCACATGGTTAAAACAAAAAAAGTAATTTTATAGAGTGATTTTACTAAAACAGATGTTTTTCTAACCTTCACCAAGTTGCAATTTAAATCAAAGTGATGATACAAATTATGCTTTTGGAATAATGGATTCAAAGTTTTATTTCAAGAAAACGCCTGAGCTCGTGGAATGAGCCAACTTTAGTCTATTTCAGTGAGCCAGTAATTTGTGATTTGTGCAGGTAATTATGTTTTGCTATGTAGTGCTACACAGCAGTTGATAAAGTGAACAAAAAGTGATGTTCATCTAAGCCTGTAACTTTTAAAGTCCTACTCTGATTATTGACTGAAAACCTATAAACTCATCTCTTGTTTTTTCCCTGACAATATTCCCTTTCCTCCTGAAAATACACAATGGCAAGCTGCAATGTTCGATTGAATCAGTCATACATGTTTGAGCTGAATACTAATTCTAAAGAAGAACAATGATACAGAAAGACAGAGGCTGCAAGTAGACAGGACTGTTTCCTTAGGTTTGTTATGTATGAAACCTTGAAAGTCTGAATCATTGTCTTTTAGACCATCATCAGCAGTTTCAGGGTTGGAATGCTCTGCCATGATATAAAAAATATGTTAACAAGGTAAAAAATGTAAGTAAAGTCCCTCATTTTCTGATTTATTTTTGCTATTGTCAATAAATCCCATGAAACAACTAAAAAAAACCAAAACGTTCATGTGTGTCTCTGTGCCGTCTGCTTCCGCGGCCTGTCTGTGGCACCTAGCCTATTCATTCCTTCTGAAATGGTTAAATCGTTTCATAAAACAGCTGGGTACAATAGCTTTAACAGACATCGCTTAAACAGGAATACATTTGTTGGGCACTATTTTAAACCCAAGCCAAGGCATCAACTCATGATCTACATGCTGGTATGAGCAGTAAAAGTTAGGTCAGTGAAGTCATTTGTGGCACATTTGCACTAGTACCACCTTCAGGATCAAATTTTTAGCTTTGTAAAAAAAAGTCTCATTATCGTGAGGTTTCTTAAGTGCATTAATGCCCCATGAAGGTTAACACATTTACTGTAGTGGCCCCGTGGCCTTTAGTCTTGTGCGCACCTCTTTGTTTTTCAATACACTTTGATGTAACAACCTAAAATAGCAAATGACTCAATACTTCATTCCTTCTTCAACATGTTTGAATCGAGATCAACACTGCAGCCTTTATGGGACACTAGTGGGGTTTTACACTTTTCAGGGTTTGCACAGCATTTCAGACACGGAAAAAGGAGACAAAGACAAAATAACATGCAGCCACTGCAGCCATAGACAAAGGCAGAAGGGAGAGAAGATAGAATTAATTTGACAGTGAATAAGTGACACTCATTCCCATCCTTTAGCGCTGCGCTTTCTTCTCCTCTCCTATAGCATCCCAAGTCACTCTTCTCTCTAATTGCACAGTGGACATCTTTGAGCACATTGGGGAATTTCACCCACGATCTGGCACAGATTAACAGTCCCACCATGCTTTGTTGCCACGTTATTTGCATGATAATTAGTTGGTGGCAGTGTGTATTCTAATTTATTTATTATTTCACAAATATAGGTACACAGGGAGATGGCAAGAGTGAGCTAGAGAAAGAGAGAGAGAGGAAAATAGAACAATGTGCATTAATTAAAGTGATTAAAGGATTGACTGAACTTTGCCTTGATGTGTTTATTCAATTAATAAGCAAAGTGGCAGATGACGGTTTGACTTTTCTAACAATTAACTGTACCGTTTTCGTTAATTTAGGCCCATTTATCTTACACTGATCTTCTTTAGCCATCACAGACCAATCTTAAGGAGTTTCCCAAAAGATAAAAACAAACTCTGACTAAAAATTTATGTTTTAAGTTAAGTACATTCATATTTTAACACTGCTATACCAATTAATTAACTGCTATACACAAATTATGCCCTCTGCTAAAACTTACTTTAACTCAATATTTGCAATTTCCTCATATTATGAATTTTCTCAACAAAGTCATCCAAAATAAATAAATAAAAAATCATGTCTGACATTATCTGAATATGCCCAACAGCACATCTCAAAATGCAAGTTAAATATACATGCAACAGCTAATCCCTATCACAGGCCCAAATTCAACTCTATCTTGATTTCATTTGTCCTTTTCTTTCATTTCTTGTTTCCTAAGTCAGGGGGACACAGTGCTGCAACCCCCACCTACTCTTCATTACCTCACCAAAGGCCCCTCTTCGGGTTGGCCCAACAACGGGGAGATGGAGCTGTGTGAGAGGAGCGCTTGCGAAAATCTAAAACACCTCTTTATTCTCTGCCTCTGTATCCACCTTATTCCCACTGCATTGTCCAGGGGAACAAAGGGAACCATCTCTTTCTCTGATAGAAGCCAATGGTTGGTAAGAGGTTTGATTTGAGTGTTGAGGATGCTATTTGCCTAGAGAAAGCCTGAGGACGAGGGCTGATCGCGCTGGCAATAGAATCGGGCTGTCAGCTGGCATCTAGCGATAATTGCTTCCCATGGCAGGACCCCATCGGCCGGGAGAAGAGGAGCACAGTGTGGAGAGTCGACACGGGATTCCATTTCACCGCAGCCCAGTCATAATTGTTTCGCGAGCACGAGGATACTTGTTGCCAATCTGCGTGAGGGCCAAGCTCTGATTGACACCCATTGACCAGAGAGACCAGGGGATGGAGGGAGAGCGGGAGAGGGGTTTTGGAAGGCCTTGAGTATCACCACGATTGTCACTCAAAGATGAGAAGAAGAGAGGGGGTGACGGGAAGGTGAATGAGAAAGCAGAGGAGGGGAGGAAGACAAAAAAAAAAAAAAAAGCACGATTCCGACGTGTTGCTTTAATTACCCTGACTCTTTTCTGATCGTTTCCTCTTTCGTTTTATTTATCCAACCTGCTCCCCTGTGAATGATCATTTACACAAGTCAATAAAGCAGTAACCCTGAAAACAAGCAACGATGCCAAACCTAACGATTTTCTCAGCTCTACACTCTACAGGGAGGAATGTATATTTTATCTGCTTTAAGCTGCAGGAGAACTATTGATTAGTAATTGATAAGATCATCTCTTTAAATAGACACAGATGCCTGTCTGCGTTATCAAAGAGATCCTTAACAATGATTGGGATTACCATATCCTCTATAGCTCAATTTGCTCTTGCGGGGTCCAACTTGATACGGAAAACTCCTGTGCTCTGTAAGATGGCTTAGATCTATTTGGCGAATGCGTTCCGAGAACTTATCACTCACCTGTCCAAACCTAATTCTGCCCAGTGTCAAGCATAGAATTGGATTTAAGGACAGAGAAGTTACGTAGGTCCGTCTCCTGTCAGCAGGTCCCAGTGCCCCTCTCACATGTCACTTCAGCGCTGGGTGAACATGCTAAATTCCTAACAGGGTAAAGCACCATCACAGGCTATCTGTGGCCTTGGGCAAATCTCTGATGACACTTTCTATTCCCCATATAACCCACTACTTTGGGCCAGATTGTGCGAGTATCTCTCTGAGCAGAAGCAGCAAATTGTATAGGGAATAAGAAGTTAGCAGGGATCCTGACCCTGTGACAACGATGTCCTGTTATCTGTCAGGGGGATGCAAAGATGAGGACATACACATCCTGTGATGAATGAAAAGGAAAATAATTTAGCTGACATGATTTTTGATATAAACCCTTTAAGTAAGCAGGTCATAAACAAGCACTCTAGTCTCAGTGGAGTCACTTTGGAGTGTTTTACCATCCAGAAAGCGGCGGTTACATCGATACGACGACACAGTAATTGCTGTGGTAACAGTGTTGTTTAGAGACCGGTCGGGGTCAAGGGTGAGAGATTACCCTGAGATATTTTTCCTGAGAAGAAATGGCTGCCTCAGTCGTCAGCCATGGCCTGCTCACTTCTTAGCCTTGAGGCATTCAAATTGACAGGTCTCATTATGTGTGAACTCCCAATATTCCCCCTCGTATTCCATGGCCTGTCAGTCTCTACCTGCCTGTCCATCTCGCTGCTGCTGCATCACCTCAGCACCCACTCGCTGACAACCACCATCTCCTTGCCAGCTTTTAGGCTGGGAACAAGCCGGGGAGAGTGACTGTATGAGTGTGTGTGTGCGGGGAGGAGGAGTGAGTGGGTGTAGGCAGTGGCAGGCTTTAGAGAAAGGGCCCAGCTATCTGCTGACAATCTGACAGGGGTCCTCTTGTAAACAAACTGCAACAACCAGTGTGATCTAACCTATAGCATCGTGCTGCAAATTAGAAGAGGGACTCACACCTCGCATGCATGCACAGATACAAGCACCTACATATAAATATACACAGGTGCATACACATGTAAGCACGCACACACATGCACACAACATGACGGTACCTTAGCAGAATCTTAAGTACCTTATGCAAACTGTATGTTTGTTGGGGAGGCACAGGCAGAGTACTGATGAGTGGCTCATTATGGCAACACCAGCGCTACACACTGGGTATCGCATAATCAAAGCCTGGGGGTACGTATTAATTATCCTTTTGAATAGTGATGAAATTTTAAAAAGCTTCTCCTTAAGGCTCACATCACGGATAGATGAAACAAAGCGCAGCACAGCTTGCGCGCTGAGGCTCACATGTGTTTTTACATCTGTTCAGGATATTTCAATTTGATGCTCAACAAGCTGAGACTGAGATTAAAGGATAATAATGTGTCATCCTCCACACAAGCAACTCTTCCAGAGCGAGTAATAGCACATCAGCAGCCAGGCAGGCAGGCAGGCAGGCAGGCAGTCAGGCAGGCAGCTCAGCTTCCAGAGGAAAAGCTAGCTAACAGCCATCACAGACGAAGTCGATCCAGACACGCATGTGTCTCCTGCTTGTCTCCAGTCAAGGTTGCTGAGGCACTGTCTCTCTCTTTCCCCTCACACACAGCAGTTGACTGGGAAAAGAGAATACCCTGTTAGAGCAGGGAGGGGAGGGCTGGGGGAGATGTATTGAGATTTGCTTGAAAGAAATATTTATGAGCTGACTTTTTTTTTTTTTTCCCCCTAAAAAAGCGTTGTCTTTAATGAACATGTTTAAAGATTGTTTCACCATCTATAATTTATATGGTAGGGCTTTGTCAAGGAAAAAGGGCTAGTTTTCAGTTTGTACATGTGAATCCCTGATCATGACGGTAAAGTGCATCCTGAACATCTGCTCTGCTGGAGAGGTGTGACTGCTTGACACTGCTGTGGTGCGCGGAGGAGACTCAGGGGATGCAGAGGCATTGTGAGCACGAGGATATTTGTTGTTTAATTGTGTGAGGAACTGCTGATTGACAGTCAATGGCCAGAGAGAACAGGGGAAGGAAGGAAAGAGGTTTGGAAGGCCTTGAATATCAGCAAGACTGTCACTCAGAGAAGAAAAAGAGAGAGGAGGTGATGTGAAGGTGAGGAAGTTTAAAGCCTTACTGTAATTATCTGCACTCCATCCAGATTCCTAATCGAACAGATCATAGATAGAAGTGCCAAAATCCAGCTTCTAACCCAGTGGGTAATCCCAACAATGAAGCAGTAAACCTCACATGAGGCAGTGCAGGGAAGACAAGTATTTTTTCTTTGTACTTTTTATCTACTTTAAGAATGCAGAATAGCTATTGGTAAAAAAATCCCTTTAAATAAATGTCCTACTTTCAAATGGAAATATTTTTAACACTGACTGTCATTATCACATCATTCATATAAGGTGAAATGCAATTATAATTAGTCAAAGTCTCTTTAAAGAAACGCCCCAGCAAGTCCTGCTTTGTCTGATGCTCTTTAACTAATTGTCCAGACATTACAAAGCTCCAGGTACAGGAGTCGATATGCAACAGTTCTCAGTCCAGTTTAGTAGCTCCACAGTCTTATTCAGTTTCCAACCAGGGGCCTACTGTACTGGTACCTCTGGGAGAACTGTTGCATTTTTTAGGAGGTAAATGTAAAGACTGCAGAGTAGCTTAATTGATTTGATTTGATTTTTTTTAAAGAAAAAAAAACAAAAGGAAAATTACAATTTGAAAATGTATGTTTGTATATATATATATATATTAGCATATCCATGCGAGACCTTGTTTAAATAATCACGATAATCATGTGTTAACTAAAAACCAATGGACCAATGCTTAAAATAGCTCAATCAACAAACAGCTGAAATATTTTGTTAAAAGTGATGGATTAATTGTTATAAAAGCTAAAATGCAATAAACAAATGGTCAGATGGATTAAATGTCAACTAAAAGTAAAAGTAAGGTATGAGCAATTAAAACAGCTTGCTACTCTAAACATAATTAATAATTAGTTGAAATCCTAAGTACTGGATAAACTGTTGTAAGTAAAAGCTTCTGGCACAAAACTGTGCATGCAAATTTCATTAATATGCATCTTTAAAAAAAAAAAAAAAAAAGATAGAGTTAAACGGAACTTGAAACATGATGGGAATCTAGCACAATAAAACTACAAAAAAATCTTATATTTGTGTTTGATTCTGAGTCAGACGTGTTTATTCAACTCTGGTATCATTATTCAGGCCTTCGTTTGTAATGGTGTTAAATGGTATTAAAGCCCATGATATTGAATGGCATTTTGTTATACATGAAAATTGAGGAGTGGTAAGTATTAGATATTACGTATACTGACGCCTATCAGTGTGCAGCGTTCTGCTAATCAGGGGAGGGTCATATGGATATAATGCCAGGCAGCATGAAGGCAGTACCCACCTGTTTGTGCAGGCAGGCTGGTTGCTTTGTGAGCATTTGAGAGAAACTTTTTTTTTTTTTTTCCTCCCCTAAAAGATAAAATATAAAACTGTTTTTGCAGATGAACAGTATCAAAAGTCAAGGAGCCAACCTTCATGACAACCCGCATCAGACTTTCTTTGGTTCAGCAGAACAACGTTTGTCTGGATGTCTCCTTCTATGACCAGAGTGGATGATCTAATAGCCTGCTGCTGATGCTGCTGCTGCAGATACACCCTCAGTGATGACAGCATGGGTGAGCAGGTGAGGTCACAGCCAATTGTCACTAATAGGAGTGAGATCAGCCGCGGCACTAGCAACTGTGTAGAAACTCTAACCTTATTATTTACAAAGCTGTATCTCGAACCATATCAGTCTCAAACGGAGGTTTGCCTTCAACGCGCGCGGCTGAGCAGATTATCACAGTCAAAAAAAAAAAAAAAAAGAAGAGAGGGGAAAACAAGCTATACTGTAGCTGTCAAAATTTCATCCTGTCTGAATTTCTCCTTTTACAAGTGCCTCGCTATATGTAAACACAAGCACACACCCACATAAAGACACACATTCAAATACACAAAAAAGTACACGCCTACACACACACACACACACACACTGCAATTTTTCCAGTCAAGGATGTTGGAAAACCTGTCAGACTCTCACAAAGAAAAGCAAATTTATTTATTTATTTGAGTTCAGAGTAATTACTGGCATTACCGTGGTGCTTGGCTATGACATCTCTTTATAAAATCAGGTGTCAGAGTGCGCCAAGTAGAGACGTGCCAGGGAGGAAATGTGACTCTTTTTCTCTTCTAATCTCTAATCAAATTAAATAGGTGAGCACTTTTTCCTGCTCTCTCTCGCTCTCTCTCTCTCTCTCGTTCTCGCTCTCCTTCCCCCTCCCATCACATGAGATGGGAGCAGATAAGCTTTGCCTGAAACTGCCAAGTGTACATCTAGATACCATGAAAAATTCTGCTTGTCAGCACTTCCATAATTTTTTGGTCCTGAGGAATTTTTCAATATGACTGCGTGAGTACACATAGCGGCAGCTCAAGGAAAACACCAGAGCCAAGAATCCAATTGAAGGTATTTGTTTCCATTTCCGGCTATTTGGCAAAGATGAGACTAAATAAATATGTTATTCATTCCTGCCAAACACAGTGGCTTCTGAGGAAATATGTTACTCTTGCCTCTTTACTTTGACTCTAAATAATTGAACAGAGAGAAAGGAAGGCCTCTGCAGGGTTCATATTGAGTTTTTTTTTTTTTTTTTACTGACTTTCCCCACATCTGTTCCTACTAGCTGTCTTCCTTTACGCATGCACATAAAGATTCACACACATACAGATCAGATGACAACACGCTTGTCTGAAATTTCGCAGCTTTGAGCTTTTTGACAAAATAAGCAAGATGAAGACGAGTGCAGGTACAATATGGTCAGACTCCGCTGGGTTTGCAGATGCTTACACTCCTCCTCTAGTACGAGCAGCACCAGGCGCCCCGGGGCCCTGACAGAAGAGATATGACATATTTAAAAAAAAAAAAAACTAGAAGAGGGGAATGAAAACAACTTCCCCCTATGAAGACGGAAAAAAAAAAAAAAAAAAGCCTGTGTTTTACATCTCTCTCACTACGACAGCTTCAGGGACAGTTTATGTGCGAGAGACAAAGATACTTTGACATTGTCAGCTTCTGTCACTGAAGCTACCAATGGTTGGTGGCGAGGAAGCCGCTGCAGCAAAGCGGCCTGCTCTCGTCTCGCGTTGATCAGCGGTTGTGTGTGCGAGGCTGCGGGATGGCTGGGTCTTTTGTGTGCGACTTGATGTCTAGAGGCCTTTATGATAATGAATGTTAGGTCTTCCCCCACTAAAACATATCAATAAATAAAACATAGGAACTCCTCCATTGTGGTTGATTCGCACATGGAAGAGGCGCAGGCCCCGTTTAGCTTGCTGCCACTTTAAGGGAGCGTAGCTTAGCTGCGATACAAATACACCATCATAAACACTTAAGATGAACAATCCACCTGAGACTAAGAAAGCAGCCCTTTTATCCATGGTGAAGGAGAACTATACATAATTAAGAGAGGAAAGTGTAAAGATGTAATTGGTACGTTGTTGGTAATCTTGATTACCATTATTAAGTAGTTTTTAAAGATACATGACTCTGAGCCATTTTTAGAGGACCTAACTTATTAATCAGGCAGCTGTTTGCTGTAGCTCTTCACAGAAACGCAGAAGGAGAAGTACAGTAACAGCTCAGTGTGAGTATCTAAAGGGAGGAATGCACTGTTATTTTATGCTAAATTCATAATCTAGGGAGAAAACTGAACTTTACTGGACCTGAAAAGTGACATGTGCAACGATTACGCCAAACATTTATGAGGACATAGAAATTGCTATGCGAAGAAGACTGGAGGTGACAGGATGAACGAACACAACCAAAATACATTTCAAATTCCTTGACAACATGAAAGAAAATTAAGAAATTATTCAGATAAGTTCCCCCTTTTTTTGTTTTAGTAATCTTGGTTTAAAAAAAAACTAAACAAAAAAACCCAACTCTTTGTTTCTTTGTGTTTTTTGCTCTGACTGTAGAGGTCAGGATGCGGTTCTTACCCTCAGGTTTGAGGTTCCCTCACAGGTGCAGTCTGCCGTCCAGGCTGAGCTCACCCCCAGGCTGCACTGCGCTCTTCAAACACCGCTTGTGGTTGAATGGAGAAATAACAAAAAAGAAGATTAAACACTAATTAGGAGGAAAACAGTTTATTTTCAGAGGCAGAAAAGATAATAGAAGGTAGAAAACATGGGAAACATTCAAATGTGCTTTTAGGTTTGAAACATAAAAACAAACAACATATGAGTGGACAAATGACTAAAGTTTCAACCTGTAAAAATCTGCTTCAGTCAACATTATAAAGAGAACAGTTTCCCTGCATTAGTAAAATGTTGTAATTTTAGATCAGAGAACATCTGGTTCTTTATAGAGAAGGGGAAGCACTGTTTGAAGTAACGAACTTAACTGAGACTAAGTTAAATACTTGAATGTGTATCACAAAACCTAACTGGAACGCATTTGAGCAGAAAATCCAGATTTTTGTTTTACAGTCTTGTTTTCTTCTGCTAAAAACAAAATTATTTTCATTAATTAGTCTTAATCACAAGAACCTAGACTTGTTAGAGGGCAACATCTGAATATTTCCTCTATAGTTTAGTTCACTCAGCGCGATACCCCCACACACCAGGATCTCAGGGTGTTGAACAGAACCTATTTGGGCTCCAGCCTTTGTGATGATGCTTGTCATCATTGTCATACTGCCCTCCATTGGTTAGAACTCATATTACAACAACTGTGCAGAGGATAGCGTCCGTAGTGGCATTCCACTTCAATTCATAACAGCTCAGAGTTATTATTGTTATTATATAATTTATCATTAATGACAAGCAAAAAGATGCCATGGTGATGATGCACAGCATTTTCTCAAGATCTAATAATGATTTCAAACCTAACTTCCAACATCTTGTTCCTTACAGTACATGAATTCTTACTCATGTTTGTCAAATGGAGAAACTGCAGCAGATCAGATCAGTTAAAAATACTTCCTGTCACTGTATTGCAGTGTGATTGCTGTTGTCTTTTTGGCTCAAAAATCTTTAAGGAAAAAGTATCTTCTTTCTTTTTCTATCTTTCTGAGGTATTCTGCATTCTTCGTCTCATCAGTACGTTTTCTCTGCCTGCACTCACCCTTTTCACCCCGACTCCAACATTAGACAAAGTTCAGTTTCATACCAATTTGCCCATGTCGATGAATTTCATTTTATAAGACAGCATGTATGAGGTCTGTGCAAGCCATGAAGCAATATTACACTAAAACTTCACTTTCAATTCATTTAAACACTTTTATTTTGCTGTTTTCATCTATCTCACAATATATGGAAAACTAGTAAATCCGTTCCAGTACACAGTATGACTCAAACTTGTTGCATTACACACACGGCTGTCACTGAGGGTAAGTTGTTTTAATAAGCAATGGGATTTCTGGTCAAAGTCTTCTAACCGTCTGCCGCAGTGGTTTGGCACCTAAGAAGGCTGATCAAAGAAAGCAGAGCCACTCATTAGGGTTTGTCAGATATTGACATGGAAGGAAAAACTACTACACCGACAACTGTTTCACTTTTAACAGTGTATTCATGAAAATAATTGCATAAAAGCTGATTTAAAACACAAATTAGACATTGAAATCAATTTGAATGTGGTTTTGATTTATAAATTTATTTTTTTTTTTAAATTAACATCTCTGTTTTAATCCTCAACTGGCTCCCATCATCATTATCATCTCCAACTATTTACTTAGTATGTATTATGAATAGTGAGGAGAGGAAAAAAGAGAACAGAGGAAAAGTGGTTACTTATTCATCTTATCAATTTTATCCGAATTATGTTTTCTTATTTTAGAAAAGCTGCAGTATGAGCACTTACTAAAGCAAATTTTAAAATATATTTAAATGCTCTACAGCCCGTAGAGTCTTAGGAAAGCCGTATTTTCCCAATTGCTCCCCATCAGTGTCACAGATTCTACTTAGACTTATGTTGCACTCGTGGCAGGGGAGCTGCTGCACTGTGTCATGCCAGTGCTTCCCATAACACTGCACTGTGAGATCAGTGCATTCACAAAGTGATTCAGTGATTCTGCTGAATAGATGATTCTTGTTGGCTTTTAGGGGAACATATTTGGCTTCAGCTAAGTGGTTTAAAGACGTGACTGAGCAGTTTCATAAAGCAGAGGTGACTGTAGAATAAAAAAAAAGTCTTAAAAGCTCCTACACGCCCACGACGCACAGTATAGCTGATTAGACCTGCGTTTTGACTGGCATCGCCCTCATTATCCTGTTAGCTTTGTTACACCTGTTTGGGCAGGACAGCCTTTATCATTCTTATTGTTACATGTGGTGGTAGTTTGGTGGCTTCCCATGCACGGCCCTGCCCACCTTCGACCTGAGCAGGGGTCTAATTAGCGAGCAGGAGTGAAAACAATGTGTGCAGAGGGTTTTCAAAAAGTCAGTGTCAAAATTGTCTGGAGCCACGTCGAAGCTAGAAAGCGAAGGCGGTGAAACCAAATCTGGCATAAAAAGCTGAAAAGAAACGCCAAGAGCGAGCGTGTCATTTTATCTGCGTCGACTTTTTTCATATGCAGCTTTGAAATAGGGCAGGCAATGGCGGTAATTGTGCAGGTTCATGAAGCGAAAACGTTTTAATAGTCGGGCCCTTTAAAGCACCTAACAAGTGACAACACCCTCTTTGCGGCAGTTAGTAGTGACGTTTATAGGAAATGTGTTGCTGATTTAATAGCACATCTGGTATGAGACAGAGGAGGGCAGCTATATACACCATATAGTAGTTTAATTTGTTAATGGTTATTATGCCAAACATTTCATCTTAAATGTAAAAGGTGTTGCGTTGTGTTACTTTATGTTACTTTAAAAGCTTGGCTTATGCTTTTAAATGACATGCCTCCACCCCTTTATCTACTTCTTGTGATACACACAAATATACGGCTTCATCCAGCGCTATAACACCTTGTTCTTACACACAACTGCATAACTTTAAATACACAACACATCACCGTCCACATTATGATTGTCCAGACTCCAGGTACAAGATCAATATTCTTGCTCTGGCACATTTATAGGTCACTGTATTTGGCTCTGTGCAACTTCTGCCAACCCACACGTACAGACACAAAGATAATAGAGTAATGAAGGCCGGAGGAGTGATATGCTACATTACCTTACACGTCTTACTTGTGGAGTTTTGGCTCTTGTTCTTATTGATTGTGGCAGATATAACTAGTACCAGACTTTTCCTTTAAAGATACTCCTCCTGCTTTTGCTATGGCACCCAAAAACACCTCTGAATGCTCTTTTGTATTGCGAGGAGACAATACAAATACAATATATGCTGGTCAGTAAATAAAGCATGGAGAATGGCTGGTGTTATGACTATTCTAACATATTCTGCTTTATATTAAAACCGTTTTTATGCATGTATGAATCGAGATGGGCTAGAAAAACTGCACTCACTGTAACATATGCTTAATGTCCAGGCTAAATCTAAAAGAAAACTGGACTGTTATGAACCACATCATAACAGTGAACACAACAGTTGTGAGGTGATTATGTAGTGAGTGAGAGAATAGCCTCTATGTGGGCTTTACTGGTGAAAAAGTTTGACTTTGTATAGCTGTCAGAGAGGCCTGACTAGAATAATGAGTGCCTAACGTCTGGGAGGCAGGCCGAGGGTAGCTGATTTAAGAAACTGGTCATGTTTAGGATATTGCCTTGATTGAAACCAGATGGTACTGAGAAAACACACACTTTTCATTTTTCATTATGCACTTATTCAGTGAAAGTCCTTAAGATACAACGTCCCACCCTTTTGAAGACGAGTCTTAAAACCTTGCCAAAATACCCACAACGAGGCTCTAAACTGAATCTATATGTTCAAGACTAAAGTTTGTGAGAAACCTGGCGACTTATCCTAATCTCTGCAAACCATTTTACAAGCCCTGATGAAAAAGTGCTCAATGAATCAGGCCAAAGTTCATTCTCCTCACTCATTGAATCAAATGGCAAAGAACCTACTGTTGAAAATGTGCCGAAACCCTCTGCATCCATGCAATGTGTATGCCAGTGCACCTACAGCCGCAGTCCCTCAGGGCCAGGAAGATGGTTTGGCAGGGGATCACGGAGAACAGGTCAACATGAAGAGCGGGGGAAGGCAAGGC
The DNA here is from genome assembly GCF_000690725.1 of Stegastes partitus. Lineage (NCBI taxonomy): Eukaryota > Metazoa > Chordata > Actinopteri > Pomacentridae > Stegastes > Stegastes partitus. The sequence continues at coordinate 1,386,452 of NW_007577738.1, read as the reverse complement.
AAGTCAGACGGAAGAGTCAAAAGAAACCCGACGAAGTCTTTGAATCCAGTGGAATTCCTCTCCTCCTCCGCGGCTCTACTGGGAGGCGTCAGGAGCCTGTGGAGAGAGCGAGGTAAGACGGGGCCTGTCAGGAACAAAGCTCCAAATTCACATGATATGTTTAGCTAAAAGGGTGAAAGAGAAATGAATCAAAGCTTGGCGGGATCAAAGAAACGCAACAATAAAGTCAAGGCGGTTGCCATGGGACCAGCAGGAGATGCATATCATTTATAAGTTGTTCTTCGGCTCTGTCAGATGTGGAGGGAATTGATTGTTATTGTTTGGAGGATGAACTGCTGCTGGAGGGGGTTAAGAGCAAGGGTCATCATCACACAGTGAGAGGAATATATCTTCTCACTTGTTTTAAACAGCAGCCGCCTGTGATCTGTGTCAGAGGCCACTGCAGCAGCACCTTCAACTTGTGATAACAGACAGCAAGACAGACACAAAGACAACTTTGTCAACCCCATAAATATCTTATCGCCACAAACCATTGATAGGCTAAACATTTGTTTTGCATCTTACACTGTCAGAGGTTGTGATCATTGTTAGTGTTTGAATGGGAAATCAAATAGACTTAAGCTGTTAACTGGAGACTTTCATTTTCATTCATGCAGCAATTTTCAAACAAAGAACACTGGAGCACAATTCTGTTTTTCCCCCTTTGTTAAATGGTTAATTTACCTCATTTGCAAAAGGCATAATTTCTCATTCAGCCTTTGTGATATCGAGCCATGTCGATAATTTTAGTTTTGAATTAAACGCATCTACACCTGCCATCACTTCAATATACCGGAAAATAATGAAATTCTCTTGTTGATGATCAAACTATAAAGATTTTAGATGGGGTGTCATCCATAGAGGTTAAGAAACCAACCATAAACAAACCAAATCCAAACGTTGCATCTATTTCTACATGTTTTCTGTCGTCTCAGCAGTTATCAAGGCAATGAAGAGCCTAAAGTGGTACATTGAATGATAATAATATAAAAACTCAAAACAAAATAAAGAACTCAACATATGTTAAAGTTGCTTCAGGCGATGTACAGTTATTATGGAATTAAAATTATGTATTGCTTTTTTTTTATTGAGCATCAAAATATCTCAAAATCTTGGCAGATCAATAAACAAAGAATTACAACTCGTTATACGCTACTAAGGATGAGTATTTTTGAGTCAAAAGCATCAGTCAGAATTTGACTGGAATATTAGAATAAGGTGACCTGAGAATAAACTTATTCAACAAAGTGAAACGTGTTATTATTACAAAACAAACAAACAAAAAATCAACAGTGAATAAATTGAGTAAAAGCAAGATGTGATGAAAATGGAAATCAAAATGAGATTTCTTCTTTTTTGTTTTTTTTCCGTGTTGACTCGGGCTTCCACACAAATCTTGTTATCATGTTGGAGCAAATTCAACAATCTGCACTGAAATATTCTACTTATGTCTTAATTACACACATCTAATGGCTTTCCTATATGCACACACATCTCCAAAGAATCAGCCAATATGACTGACATGACAGTGAGCATGTCGTTCATTTTTTTTGTATATGCAGGTGCCTATCGGTGTGCACGTGCTTTTGTCAGTGTTGTGTGTGTGTGTGCGTGCCCGTGCAAAGATGAGACCCAGTCTGTCGTCTGCTCTCTCAGATTGCACCCATGAGAGATCCCAAAATAACAACAAAGAGCCCTCAGTGGGTCGGATGAAAGCTCTGTCACCAACCATTTCAGCACACAGAGTCTCCTCCCCTACTGTATCACTGAGTGACACCTCACACATCACATGGAGACAGGAAGGGGAGACAGACGCTCTTATTTGACCGCAACAAATATTTCCATATGTTTATAAGACTGTTGTTGGATTTTAGTGGGGGCCAAATGGGCTCTGATTCCAAGCTGAACGGTGCTGTGTTCACTGTGTCACGGCTCATGTTGACGTTCATCCTGTGTGGTAAAAGTTGGCTTTGAGCAATAGCTATATATTTAATTTATTATATATTGAAAAGTTAGATGAGAAGGAATAATATTTATGTGCAGCTAAAGCCATGAGGCCATTAGCTTAGCATAGCATAAAGACTGGAAAGAGATGAAAACAGCAAACTTGACAGTCTCCAAAAGTCACAATTATGCTACAAACACCTCTTAAGTGAATCACACGGCACATTGTTTTTCCAAAAATGTAAAAAAATAAAGTTAAAGTTGTGGTTTCTACACAGAGCTGCATGTTCTTGCCATCTTTGTGAGGTTGCCAGGCAACCAGCAGACGCTCCAGCAGAGTCACTGCTGCGGCTGTTATTCACCGAGAAATAGTAAAACTACACGCTGTCATTTATATGATCTATTACTGTTTGTTTAAAGTAAACCTGGGGAAAGTAACCGCACAAAAGAACAATGTTTGTTTCTTTAAAAAAAAAAAAGAAGAAGTATATTTGTAATACCAATATGATATGTACACAAGAAGTGGGCTTAAGTGAACTAATTTATATGGTGATTAAATCATACATATGTAGACTACAAAAAACTAACAGTAAAGAAAAACAGAGTGGCTTCTTTCCTGGGTTTTGGGGGAATTGTACCTAAGAAATTTTGATGTTGCTCTTACTTTAACTAAACACATTTTTTTTGTTTGTTTGTTTTGTTTTTTAATTATAGATTGTTTAATCATCACCACTGAATTTAGAACTGATGACTTTAGTATAACATTATTATAATATGTTATATGATTCTTAAATTTTAAAAAAAGAAGGAAAAAAGCCAAATCAACAGGGCTGCTTAGCAACAGTAGCTAAGAATTCAAGCTAGTTGCCAATGCAACAGCATGCTAATGTAGCATGATGTTATTAGCGTCATATAAAGTCAGCAACATAAGACATTTCTTTTACTGCTGGTTAGCTTTTATGTTACTTTATTAGATATTAGGTGATTAGAAATGTAGGCTAGAGTGTTGAAATTTACTGACGTTCATAGGGTTTTGTTCACAGCGTATCGCCGGTCTTATACTTTTACATTTTACCAAAAAAAGTATTAATTTTTGTTCATAACAATGCATAGCCCTTCATATGACTCTTGTGTCAACAGTAAAGAAAAGTTAGTATATGCATATTCATATAAAGAAAGACACTTATTTTGCCCTGTCAAAATATTATACCTCAAACCATTTCTTTTGATTTCCTGCCACCAGTAAAATGATTTTAAGACTGTTTAAATGTTACTGTCATTCAACAGAACACCTGAAATTACCTGACACCATCCTGTAGTCAGGTGGGTAATTATGGTGAATTGTTGTGAAGTTGCGGCTTTCCAGGTGCCAGTGGGTGTATATTTGAACTTTGGACAGAAACAGACTAACTGTTTCCCCTTGTTCCTTGGCTTTATGCTAAGCTAGGCTAATCATCTCCTTACTCCAGCTTCCTACTCAGTGCCCAGACATGAGAGTGGTATCGATTTTCCGGTCTAACTGAAAAAGTGAGCGTGCAAATAAATCAAAATGTTGAACTATTACTAAAGTTAACAAATGTAGAAACCATATGAGACATTAAAGAGAACAGTAGACATAAATCAATTCAAAATCTCTGCAGAATCAACATTAGAGCACGGTGACTGTCAAATTTACGGATCTAATACACCAAAAAAATAAAAAAATAAAGCCCCCTCTCCAATGAGTCTTTTACACAGTCCATACTAGTAGTTAAATTCACAGTGAAAAATCCCTCCATGTTTTACAACTGATGTCAGGCCAACAAAACTACAAACAGCAGAGAAGGACTCCATTGTTATTTCTAACTGGTAGAAGCCCCGAGGTTATTTTTCCTCTGCCTTGAAACAAATCAATGAAGCACAACTCACTTTGAACAATTGCACATTTGCTGAAATCAGATGTGGGTTGAGGAGCCAGCCATCATCGCACTTATTCTGTTTGTTGACAGAGGAGGACTTTGATAAACAAGCCTGTTCTTTGAAACAGGTGCCCAAGCATGAGTTCAGTTTTGAGAGGCAATTCAAGAAAACTGACTGATTAGAGGATGTTTGTTATTCTGCATGCAACCATTTGGATTCCGTGTATCCTTCCCAAAGTCACAGAGAGGCTTTCGGTATAAACAATGATGCTATTTATTTTTCGACTAAGATAACACAAAAGTTTGACATGGATATTTGAACATTTTCAAATATCCCTGCAGTCAAATTGCCTGTCCTCTCTTGTCACTTTCATAAAAGCTTCAACAAACAATATACCTTGGTGTGATCAGCCGCTGCCTGGAGGTTTTCTTTAGCCAACGTTGCCCCCAAGTGGTAACGCTGGAAGTTGCATTAACCTTCATTCTGATTTAGAAATTAACACACTAAATCTTATGAAACTTTGCCCTCTTTGTTATTTAACAGGCTTTGATTACATCATTCTCGTTAGATGTAAAGACTGTGTTCTCAACTGTGACACTGAAAAACTGAAGTCATGACTTCGAGCTGATGTGTTTTCACTGGCTCTGCTACAACAGTAAACACAACACGCAGTCCGCCCGGTTCACAAACTCAGCTTATCCTCACTATCAACATCTGGAAGTGTTTTCAGATCGCTATCTACTAGCAGCTTAAATCAGTCATTTTAATATCAAAGCACTTAACACTAGAATGATGATTACTTGCAGGTGGATATCCATGCTGCTTGTCAAGACTACATTTGAAGAAAATGACTGAGCTCTTATCCGACACGTACAGTACAGCCAGTGTTCAATAGGCAAGATCACATTACAGAAGATTACTTTGGAGTTTCAGCAATTTTCCCAAATTACACTGGCCTTTGGTCTCTGGTAAACTTGATTGACTTGAATGGTTTTCATTAGAAAGCCCAGCAGAGTCTTTGCTGTTGATGCTGGTACACACAAGTTGAGGCATTTTGAGGGTGAGCGGGTGCAGCTGGGACACTGAAAGTGGACGGATATGCAAATCCTTCCATGGAAATGCTTCATCATGTTTTTTAAAGGGGGGAACACAGACTAGGCTCTTTGATTTGTGGTGCCCATCTGTATTTCACAGGCCTGACGTTCTCCTACTACACCACCATTTGGTGTCACTTAGTTGTCTTTAGAAGGATCTCATGGGCGAAAGCAATATAAGCTCTGTATTTATTGAATCAATACAGGCTTTCAGTATTAATAGGGCAGGAAAGTATTGCAAGAATCTGGTGTTCTGATGCGTTTAGAGGGCATTCGCAATAAAACAAACGCCATGTGATTTACGCTCTGTGTCATATTTGAACTTCGGTCCACCCTCCCTCTGTCTTTCCCCATCCAAAGAACCAAATCTGAGTAATGGAAATCAGTTAGATGTCACAAAGAGCTTGAGCCCAGACTGACAAGAAAATAGCCATGAATAACATGACCACCCTTATTACCCTCCTAGGAAAATACTTAGAGTGGGATCCAAAATGAAGAGTAATCCAGATACACTTTCTGTGTCACAAAGAATAAGAGCTATTTATCATGGCCAGAGATCTTCCCACATTCCCCTCAGCTGTTTGGCCGCCTTAACCGTTGCCTCAAAACTGAAATCCAAGAGGTGTATCTGTAAGGAATTAAGGGATGGTGTCATATGCTTCTAAGCATTAAAATACTACCCAACCAAATGCATAAAGCGCATATTCATTTCCCACCTGGCAACCTTAATTCTGATTTGCTGTCGTTTAATATACGGTTGATCTCTATAGCACATATCGAGATGCTGCTGGAAAGAATTAGAGAGTTTAGAAAAACAGCGTCTCTGGGAGAGATGTGCAGGTTTTTGATGCCATCTTGAGGAGGTTTGCTGACATAGCAAGAAAATAAAATGCAGATTTTTTTCAGCTGCAAAATACATGAGCTACATTTGCAGAACTTCACTTAATGGTCTTTTTAGAGATTAATGTCAGAGGATACAATGTGTCATCATTCTTTTTTTTTTTAAAAGTGTATTTGATTGTTGGTTGGTGTGGTCTGAACTCCAAAATGGTTTTTGGAAAGCAGGAATAGATTAATATTTAAATTACACTTAGTCAAAGGTTGTTTGTCAGGGAAGGAGAATTAGGGTCAGCTTAGAATTAATGTGCTGGAACCGTCATACAAGGAAAAAAAAAAGCTCCACCCATGGATTTGACAAGGCGCCTGTTGAGAAAGCTCTGCCTCCCTCATCACTGGCAGTCGTCCTCCAGCCTCTTTATAAAGTCAAAGTCAACATGAAGTCATGTCCGCTGGGGAAACACAACACATCAGCGGTCAAAAATGACATCCTACTTAGATGATAACACTACTTAGATGTTATTATTTCTCCTTTAATCATCCTCCCTCCATTGCATCGACATTGCATCACCATGACAGTGGGAGGCTGGATGCACACGCTCCAGCCACAGCCATCATCCAGCTGACCACAGCATTAAGTGTTTTTAGAATGACGAAGCCACACACCAAACAGTCCCAGACAGCTTGGTTTGGAATACATTATCACTGCGTTATGTTGACTGTTCACAAAACAAATCTTTTGAGTGGTGACAGTTACATGATTAGCTTAATGTTAAGGTGTGAAACTAAATGATTTTCTATTCAGGCAGCGCTGTTGATGACTTTCCTCTTTAAGAAACAACAAGCTCCAGACTGGCACGAGCCTCTTGTGACATTTGACCTGAATGGATGCTGCACTGTCAACATTGAAATCCAGTGAGCGTGCCATCAAAAGGCAAGTCACAAGAAAACTTGTCTAGACTTTGCGTGCTTACCCGCTCTCCCTAAGAGTACTTCCTTAAGTAAAGCAGAGTGCTGGAGAGTGGAAGGAATGTAGATAAAATGGGCACAATTTCCATATCATAAGCATTGGCTTATTGTTTCAGGATGTCCTTGTGCTGCTTGTCAGATCTGATCTGTTTGCATGCTGGACCTTAAGTTGATAAGGGCGAGGTGCATTTCAAATAAAAAAGGGCTGTCTGCAGAAGGAAAGCTCATATTATCTGCAAGTATCACAGCATGCAAAGGTACAGAGTCAGTTGCTGCACCACAAACAAGATGCTACTAATGTTTAGGTGGCTTACTGACAAAACTTGTTAGATTTTTGTCAGTGTGATTGAACTGGAGATGTAGCAGCTTCAAACAAAAACAAAGCATGTGAGGCACATTTTCCATCATTCCACTATTAATCTGCTGCACACAGTGGCATACAACGTGACATAATTGCTGCAGGAGATGAAAGGATTCCACAAACTGTAAATATGCATTATCACTAAAGAGTGACGGATCAATTTTGTTAATATTTTTACTTCTGCTGTTGGACCACACAACAAAAATACTGTAATATTTAAGAGTTATTTTTATTACAGTGCCCTGTATGAAACCAATTCATTATTACTATTTTCTAATATTCTGAAAGGTGCAATTTATATTGATACTTTTAGATATAATGTTGAAGGCAGTACTTGTGCTTATAACTGACATTTTCATGTTTTATTACTACATTCACTTATGCAACAGATATGTATATTTCTTCCACCATTGATCAAACAAATGAAACTCAACAAGGACCTTTTATTATTATAAAAAAAAGATTAAAAACCATTTAAGATTTATGATGACCCAGATGCTGTATTTCCATGGATGTGAAAGGATTATTGAAGTATTTGATGCCCAGACCTCATGTTTGCTCTGCAAGTCTGCATACTTGCTCGCGGTTGTCATTATCAGAGCCCGCAGAGCAGAGCAGAGCAGAGCAGCTGTCCTGTTTACCATGAACTTTACTATGCACTACACAGTGTAAGGCCCAACACATGAGATTGTTCAACGAAAAATTCCTTTTTATTTATTAAAGTAAATTATGAAATAAAGGTGTATTTCATTACTTCACAGGTATCTTTTTTCTTTTTACAAAATTACACATAAAAACATTTCTGATCATAGTCGTTGATTTTTGTTACCTACAATATACAGCATACTGTATGTCACAAGATCCTCCATGTAGTGTTGTAAAGGTGTCAGTCACGCTTTGATGCAGAGCATGGCATCCAGGAGGTTGTCTGTGTGTCTGATCTGCTTTGTGATGAAACCGTGGCTCTTCAAAAGCCGACTGTATTCTGTCGCGCTCCTCTGTTTCCCCTCGCTCATGCTGAGGGCCTGCAGCAGCCCACGACTCGGGCCGCCTCTGTCTTCGTCCAGAAAGATCTCGCTTAGCAGGAGTCCGCAGCCTGACAGTGTGATGTACATGCAGACACACAACTTTAGAGAACGGCGGCAGTTCTGTGCCCCCTTATCTCCTTGCATCATATCACTTCAGGCAAAGAATAAAGCGTTGCATAATGAACTTGGCATTTTGGCTTGACTTTGAACTTGCCAAGTTTGCGCGAGGCGCTGTTTTACATTTTGCAACAGCTAAATCTTTTTCGGGGCCTAAATGAGTTGAAGACTGACATAACTGACAGCAGTGGTTCTCAGTCTAGTCTCATTGAGGCCTAAGGGTCTGCAAGTTTTCAATTAAACCAAACTAAGCTGCTGTTGATTTTACCCATTTTTGTCACGACATAAAAGTAAGCAGACAAAAAACCTTAACTGGCAAACAATTGATAACATCATACTCAGTAGATATAAATAATGTACGTTTATGTAATGTTTTGCATAATTATGTTAGCATTCAATGTTCTGTCAAAATATACACCGTAATTTCCGGACTATAAGCCGCTACTTTTTTCACACGCTTTGAACACCGCAGCTTAAAGAAAGATGCAGCTAATTTAAGGATTTCTATGAATTTGCCTCGAGACGAAAAGTGACATTGAGAGCGACCACAGAGAGACAGAGGAAATGTGTGACGAATTAATTCTGAGGCTGTTCAATTCCAACACTGAAGAAGACGACTTTTGTGGTTTTAGCGCGCAGGAGGAAGATGAAGATAGCGATCAATGACTTTTCCTGGTAGGCTACTGTATGTATTTATTTTTTTAACCAGTTGTGTTACAGGCACTGTTTGGAAAAAAAACATTTACGGGACGTATTTGTGCATTAAAAAAAGAAAAACCTTTCTGTGTAACATCTTTCTGTGTAAATATGTTACAAAGTGGACACCTGTGGCTTATAGATGTCTTTTTTTTTTTCTTTTTAAAGTTTGCGGGTGCAGCTTATATTCAGGTGTGCTCAATAGTCTGAAAATTACAGAAGTAAAAAGATGGAAAGACTACTGCAGCTTGAAGCTTTTACCTGGTTTGCTTGCTTCCACGATCTTACTCAACAGAATGTGCAGTTTCTCATCTGGCAAGTCATGAAGAATTCTCGCTAGGATGTACAAGTCCGCTTTGGGCAGTTCATCTTGAAAAAAGTCACCTGTTCATACAGCAATGAAAAAGCCACCATTTTTGTCACAGAGTGAGTGTATATAACAATAAGCTAAGTACAATCATCATTAAACTTTTAACCATTAAACATAACGGTCATACTAGTATTTTTTAGCATCGCTAAGCATTGACAACTGACCTGCTACAAATGATACCCTGCTGTCTGTGTGCAACGGCTGGAAATGTTCTTTCAGCTCAACAACAGCAGGCAAGTCGAACACTGTCACAGACATTCCAGGATGGGCTTTGGTAAACTCACAGGCCATGGCACCAGTACATCCTAGAAACACAAAAAGATGAGTTGAAAAATCCAAAGTTTTATTTTTTAGAAAAACAACAAATGATTTTTGCATTATTTTCTTACCTCCGAGGTCACAGGCTGTTTTAAACCTGGAGAGGTCAAAAGCTGTTGCTATGGTTTTTCCTGCGACTTTAGCAACGCTGTGCATTGCATTCATGAATCTCAGTTTGGCTTCTGGACTGTTGTGGAAAGCACCCTTTAAATAGAGGCAAATGATATATAGATTGGTAACACAGTCTTAATATCATTTTATGCACACTGTATAAATTTGATACTGAACTTGAAAATTATCACCTGAAGCATATCCTTGGTTCTGTTGCTGAAGGCCCTTTCACGCTGACTGTGTCCCTCCTGCACAGCACTCTCGAGGTGGGAGAAAAGAGGCCACAGTGTTTCATTACAGTGCTGGATGTATCCATGCAGGGAAAAACAAGCATCTGCCCGCAAAAGGCGTGTGGCCAGATCTGAATTCTCGTACGCTGGTGATAGTGATAAAGAAACACGTGAGGGTTGTACGCCTGCTCTAGATGGTATAAAAAAAAAGTGATTTATTAGCAAAGCTGAGTGCTGACTAACTTCTCTCTTTGCACTTCAACAGTCCCAGAGACACACAGGCTTCCAGCAGACACTCAGTCCCCTTCACAGAGGCTTTGATCTCCTGGGCCACCTGCGCTGCATCCAGCCCAGGCATGCGGTGCAGCAGGTCGAACACACACAACTTGGATGCCGTAAAAAGTGCCTGGAACATGTTGGGAAAGGCAGAAAGTACGCAGAAGCAAAGTGCGATTTGTGATAATAGACAATGAAAAGTAAAATATTTTGTCTGGTTCTTGTGACTGATCAAGATACACATGCAGAGTGACAACACGGTTTAGTTTCTGGTCTCAAAAGAGTGCAACATTTCCTGTGTTTCACTGCGGATACATACCGGGGCATTATCCAATATATTACAGGTCTGAATAGGCTGGTTAAGATACTAAAAGAAATAGTTCAACATTTTGAGAAATGGAATGATTCACTTTTTGCCTTGAAGAGTTAGACGAGAAGATCAATACAAATCTCTCTCTCAAATATAAACAATCACCTCTTAAGCTGTGCACTGGACTTTGCATGATTGCACGAGCTTCAGAGTGGCTTGTTCATATTTGAGCAAGCAGCTCTTAAGCTTTGCACTGGAGTTTGCATGATTGCATGGTCTTTTTGGTGGTGCTCTAGTTTCGTTCCACGGTCCACAACCATGAGCTGCAGACTCTAAATGAGCCACGCAGATGTGAATGTGGGCATAAGTGGCTGCATGTTTATATGTGTCACCCAAGGATGTATACCACCTCTCATCCAATGTCAGCAAACAGACTTTAGAAATTAGTATTTCTTCTGATTTCACAACAATTTTACTTTTACTATATGAGCTTAAAAAAATAATTTAACTGTAATTGTTTCATGAGCAAAAGTGCTTGTCAACTCTTAGAATTTAAAGAACTCATTAAGCCTTAATTGACTCATTCGGACTTGTAAGTTGATGATTTCTACAGCACGAAAACATCTTTGTGAAAGGGCAGTTGAAAGGAACTGTTAAAGTCAAGACAAGATCAGAAAGAAAGCTTTCATAAAGCACTGCATGTCTGCTGAGCAGAAAGGCAAAGCAAAAGCTCCTCTAAGAATGCCAAAATGCTGCAGGAAGGTTCAGTTGACACAGGAGTGGTGGGGCACCATCCTACTCTGCAGGGCAGCTTGTACAAAAAGGATCTACATGGAAAACTCATCATAAAAACCTTATCTGACAATTCATCACAAAGACCAGTGTCGTAAGCAAAGCAAAATCTGGATTAACTAGAGACACATTGGAAACAAGATAAAATTCAAACTGAGTTCTTTGATGGCAAAAGTTTATCTGGACATAAACAGGAGCATCACTTGATCAAAAGAAGAACTTGCATGGGTGTTAAGCATGGGTGTGTAAATGTATTCTTGGTGATGTGTCGGGCACAAGAAACACTATAAAGACAGCTAAAAGAATGGATTCAAGCAAACATCAATCTTTTTGCCACATGGGTTGTATTTACTTCTGCTCAACTGTGTAATCTGTTCAAACGTCTGCACGTAGCTGTTTGTCTCAACTGTTTAATCATCAGAAGTCTTGTGGTCTCCCAGTGCCACAAAATAGCACAGACTGCAACTGAGCAAGAAACAGTGCAGCACGTAATCCCTTGTGATGGTTGGTTTTACACTCATTCTAGAACGGTAAAACAGGATATGCATTGTGATAATTTTAGTAGTGGTGATTGATATAACTGTGGGTGAGGTGGTTGATATACGGTAAATCAGGCGAGAGTGAGTGCATTTCCCAAAGATGAAAGGCTCTTTTAAGCTGAGCTACATGTTTGATTACATTACATCTTACAGAAGTCAACTCGTCAGCTAACGGACCTTAAGAGTTAAAATTTGATGGTAAAAAGTCATCACATAGAGCCTAAATACACAGACACAAATTACCTTTGAGGCCTTGAATCCATCCAACAGTTCACTGATTCGCTCCAAGTCTTCTTTTTTAGGTTGACTGTCTTCATTTTCTGTCACACTGCGGTCAATCAGCTGCCCACTGTTTGTTATCAGTGGCAACGGTGTGTTATCAGAGTCCTGGAGCTTGGCCTCATTGCCATCTGTATGTTTAGACAAACTGTTGACCAGTGCCCCAGAACTCTGACTACTCTTACTACCTTTCCTTTTCACCTACAAGAGAAGATTGTTTTGAATAAAAATAGCAAACAGGTAAAAGATTTTGCTCAAACAGTGAGAAGAACAAACCTTATGGACTGGACTGGCTGACGGGCTGCTATAGGTTTGGTTTGTTTGACTGGCAGAGGGGCTGCTGGGTCTGGGAACGGAAGAGGAACCATGTACAAGTACTGAAGGAGCATGAGTGCCGTTGAGACTCAGATGGGCCGAGTCACTTTCCTTGTCTGAAGAGGGAGTACAGTGGTTGTAAATAAGGCTTAGCTGTTTGCAGAAGTGGTTGAGGGGGAAACCCACAACATTGAGGAAGTCTCCGTGGACGTACTCCACCAGCATGCCACCCAGAGCCTGAATACCATAGCCGCCTGCCTTGTCCCTGACACACACAGACAGAAAAATGTCATTTATACAGCAGCATGTGGACTGAATACAACACTTACTACACATGTAATTCTTCAAATACACACTTGCTGACTCCAGTTGAATTTTTTTGTCTGCGCTGACATGTCATATCGGACAAGGCAAACACAGCCAGAACAAAACTCAGGCATCAAAGTCCAAAAAGCAACAAGTTCATGAAGCTCTCAACCAGTTAAATGACCTCCATTGATCGAATGCTCAGCAAGAGTAATCAATAGCTTTTACATATGTGAAAGTTCAAATGTTCACACTTACATGGGTTCACCACTATTGATGTACTCCCACAGCATGTCCTCTGAGAGATCAGCAAATTTCACCTTTGTTTCTTCGTAGAACTCTATCAACTGATAATCCACTTCTTCATCTGGGGAGCAGGAAAGTTTAGAAGTGAAATATATCTACTGATGGAAAAACTGCATTTGGCCCACAAAAACACGATATATATAGATATATCTTTGCAAATGGCTTAAAATTGTACAACACTGTGCATTTCTTCGCATAAAAAAAATGAATTACCTAAGAGAAGCTTCAATGTTCTGATATGGACTTCTTTTTTTTTTTTTTACAGAAAGTCTGCATGTTACTGAGTTATGACTTACTTTCTTTCTCGTGGCAGAGGACAATAGCTACACCAGTGTAGACACTGTGCTCTTTACCACTCAAGCTGGAAGAGAAAAACAATGACAGAGGAGAGAAAGTAAACAAGATCCTATCTGTTTCTTTGTTTCAAATGTTAATTTTGAAGCCATGTAAACAATACTGACCTTGACAGCATCCTGTAAGCATCATGTTTGTCCACTGGCTTTTCTAGAATCATGCCATCCACAGTCTATGGACATAAAAAAAAGTGAGTGAATAATAAAAAAAACAACACCACATAAAGCATACACTGCAGGCAGCAAGCAAAGACTGCAATGCTCTCTTAATCTTACCACAATTGTGTCTGCTCCAATTACTATGTCTGGAGTCTTCAGGTGTTTCTAACACAAATAAAGACACGATATGTTTGTTAATGTCACTTTTCTAGTCAATTTATACTGTGGGTTATATAAAAAGTAGCTGAACTCACAATGGGCATCCTCCTGGCCACCTCCAGGGCCTTCTGCTTGGCTGTCTCAACAGCATACTCATGAGGTGCTTTAAAAAGGCTCTTATCGAGGGTTTCTTTAAACCAGGATGGAACAACCTCAAAGCGCAAACCCTGATATGTAGAAGACCACAAACCAAAAATGAAACTGCCACCATTACTCTCACCAAGTCTGATATCGCTGTTATCACACATGCCAGTGCATTAATCATTCATTGAGCCTGGGGTTTCTTAACTTTTGTGTTGCCACTGATCTTTTAAAAATAATCAACAATTCTTTGAATACATTAAGAGTGTGAGGTACTCTCTTTAAGGTGAAAGTATAGACTATGTGCAATAGAGTCTTTCCTACCATGAGCAATAGAGAGACTTAACTTGAACCTCGTCATTACTTTGAATTCCACGTAGCTACCAGCACTACAGCTAAACAGCTCACTCTTCTAATGTTTTATGCTTTTGTTTGTTCGTGTTTCTTGATTTTCTCAGTGTACATTTGATTTCTTGCTGTGCCTAAATCTGATTTGTATATGTTTTGTGTCCTTACACCTATAGCCCTCTGTATACATGCAAACATCTAAGTCAATGTGCATATCCAAATGTATAATCATGTAAATACACTTTGACCTAGCTTCATGTACCTGTACAAAATAAATACATAAGTCTGGACCCACAGAAACTCTCTTACCACATCTCATTCCCTTTTCCATACCTTTGCAAACATGCTTTTATTATTTCATGTGACCAAAATAAAGAGTTTCTTATTATGCATCTTATTTTTTTTTTCAGAATTGCAAGCCCAATAACTCACTTAGGACAAAAAATAAATAAATACAAAATCCTGAACTGAGCTGAAGTGATCTGAAATCACCTTATATAGTTATTGCTTTATGAAACTGATACCACACCTACTACTGATTTCACACTTAGAGTCATGGGCAAGAAAAGAGTGAAAATGTTTTAAACCAACTCATACATAAATCTTTGCAACTGTATGTGTTTACAATCAACTTATATTCTATCACCTTGATAAGGACAACACGTACCACATTGCGGAGAATCTCCAATCTTCTGGGAGAAGCACTGGCCAGCACAACCAGTTTGCCAGCAAGCTTGGAGATGACTGGGTTCAGCACCATGGTGGCCTTCTCGTCTGACAAAGTGAACAGAGTTAAACATTACAGATGTGGCCTCATTTATGTCAGCAGAAAGGAATCAGGTGGGTGCAGATGTTCATAGTGGACAGGTCAATATAGTGCTGACACTAATAATCACCTAAATGATCCACATAACATCAGCTCTGATAATCAATCAAGGAAATGTCTTTAATCAAGGAAAACTGCTAACATTCCCTGTTTCTAGATCTTTTAAATTTGCAGCTTGTCTATGATTTATATCATTAAACATCTGTAGAATTTGAACTCAACAACTAGATTTAAGGTGCCATTTTGGGGTCTGGGATTTTAAAATAACATTTTATGGACTAAATTAATCTGTAGCCATAAAAATCTATAGTTGCAGCCCAAAGTCAGCACTTTTCATACAGACATAATAATGCATTCAAAGAAGACAATGAGTTGCCGTGAGTACTGCAGAGAAAGTCCACATATTTTAATGCCATTGGTAAGCAACTTAACACTTAAAGACAATAACAAAAAGACACAATAACACCTGTGAACGTAGCCATAGATAGCCACATAACGTTACACAACACGAATGGTTTAAACATATAGGAATATGACACAAAATTCAACGCAGATAACTTACAACTGTGCAGTCCTGCTTGTTAACTCAGTGCTAGCAACAGCAGCTCATAGCAGCTAACTTGTCCTGTTCATTGTATTTCCTACAACTGCAAGTGCACGAACCGTCACAGTAACGTTTTGTTTGCGAGTTCATCCCAAAAAGGAAGACGGTTTAGCAAATACAAGTAAGTTTTAAAGATGTTTCATTGTGTTACAATAGTTAGAAAATCAGTAGCTTCATCTCTTACCTGCACAAGTCTGGAAACTGACAGCGCTTGCTGCCTGCGAGGACGACCGGCGTGACGGCGCTTACGTGATGACGTCTAAAAAGTAGGCGGGTCCAAAGTAGAACACTTGTTTTGTTCTATTATTGTTCACACTGCCACTATTAATGACAATAATGATGGATTTATTTTTGCAATACAGGAAAATTGTGACAATGAAAATAAGAACAAGTGAAAGAGGTAATGACAAATATATTCATAATAACAGTACAGACATTTTTACAGATATACAGTCGTTCTCAAATGTATTCATACCCTAGGAAAAAAACAGCTGTCACTGAAATAAGTTGAAAATGACAAAAGTAATAATTAATGACAATTTAATGAAACTCATGACATTGCCTTTGAATTGTGGTTCAACAGATATATATATATATATATATATATATATAAACAAACAAACAAACAAGCAAACAAGGCAATCACTGCAATCAAGTGTTTTCTGTAACTCTCAATCAGACTTCTGCCCCTGTTGACAGGTATTTAGATTTTGTCCCACTGCTCATCCTCAAAGTGCTCTAATTTGTCCGGGACAGTTTTTTTATTTTTTATTTTTAATTTACTTATTTTTTCTAATTGTTCTTTTAGACCACAATTCAAAAGCAATATCTTATTTCACTAAATTTTAATTTAGCCAATTTTTTATTTATTATTACTTTTTTTTTTTTTTAGGTTTTAGTTATTTGAGTGACTATTGTGAATTGTGCCTTTTCTTTAATGGAAGGGTGTGAATTAATATGAGGATGACTGTATGTACACAGATCATTTCAAAAATGTTAAAATATGTTCACACTTTTTTAACAGTTTATTTACATTTGTGAATGCTATATATTTTGCAAAAAAAAAGTAGAAATGAAAAAAAAGAGACTTGTCGAAGACATTAAAATATACTGGGATTAAATGTTGTTGTTTTTTTTCTCATTCATTAAAAGGCCACATTGTACAAGAATAACTAAAAAAGAGACATAGCTGCTGTCCATATACAGTTGTAAAAAAAAATCTGATGTAAAATGATTTTAAAATTGGACACAATAAGTGATGTTGCAAGACGTTGACACATTTTAGTCAACTCTTAACAAACACTTTCTCCTCCACACTTCCTTTCTCAAGTCTTTTCTCACTGTCTCCCCTTCTCACTCTCTTTATGTGGTCGCTTTAGAATCAAAGATGTTGCTGTGTTCTCTGTCCTGACCTTCGAAAGCTCAGTGTGCAGAGTACAAACTCTCTTTATGCTCCAGCTTCATTGAGTCTGCGCTACTCAGGCTATGCAGATTCATTATCGCTCTCACCTTTTGTCTGAAATCCTTGGAAGCAAAGTAATAAATGAACGGATCGAGACAGCTATTCAGGCAGCTGAAACAGAGAGACAGTTTGTAGGCCATGTAGAGAGACTTCTTATAGAAGAGTCTCAGCACAGAGTGAGCAAACAGGAGGATGTTGTTGGGGGCAAAGCAGACCGTGAAGACCAGGAGGACAATGAAGGCCAGTCGTATTGCTCTAGATTTCTGGGCTGTCTTGGAATCCCTGGCCAGTTTGCGTATGACTCTGACGTAGCAGAATGTTGTGACACAGAAGGGGACGAGGAAGAGGAAAAACACCATACTGAAGAGGAAGGCCGCCCAGGCTGAAGTGGATGGAAGCATATTAGCCTTCAGCATGTCAAAGCATGTGGTAATCTCGAGTTCAGGAACATCAAAGGTCAGGTCTGTGGTCATCAGTGGGTACAGAACAGCCAGGACCAAACCCCACATCAGTAGGCAGCCGATGACAGCGATAGACTTCCTCCCTCTGGTCTCTCTGAACATCATCGGCCTGACGATGCCCAGGTAGCGGTCAATACTGATGGCCATCATTGTAAGGATGGAGCAGTACATATTGGTGTAGAAAACCAGGGTCAGGAGACTGTAAGTGGATACACAGTGGAAG
The DNA here is from genome assembly GCF_000690725.1 of Stegastes partitus. Lineage (NCBI taxonomy): Eukaryota > Metazoa > Chordata > Actinopteri > Pomacentridae > Stegastes > Stegastes partitus. Next base: position 1,368,580 of record NW_007577738.1, on the reverse strand, counting down.
AGAGTTTAATTTAATTAACGGTTAAAGCAAAGTAAACATTACAGTGAAAGTTTGATAACTAGAGAGAGATGAGAAGATGATTCGACTCTGATGTGTCCATATAGTATGAGGCTGCGATGGGAGGCCAGGTAACTTAACACAAAGACTGGAAACAGGTGAAAACAGCTTATCTTATTTTGAATGGAAATGTGAAAATGACCACTTATGATTTCATAGGAGGAAAATGTGCCAAACTACTGCTGTCACCATGAAGCTTCCAGGCAAGCAGTGGAAACAAAATCATCAAAATCACTGGTGAAAAAAAAAGTCACTCACTCAAATTTCTTAGCAGAATAAATAAATATGACATGTTTACAGTGAGTTTAAGAGGCATATTTTGTTACAAATGGATAGCCTGTATTTCCTCCTGCTTATCCTGAATCCATAATTCAACATCATCCTGCAATCATCAAGAATACCTGCACATGCTTGGCCCCAGTTTCCAGTTATATCCCTGGAGCTGGTAGGAGATCTGAAAGGGCAGGGCAGTCCCAAGAGCCAAGTCAGTGAGGGTAAGATTAATCATGAAGATGATGGAAGGGGTCTTGGGGGAGGTACGAAAGACGAGGAGCCACATGGACAGGCCGTTGCCAATCAGGTTAATGGCAGTGACGAGCATGTAGATCACAGAGATGGCAATGCTGGTGTTTACATCCTGGAAAAGGGCCAGTGTGGCGTTGTCTAGCTTGATGCTGCTAGAATTCCTTGTCATGTTTGCGTAGGAATGGCCTCTCATCACCTGTAATCCAGGATTTAACAAAAAGGGTTATGGAAGACAGTTTAATTTTTGCATAAGATACTCGTGGGAAAGTAGAAATATTCTTTAAATCTCAGTTCACACGTTTTTGTTAGTTCCTTCTGTAGTATTTCCATGAAAAAGCAAAAAAAAAAAACATCAGGTATCACAAACCACAAGACATAAAAAAAAAACCTAGATCCCTGACGAAGGTGATGCATGCAATCTTTACTTTTACTGCATGTGCAAAACTCAGTGATCACAAGGTGTGAAGCAGACACTAGCATCATATCAGGACATCTATCACACTGTATTGTTGCTTGCGTGCGAACAGCACATGTGTCGGGTGGAGTTTTCACACAGGAAAAGGACACGCTTGATTTGTGGTGAAGTGGCAACTGCCATTCTTGTTGGCTCACATAGAGTGTAAACAGGTAAAAGTGTGTTAGAAAATTCAAAACTGCAACTGAAGACCATCTGAATAATAGGAAGTGAAACAACACTGAATTTCATCTTTGTCCTGCCAGAAGATGGTTAACAGTTCAGCACAGGAGCACAAACACTTTCTCCTTCGTATGTGGTGAGTATGAGGTTTTGGTGGATGGCGTTACCTCACACCAGACAGTCCTTGAATCTTTGTAATCGTCCTTTCAGGTTACACAATGGAAAAGACACTATTACTGCAACAGTGACAGTCATAGTACAGAGTTACGTTTCTTTCTTCTAAAAAGTGTAAGTAGCTTGTTATTTTTATTTATTTCCCCCCTTTTGTTACCTGACATTTTTTGTTGCATTACTGTTGAGGGACAAAACTTTTTGAAAGCATAGAAAATTATACAATAATTTAAAAATAATAAAAAGCTTTTTTTTTTTTTTTTTTACATAATGCATGCTTACTCAACTTTGATCTAAGGCAGGTGTGTAGTTCTTCTGGCACTGTGTTTGTGTTTATGTGTTTAAAAAAAACAAAAAAGCAAAAAAAAAAAACAACTATTGTCTGTTGCCAACATCTAATGGGCAAATCATGGCAAGTCTTTCATTTTACTTGTGGTATTAAGTCACCTAGCAAAGCAGCAAATGTTGATAAAGCACGCATCTATCCAAGAAAATAATACTTAACAATACAGTGTTAAACAGATGACACGTGGAGCAGTTTAAACCCATTTCAAGGGAAATTCCAACACTGGGAAAACACAATAATCACCATAAAGACCTAAACTTTAAGAAAAGTCAGTTGAGAACTCACCTTTGTGAACACAGAGGTAGACAAGGCTAGAGGCTGGCAGGCATGTGATTGTCAGTTGTAGATGGAGGTACAGATATTGTGAAGAAGGAAATGAGGTTTGAGCTTGTTACAGTCTCAGAAAGAGAGAGGGAGGAAATGAACCATGTGACAATCTTCATCCTACCAACTGCTTTAACGGCCTTCTGTTAGATTCAGTCTTGGAAATGAGTCGAAAGACTCAAGTCTAAGCGTCCACGTTCCCCACATGCTGACACCAGGGAGATCATACACAATTACTCACCATCACCTGTATGGTTTTCTCTTTCCTCTGTGGGTGGCTCATGAATTATCTCTACAATAAAAAGCTGTCTACAATATCTACAACTACGTATATGTTAAAAAAATGGCCACATTGTGTGATTGAGTGCTACAAAAAGCTTTTTGTAACTAGAATAGAAATGTAAATTTAAAAAAGCCTCAAATCTCTGCAATTGAAAGACAGTTTTGGGAGTTCCCAAAGTGTCATAGGGTACTAGTTTCACTTTTATTGTTAGCAGTCGCATCATAAATGTGAGTGAAACTGGAAAATGAGCAAGAGATTTGTCGCAAAGGCATATCTGGGACATCATGTAGGTAAACGTAAACCATTCATACGCAACCGAAACTGAATTAGAGCACAAAGAATGAAGGTTATAAATCATTTCTTAACCGGAAAGAGGTCTGTGATATCACTACCTGTACATGCCTCCCATCTTCCACAGCACACGTGTAAACATAAACACGTGCGCAAATACAAACAACTGTATGAAAGGGGTGTTCTTAAAGTGAAGTGAGAATGAAGATGTCAACGTGTCCACGAGACCCAGCGTATGTCAGTGTGTGTGTTCTCATGCTGCTGGTTTCCTGTTGATTGTGCTAGTTCTGCTTTATCTGGGTGAAAGTGTGACAAACGTACTGCGATGGCTATTATGATTAATCGAACCAAGAGCATTTAGTGAACTCTTTGCATCATGCACAACAACTACAAACATCTGCACCAACATGCCACAAGCCTGACAGTCTCACTGTGATCTCAACCAACAATTAAAAAGTAGAGTTTTAACCTTGTATAATTTCCTATCAGTATCACTCATGAAGCAGCTAGGCACACCCATTAAGATACCACTGTGTCGTCCTGCACTGAATAACTGACTCATTTGTGGGCAAACACCGCCTCACCCAAACTGTTACTCAGCTTCCACAGTTACTGAAACACTTGCTGAGGTACTTCTCATGGAAGAAGAGCTTTATTGTCTCACAACTTTAGGGGAAAAACACAGAATAATACAAGAGGTATTACAGACAACTGTTGGGTGACGTGCAAAAACAATATAAGGCTTGTTAAACTGACTGTATTCATTATTTTTGTTTTTTGTTGTTTTTAGTTATGTTTAGTTGACAGCATTAATATAAAACCATGCAAACAGCATAGAAAATATTATTTTTTCTTGCCCCCAACTTGTATCACACTTTGCAATTGTACATTTTGTTTCTAGGAAATGCTTTATAGAAACATAGAGAATGTGTTCTTCCTGGCTCATGGGTGTATTCATGTACAAAGCTTGGCTCACAAAACATCCTACCCCTGTGTATGACACTTTAGGATAAGGTAAACCAAATGTATTAAGACACATAATTAAAACATGTTGACATGAAACACCGGCCTCATAATCAATCATTACTCTTCTCCTCACTCGCACTCACAACATTTCATCTCTTACATTTTTATTTTTTTTACATCCACCATCTGTAAGTTCTACTTAAACTATTTTCTGCTTCAATAAAATCTATAGGATCATTAAAAACATCCAAGTTCAGCAGACTCTAACAAAAAGGCTTTAAAAAAATCTCTTGTAGAGGATGAGGTCATGTTTTTACCAACTGTTGACTAGTGAGTTGCCTCCTACAGGGACACACTTCAAAAACACAACAGACGGAATGACTGCTTCAAGTGTTGCTAACAGCTAGCAGTTTCAATAAATTAAAAATTCAATGCCAATTTGTGAATCAAAACCAACAAAGTGTGTAACTAAAAATGGGGACAAACTAAGTTAATTGTTGTGCTATCATTCTGGCAATTACTGTTATTTTTGCCCCAGTTTTTAGTACTACTCAAATCTTCATGCTCCAGCAAAAACAAAAACAGAAAAAAAAAAAAACTTTCAACGCTTTGGATTTTATTACACCTTATAGTGATGAAAAGTTACTACAAGACTGCCTGCTTGTGAAGTGCCTTACTTCCTCAGTAGGGTATATTAGTCTGGTTGCCATCGACTTAGGCTGACTGCTCACTGTTCATCTTTGCTTTTCTCAAAGCCCTTCTCCAGCCCGGCTGTCATGGTGACCACCTCATAGCAGTGCTCTGTTCTGGGTTCAGGTGAGTGGCCCACGGGGATGCAGTCATAACCTTTGCCTGCTGAGCTCATTCGCTTCCTGTTGCGGGCGCCTGGCTGGTACAGCTGCATGGCTGGACGGTCCTGCAGGGAGACAAGAGAGCAGGGACATGGGAGAGACAAGCAGCACGCTTTGAATGCATAATTTCATGTATCCATCCTCAATCATTTCCTTTGTCGGTTCCCTTTTTACCGCAAACACGTGGCTGAAGTGTCGCGCAGCATGCTCTGAGCTAGCAGGTACAGAAAACGCCCTGCTTGTCTGACATCACAGACATAAACTTCCTCTCAGAAACTGAAATACTGGAGAAAGCCAACTGTAAACCGAGTTGCATGTAGACAAATTGACCACGTTTACCACTGAGCCCCCTTACTACTTCTTAACAGGGCTTTGATCATTTGCGGCATGTGATGAGGTTCGTGCAGACTGTAATTTGCGGCTTGAGAGCAGCTGCAAGCTTTTTAGGTCTTGAAAAAAAATAAAATAAAAAATTGGCTAAACTATCTCATCTCGTTATGTTGCATATTCAGGATCTTATTTATTTGTTTGAATTTCTTATCATTATTTGTCTAATTTGACATTATTGTTGTCATGTTTTATTTTAAAGCACTTTATAACTTTGTTTTCAAAAGTTGCTGTGCAAATAAAGTTATTACTATTATTGTTATTACAAGCAAAATTAGTGCAAATGAGAAAAATCAATTTCCTCTGTATTTTGTGGCTCTAGAAGAAGTTTGTGAACTGTGGAATTGGAACAAAGTGACACAGACCTCTGTAGCCAGCTCCTGATCTCTGTTTGAGACTACATTAGCTGGAACTAGTATTAACATACATGAAATGTCAGCAATCAAATTACATGGTGGTTAACGCAGACTCAAGTGTCTGACAGGGAAATTTGGGGGGAGAAAAAAAAGGATGGCATATCTGGTTCTACTGCATTCACTTTGATCTGATCAGCCTGTCCTGAGTCCAATATCAGTGGTTCATCACATCAAGGCAATATGATGCTGCAGCCCTGCTCCTGCCAGCCTCAGTCTCAAGAGTTTGACAGATCATGCATTATATCTTGAATATGTGTTGGATCACTTCAATGTTCTAATCAGTGTTTAAATATATGTTTGGTGAGATTATTTCTCAAAGGTTAATACACAAGATTCTTGCTTAGATTATTTTCCAGAAATGTTCCACATGCCTTTTTTATAATGAACGGATAATCCAATTAGATAAACAATAGTTAAATGTAAGTGGCTGTACATTTAGCTAGAATCCAGTTAGTTTTGAAACAACAATTTGAGCTGTTGAAGTTGAGGTCTAAATGTCAGATTTTTGTCAATCATTACGCCAAAAAAACTTAAGTAGTTTGGAAGCTGTATTGCAGATTTTACTAGTAACACATTGCAGCACTATTTTCTAACTTGAAAAAATAAGGAACAGCTTGTTTGGACAAAACCATACATATATTTTGTCACCTTATGATTCATTGTAGTCTGCATTTACGTTCGCAATTTGTTTGCAAGTCCATTTAAATAATAAACATTTGTACTGTAGTGAAGTGTAGTGTCAATAGTATCTGAAATAAAATCAAAAACATCTTCTTGCGTCTTTTAAAAAATTGTGTTACTGATTGCTGGGGGTTTGATCTGGTGTAGGAGGGTAAGAAATAGCCCTGCCTAAACAATAACCTGGGGTATAAAACAGTCTAGTCCACTGCTTTAACACCAGGTATAGTCTTGGAAGGGGTATATCAAAGATTTTCAAGGTAAGGCCTTACCTGAAACAGGCTGTTTCCATGACACAACCACACTCAGACTAAACTAAAACACAATTTCTCTGGGATGATATCATATCTCAACAATCAAATAGTTTACATCAGAAGTGACAAAGCAATTAATGATCACCTTCCCGCCAGTCTCATGCTCACCTTCTCGCTCACCTTGTTTCGGAGGCGCTCCTTCCTATTACCCAGGTCCTCCCTGTCCTCCTTTCCCATTTTGTCTCCACTGTCAGGACAGTAAGAATATCCATGATGGTGCCCCTCTTTCTTGGCTCGGTCTTGGCAGTAGCCTTTCCCCCATTTGGTCTCATCCTTCCGGCGCATAAACTTGTCAAACTCATAGTGGTGTCGCTGCCGTTTTCTTTCTTCGTCCTTCCCACGATGATCCTTGTCCCTTTGCCTGCGTCCGTGCTGCTCTCTCTGCTCTTTGTCGCTCTCAGGCTGACCTCTAGTGGTCACAGTACAGATTGCAGACACACCAGACAAACCATTATTGCAATGACAGTTTTGTTATCATGGGATTTTTTCTTGGTATTTTTTCAGAGTAAACTGTTTTCATCACTAAAATGTAGATGTATATTTTCATTTAAAACTTTTGTACCTTTAGGCAATAAATTATATGCATGTTTTCCAAAACAATGTAAAAAAAAAAAGTATATTCACTTGGATCAAGAACTGCAGCTAAATATTTTATCGGCTTTTACTAAATAATATAGAACGTTTTACAGAAGAATTAATGAATAAGCTCACATTTAAGGATCACTTTTGGCTGATATGTCCCCCCTGCAAATACCACCCACTTGGTTGTTTTAGTATTGTACATTTTATTGCTCTATCAAGTTGAAGTTACACATTGTAATATCCATATTTTGTTGTAGATGCCTCAGAGCCTTCTTTCAACAGTTAAGTAATCAAATATACAATGGGAGCTCTTTAAAAAAAACGAATACATTATTTACAGTTTACAAAATGAATTGTGACTTGCTTATTGCTTATAAAGCATGTCTGATTTTAAAGTGGTACTAAATTTTAATTAGTGGCCCTCTCACAACGCTCTCTCTAACAGAAACCTTCCGAGCTACAGTGAAGTCTTAGCAATCCTTACTTTTCTTTTGGTTCCTTTGACTTCATTTGTCCTCCAGCTTTCTCCCATTTCCCTCTGTCTGCTTCTCCAGTGTCACTTTTGTCCTTCATACGGTCTGAATCCACATCATCATCCCTGTCGCTTTTCTTCAGGAGCTAAACATGCAAAAAACACAGAAACACATACATTCTAGTGAACCACCCAAACAACATAAATAAACCGGTTAAAACAGATGTTTAGGGATGAGGGTTTACCTTGATTTTAATGTCTTTATCAGACAACTTCTTCTGCTTCTCTGCCTCTTTCCGCTTGCGTCTCTCCTCCTCTCGTCGCTTTCTCTTTTCCTCCTCCCTCTGTCTTTTCTTTTCAAGCTCCCTTCTTCTCCTCTCCTCTCTCTTCTCCTCTCTTATTCTCTGTCAAGAAGAATGTGACACATTGAAGTCGATCTTTCACAGTTTAGGAACAATTTGTGGGTAATTTCTTTCCAAATAAATACTGTGTTTTCTTTTTCTTACCTGTTTCTCAATTTTCTTATTTTTGATGTACTCCAGCAGTGGTGTCGTCCGTTTGGCTGATATTAAAACAGGGAAAAAGAAAACACATTTTGTGAATGAAACTGAAAAACATGCAAATTTTAATTCAAGTAAACTGTAATTACTGTGAAGAAAATAATCTGTTGTGCATATTGTAGTGTACCTATGAGCTCTCTGGTCTTGGCCTCTATCTCCCCCAGCAGAGTCTCAGGGTTGGCCATCGACTTCTCCTCATCACAGGAGTAATTCTCCAAGAACCGCTTATATTCTGGGTCTGAGAGAGTTCCACAGTCACAATACATTTACAAGCAACCAGCATTTCTATCATATATTAGAGCAGATTCTAATGTGTCAAGTCGTGCATTTCCATACCTTCTTCAATGCTTCCAGCTTTGGCATCTTTCTTTTTTAGCTTCTTCTTAGAAATCTTCTGGAAGGGGGCAAACTCTACCACTGCAGGATACTCCTGGCCTGAGGAAACAGTGATATAGAAAGCAGCCTGTCATTCAACAGATCCTGTATCTAATGGCAACAATGGCAACAAAAGCTCGAAAGCCACCTCTTGGTCCATTTAAGTCATAAAAGTCAAACCTGCAGCTGTAAAACAAACATGCCTGTGTTTGCATTTAATATAGGAGAGAAAGTTGTACATGGCTATCATCAAAGTCAAAATGAGCTTGAATAAAATTAGAAATACCCTTGTTGTCAATGAAGACATAGCCATCAAATCGATCCCTAAAGAGCAGGATATCTTCAGGGTTTTTAAAATTGATGTAAGCTCTGGAGAACAGGTGGGGGTAGAGGCTGTGAAGAGAAACAGGAACAGAAATAAATCAAAAACATATATTGAGATAATATTATTTTACATCAGAAATTTATAAAGGTTGTCATACCTCTGATCTGCTGGGAAGAACTCAAAATAGTCGTAGGACGGAAGTGGACTGAGCTGTTCTTCTAGCTGGTCCTTTGACAGGTTGGGTGGGAGCCTCCGAATCACCACCTGTAAACAGTCATTTGTCTCCTGATCAGCAAGAACTGCAAATAATGGTGTATGTCTGTGAGAAAAGTACTTCATGTTTTAGCCTCTAAGTATCCAGGCCTCACTGAAACACTAATCAGATACTGACATACACAGTCTGCAAAAAGAAGCTTTATATTGTTCTCTGTGACTCCCAGCAGAGCCTAAACATCAGGGCTGTCTTGGATTTGGTTCAAAATTAGGCAGTCTACTTTGAAAGATAATCCTATCAGGGAAGGAGTGGAGAAAACACTACTGAGCTTAACTATGAATAATGAAGGATCCAGTATTTTAGGAATACAACAAAGTCTGGTGATTCATTTAAGTCTGGTTAAATTCATTTCATTATTTAACTTCTGGTACTTAAAAAAAATAAAAAAAATATAGCAAACGTATTTTGTGCATCCAAATTTAAATGTAAGTATCACCTATAGCTTAATATTTTAGAATAAAAATACAAAAAAAAAAAATACAATGCATACAGTGCATTTTATCAAGTAGTGCAGATTTATAAAAATATGTCAATCAGCATTTACAAACATGGAGTTGTGCTTGTGAATATTCAACTTGAATCAAAATCAAACCTAATTTAAGTGACGAAACAATGGGGAAACTGTATGTTAAGGGGCTGGACACAATACAAAACGCTAACATGTGTGTGCACACACATTGTAAATGCATAACTTTGGTTTCTGCACATGGTCAATACAGCCGTCCTCAAATGACAAAAGTAATAATAAAAATTAAAGGAGAATCATGACATTGCTTTTGAATGAAATGAAAAATACTTTATTCATCCCAGAAGGGAAATTCAATATTTTATTTTTTTTGAATTGTGGTTCAACAGAAATATATATATATTTTAAAAAGTAATCACTGCAACCAAGTGTTTGCTGTAACTCTCAGTCAGACTGCTCTACCTGTTGACAGGTATTTTCATTTTGGCCCACTGCTCATCAGCAAAGTGCTCTAATTTGTCCGGGACAGTTTTTTTGTTTGTTCTTTTTAAATTATTCTTTTCAACCACAATTCAAAAGCAATGTCTTATTTCACTAAATTGCAATTTTTATTTATTATTACTTTTTTTTTAGTTTCTAGTTATTTGAGTGACTATTGTGAATTTTGCCTTTACTTTAATGGAAGGGTGTGAATATATTTGAGGACGACTGTATGTCTGACATGATGTACACACCAAACATTTGATGCATTATATAGTGGAATAACTGCTAAAAAAATGACTGTTTGTTGCAGCATTACTCAGATTCCCCTGATACCTACTAGAGAAATGTGTTTTTTTGAGGCTATATAATGTGAAATGTTGGTGAAATGTATTTAAACTATCGACGATACAAGAGCATGGAGTGGATGAGCAGTGAGGATCTTCTGTGGTCGGTGTTTTCTGTGCTCCTGGGAACGTTACCTGTAACTGTCATCTTCAGGCACAAACGAAAACATTCGCTACATCAAATAAAGTGTGTCAGAGATGTGAAATGTTGGCCGACAGGAGGTCGGAGGTGAATCCAGCTCCCGTCGCTGTCCGCGGTGCTGAAACTCACCGCTGCCTCCGTGTTTCCTCCATGTCTGTTTTCTACGCAGCGTAAATACCGCGACACACCGCCAAACACTCGGCTACCTACCTTTGTAAAAACCTCTTTCTTCTCTTCCTTCTGCTTGGGGTTACCAGGAATGTTCTCCTGCTCTCTTGGGATGTCCCTGAACTGAATCTCGACGACACCTTTCTCCTTGCCCGCCGTCATCTGGTCCTTTTCAGACCTCATTTCTCTCCATCTCCGTCTCCGCCGACGCGTTAAGACACCGAGTTCTCGCGAGAGTACGGTGATATCGCGAGTGGAGAGACATTGAAAAGAACGGCTTGGTTGTGTGGACTTCAACAGTAAACATACAGTAAAAAAAAAAAAAGAAGAAGAAAAAAATGCTATTTTAATTGTTTTGCATGGCTATCTGATTGTTTTAAAGTATAAGTTACTCTTTAGGGTTGAATTAAAAATTCTGATTGATTTTGTGGCACATTTTGTCAGTTTTATCTCTCCGCAAAAACCTCCCCCCCACCACCACCAATGGGTTTCCTAGTTAAATAACATAAAAACAAAAGCATATTGATACAAAAACTAGTGTCTTTATATTACAAAATCCTTTCATGGTTGCATTAGAAATGTTATAGAGATGTTTTTATTCACCACTGGTTTTCCTGGTTAAATAAAGTTAAAATAAATAAATAAATAAATGCATAGTAGCATACTTTATGGATGCATTAGAAAGACTATTGAGCATTTCATAATCGCCTTTTTCTTTAAATATGATTTTGGGAAACATTTTATCAGTTTTGTGGCCCTGCCGATACTAAAGAAATGTTTTTGTAGGTTTTTTAAAGAAGAAAATATTGTTATTATTACCATTGGTTTGCCAGGTTAAATTAAAAAGGAAAAACAAACGAATACTAATAGAAATGTTATGCATGATTGTATTATCGCTTCCCTCTTAAAATCTGATTTTGACACATTTCGTCAGTTTTATGTCTCTCTTCACTATTGAAAGGGAGATTTTTAATCAACATTGCTTTTCCTGAATTGAACAGAGTTTAAATAAAATAATAACAAATCACATACTGACTTCAAAATATCTATTTTTTGTGACACAGTTGTCAGTTTTACGTGCTTTTGTAACTATTGAAAATTAAATGTTTATTCAACACTGGTCTTACAAGTTAACTAAAGGCTGAATAAAATAGAAAAAAATGTTTATCTGTATTACACAGGACTCCTTTATGTTTGCATTAGAAATGTTATCCGTGATTTTGTAATCGCTTGCAATCTGATGGAAATTACTTTTCTCTCTCTCTCTCTCTCTCTTTTTTTTTTAAATCAACGTTGTCTTCTTGAAAAAATAAAGGCTAAAAAAATGTATGTTGGGGAGAAATAAGAGTAAAAGTGTATGTATTTATCTGTCAGTGTTACACTACTGTGTGTATATATTTTAAGCCAAAAGGGCGCGTCAGATTTCGTCCACGTATGTCACATGACCTTCATAAATGGTGGTGGAGCTGTTTTATGAATATAAAGTAAGAACCATTTGAACAATAATCACTTTTTAGCGACAGATCCACATCAACTTTGTGGAAGGATCCATAGCTGACGTCCCCAAAAGACCATACTCCAACACAATCTTCTACTGCATCACTGCGTAAAAGCTTTTGGGAAAGAAAGTTGTAAAAAATAAACAAATAAATAAACCGACTGTCACTTGTTGTGCCAAATGTCTATATATTCCAGTGTCACTGTGTAACAGCAGGCTGGAGGCAGCTGTCAGAGTCACTGTGCAGCTCTGAAGTCGGGCTGCGGGGCTTCATGCTGCTCTGAGCCGGGCAGGACGCGCTGCTGCCGGGAGAGACGCTTCCAGCAGGGCTCCACGATTCATTGTAGGAAGACTGGCTCACTGACCGTCCGTGGACATCTCTGCAGGGAACTGGGGGGTGAAAAAAAAGGTCAACAAACAAACCAACTCTCCACATAGACGTGGAGTTACCACAACAAGGTAATATGCTGGAATCAAACTGACATCTTCCTTGGGTAACCAGAACAAGAAACACAAAGGTGGAAGCTTTATCAGATTTTCTGAACTGACCACAAACTCACCATTGAGAAGGGTTTGCTTGCCGCTGCTGGTCTTCACACACAGCCGAGGTCCCTCTGGTGTCGACACGGAGCTCTTGAGGCTGGGGACGAATGTGGAGCAGGTGTCCAGGTCGCGGCATACGCGCTCGTTGCTGTAAATACCAGCCGACTTAGACGGAGTGCAGCCCATTTCTGCTGCATTTACTACAGCCGCTGGTACACAGAGGACTACTGTATGTGATGTGGTTGTCAGACAGAGGATGGAGAGGAGAGACCTCCCTCCTCCCCTTAACCTGGATGTGACATTGAGCGGATGCTCTGCTGTAAGGCTGCTGTCTCACACTGCATAGGATGTTTTTCTCTGGAGGGTTGGGATTGTTCCTGATCTGCAGAGGACTTAAAATGAACTTCTGCCATCTACAAGACACAGAAGTTGACACAATGCTAAATTTATATAGTAGGATAGCTGTTTCTAATAGCATTTACCTAGTAAGGTTTGTTTTAAATTAAAACAATGAAAAATGCACAATATTTAAGCATTTCTTTAACCTGCTTTGAGTGATATCAGGTTTAATTTTGCACCTACTCCAAGGTGCAATGTGCAAATATCACCATTTTTACAGCACATATGTGACAAAAGTTACTTAAAAATTCAAAACCTTTTTTTGCTTTAAATCAATATTTGGTGGTTCACGATAACTCGTGTTTGTGTGTACATCTACATCCCCCATCTAACAGCTTGACTTTTGTCAGTCACTCACAAATAATACAAATTCTCAGCTTTTTTGCCACAACACCTTGTGTTCTGTGGGGTTTTCTAAATCACTTTATTCTGAATAAGACAAAAAACAGATACACTATTTTTTAAAGATAAATGCATGGTTTATTGTACGAATAACCAAAAATGTTTTTCACCAAATTGCGTGTATTTAGCTGGCTCTTTATTAAAGGTGAAAATCCACAGGTTAAGCAACACGGAGGGTCCTGCCACAGGCAGCAAGAAGTGACGGCAGTCTTTCGATGTGAGGTGTGGGGCTGTGTTTGCTCAGTTCAATCAAGTGTCAGAGGACCACATGTTTCCAGTGTCTTAACCCAAGGTCAAATGCTCATCCAATGCTAAGCCAAGTACTCAGTCCCTTAACCAAGGCACATGTCAATTCCCCTTTTAAAGTGCATTCTTGCTAAATCAATATACTATACAGCAGGTGCTGTATACTAATCGCCCACACTTACACAACGTTCACAATTGCATTCTATGTTTTGTCACTTAAAGAAACAACCATATAATGCACAAAAGGGGGGAATCCACAGGAAACCTTTGATGGAGGACAGGTGCTAAATTTTCTTGCTGAATGTTGTCCTTGGGATTGGATATGTGTGCCTATGACAACCTGTTGTTAAGACAGTTCCACCTCCCGACAGGATGAGATCATGTGCTGGTGTCCGACAAAGTGTCCAACATCACGTCGCTCTCATACATGTCGCACTCCAGGGTTAACGAGAGTCGAAGAGGAGTTTCCAGCATCATCTTGTCTTGATTTGACAGTGGCGTTTCCAAGGACGTGATGCTTGTGTCTTCCAATCTTGGCGTAGCTAGAAGGTCACTGGGCTCTGATGTGTTCAACATCTTCATCAGTGCTGGAGTGTTCAGGCTGCCTCGCACCTTGTCATTGATGTCTGTGCCTTAGTGGAAACAATTAACAACACATTATTTTCTGCGAGCCAGACACAACATAACTAGTCTGATTACATTTATGCAGTTAAGAACAGATAAGGAATTTTTGCCACAAAAAAAAAAAAAAAAATTGGGGGGTAAAGCTATTACCCCTTTATTTAGTTCCCAGTTGCACCACTGGAAATGCAAGCAGGGGAGTTGTGTGTGTAAATGCATCTCAAGACTAAAACACAAATTATTTTGTATAATACAGCATTCTAAACAAGTTTTGATTATCTCATTTTACAAGCCAACACTACAAAAAAAGATCAGGTATAATTAAACAATAATAATAATAATAATAAATCAATTGAAACATGCCTGCAGCTCTTCAGAAATGAGGAGTATTTAACAATGATGTAAAAAATACTAGCACATTTACTCAGTCAGCAAAGTTCAGCGCACTGAAAGTTCAGGCAGGGATTTTAATGGGGGTAAAGCTATTACCCCTTAATTTAGTTCCCAGGTGCACCACTGGAAATGCAAGCAGGGAAGTTGTGTGTGTAAATGCATCTCAAGACTAAAACACAAATTATTTTGTGTAATACAGCATTCTAAACAAGTGTTAATTATCTAATTTTACAAGCCAACACTACAAAAAAAGATCAGGTATAATTAAACAATAATAATAATAATTTTTACATAATCATATTTCAAATATAAAACCTACCTATATAGGCATCTGTGTCACCAATGTACATCTCAATGCAGTGACCAAGCATCGTCACAGAGAAAGTGTCGTCCCTTTTTAGTCCTAGTGCCTGTCACAGACAGAAAAAAAACATTTAGCATTTTTTTTTAAATAAAAGAAGAACAGAATATTTTTAATATACAGGAAATTTTACACTTATCGTCTGTCATTTCTGAAGTGATATTGGGTTGGACACATTTGAGGATACAATTCACAATAAAGTGCTGTGCCATGGTTACTCCTATTCCTGCTCCCATCTACGATGTGAGTGGTCCTTCCTAAACTATGTCAATCACTGTTAAAAGCCCATTAAGCTTGAAGAAAGCGAAGAAGCTCAATCTCTTCAAAACCTACTGTATGAAAGTAGTCGATGGCACTTTCAAAGTCTCCCATGAGGCTGTGCACGTATCCTATGGCGGCGTAGGTGGACGCGTGCTGAGGGATTAACACCAACGCCTGACGGTGGTACTCCAGAGCCTGGTCGTACTTTCTACAGAAACAAACATCGTAATACAAAAAGGTATTAAGCATGGATTCAATAACATTTCACAAGCTGGTTTTGCAGAAATATGTCAAAACACATCTTAATCAAGAGTGCATTAAAAAAGAAAAAAGATTTAAGTAAAATTTAAACCTGACTAATTCAAATATTTTGTGCAATACAACAAACTTTCGGCTCAGTGTGTAATATCATTCTGCAACTTCACCCATAATATAAGCATTTCTTTCAGTTTTACTGATTGGGAATAAAGTTGTGAATGAGGCACTCCATAGTTTGATAATAGGTTAATAATGAAAAAACAGTATTGTACATGCACAAACTCAACATAACACTTCTGGCATGGACTGTACCTATGTTAAAATGACAAGTGAGCAGACCTCCAACAATAGTTTGTAGCAGGCAAGTGGAAAAAGCAATTACAAAGTAGAGGAGAGGTCACTCTATGATTCGCCTCCCACACTTTATAATACAGTCGTGACTTGATAATCCGACACTAAATGGAAAACCTTCTTTTATGTCGGCTAGCAAGGCTGTCAGACTGTCAAGATGGAGGTCGAGATACAAGGAGGGCTTGATGCTTGAAGGGTAATTTGATGTTAATATGAATTGTTTATAGTTGTTGTAATAAACTATCTACATGTATGATATGTAATTTCAGAAATTTCTCTGAGGTCTTCACCGAAGGGATCAATAAAGTTCTATTCTATTCTATTCTATTCTATATTGTTATGATTTCTATGACACAAAATAAACTTGTTAGATACAATTTTACATATAATAGTATCGAAGCAGTTTGTTTCTATGATTGATAAGCCCGATACAACCACAGTACATATAGGTTCATAGAACTGTTCAGGTGTCAAAACATGTCACGTTGTTTAATACTTCAAAGAACTTCAGTGCACCAAACCTATCCTTCCTGTGTTCCACACATGTAGAGTTGTTTGCTAACAAACTGATGCAAACCAACTTAATTAGTTGGGCAAACTCACTCAATGAGTGGAACTAGTGTATTGTTAGAACACTACACATCACTGGATTTCACGCGTAATTGACCGGTGCGCTTGTGCATGGGGGTCGGTTGACATCAAAGTTAAGTAAATCTGTCGGATTGTTAAGCCAGATAATACGCTGTTATCCTTATTTGTGACATAAAATGTCATGTAGGAGTCGGAATCCAAGGCTGTTGATATGGTAAGGCTATTTTTTATGGGTTCTGTTCGTTTTTCCTAAAAACCTGTCGGATAGCAAGGTTTTTGGATTGTTAAGGGTTGAATTATTGAGCCACGACTGTACAATGTAGAGGACAGGGCACTCTATGACTAGTCTCCCACACTTCATAGTACTACACGTGCTAATTGAAAGACCATGAAATCCACAATGCAATTTAGCAAGGTAATTGGATTTCTTTTTGATTATTTACATTTTTAAAAAAGATAGCTCCGTAAACTTCTACTTACTTCAGTTTCCGACACACGTGACCTAAGTTGTTTAACAAAGGCTCCCACTTGTCCACAGTGACCTTAAATTGAAAGAAAAACAGCAAAATGTTTACATTGGGTGATATTTCAGAGAACTAGTCATGGTTTCAGACATGCACCACACTGACATTACCAATTAAATAAATGAACTGCTACCTCATTGCCTATGGCTTTGATCTTCTCCATTGCATCAAGAAACAACCTTTCTGCCGTCTTCCAGCTGAAACGGTAGACGAGGAAAGCATTGTTACACCATGTCTAAGTATTTTTACATAACAAACCAGATATAATGTGTGTATGTAATGGTTGAACTCAGCTTTACACAATGTATTATGAATTACTCATATTTGTGTATACACATATTTGACTGGCTTTCTTTAATCTGGATCAGCACCCAGATTACATAAAAAAAAGCCCACACACATTTTGCAGATAGTTTTTTTTTTTTTGATTCAGCACCATTTTTAGATCTCTATCTCTGTGCTTTGTACTGTTTCTCTAATAAAAAAAAAAATAAACATAGCTGAATGGAGACATGATTTTGGCAGTCACAGCATGAACAAATTACAGTTCACAAACCTCACTGTTAACAGTATTCATAGAGACTATTCCATCAGATGGAACAATTTCAACGCTGGTAGTTGAATAAGTGTGTGGGTTACATAAATTGTAGTCCTTTTGTTTAATCTCTCTGCCAGCTCTTAAACTATCAGACAAAACACAGCACACAGCGCTGCTACAACAACTACAATTAGCACCCAAGCCAACCAGTCAAGTTGCAGTTTACATGTTTCACTCCTTCTGTTACTGACGTATGGTGCTGAGTAATGGCCATGAAGTGTTTTAGCAGAACATTATGATGTCAAAGTGAAGCTGACCTTTTGTCATAAGTTTGTAAATTCCTGAGTTACAGACCAAAACATTCTCTGAAGGTGTTCAACCCATATTACATCCATAAATTGGACGTACAGACAAACTACCCGAAGACCTAACACCACCAGCCACAACTCCCACCAGTATAGAGGCACCAGAGCAAGTTAACCCAAAATAGTGTTCAATAAAAAGTAAAAAAGCTGCTCCTCACTTTGTCAAACAAGTCATTAGTCACTGTTGATATTTGCTTGCATAGATATTTTTCTGACCTCCAAGTCTGTTAAAATCAGCTTTCACAAATACCAACAACACCCATTTGTGCTGCCAAGAACATTTATACTACTACTAGAGGAATGAGTGTTATTGTGTGTTTGTGACTGCATACTCACTCTCCATTTTGAAATGCGACCACTGCCACCTCATGTATGACAAATGGGTCCTCTGGAGCGATACTAAGAGCCTGGCTGAAGAAACGCTCTGCCAGCTTGGAGTTGTTGGTCAGACCATACTCCAGCCCGATGTAGAGCATTGGTAAGTGACATCTGAGTAATAGAGAGCAGGAGACATCAAGACCTACGCTTATCTTGTCCTATGTTTTAGTAAAATGCAATAAACACATCTGAATTTAGGACACTTAAAAAGTAAAGTCAAATTTAAGTAACCGACTTCACATTTAAATACAGTTATCTTTACCAGTCATTTCTAACTATAACTAACTCAACTTCAAAGCCTCTCAAGTTCTTAAAAAGGTTCAAGAAGTCAAAAGGGCAGTACTCCACACCTGCTTTTGTTGGCATATTTTCATGTTGCAGATCTGAAACGCTCATGTAAAGAAAGGAATGTTCTAATTAAAAGAAGCTATCAACATAACACTATTACTAATCTAAATGATATAACTATAAAAGCATAGAGAAAGACTAAAAGTCATTCACAGGAGTAGCAACATCTTGTTTGAGCTGAATACTATGAGCAGGTCAATAGGAGGTTTTTTAGCCAACTGTTGTTTTTCCTCCTATAAAGGAAAAGCCTTTATACCTCTCCTGTTTGCATGTAATGTGCCAAACATAGAGCAAAAATAGAATTATGATAACACGATTGGTGTTCCAATAATAGTGGGAATATTTTTTTTTTTTTTTAACCCATAGCCTGTGCCTGTACAATCTCCATCACTTCACATAACAACTTAGCTGCAGTGCTCAACTGTAACTATTCAGAGGACAATTGTTAAAGAGATCACATTTTTTGTGTTGAAGCTCCATTCTGTGAGGTCTATATCTCTTATCAGTCATTTACCTACCCTTTCATCAGCTGAGCAGCAGTGAAGTAGGCAGCCATGGCTTGGTCGTGCTCACTCTCCACTGCAAATGAGTGACCGTAGGCAATCCAGGCAGGACCGTAAGTCCTCTCCAGGGTGGTGGCTTTGCTACAGTAGATATACAATAACCGCTCTGTCTTAGTGAACAGATAAATAAAATGCCACTTGCCTAGTATCAAACACGATGTGTTTCTCTTTGAGAGCACCAATACATACCTTAGGTATCGACGAGCGTGCTCGTTTTTATGGCCAACCATGAGATAGTAGCACCCAACAGCAAACCAGGATACCTGGCAAGAAGTTTTTATTTGGTTATCAAAAAACAAACAGTTATGTCAAAAAGGTAGAACAAAATCATATATAACAAAAATATAAAAACACTTACTGGGTTGTTGGGATACAAGTCTACAAGTTTGTGTGAGAGGTAAAACAGCTCTGCAGGGAAATAAGCAGTTAAACATTAAACTGATTGGCAGGCCATACAATCAAACTAAGCATTTTGGCATGAATTAATCTTTATGAATATGTATATTTATTACCATTTGCTTTTCCAAGTTCCACCAACGTTCCTATGTGGACTGGTAAACAGTTGGCATGGAAGGGGTCTTTAACCATCACCCTGAAATACAAAGAACAACTTTTTTTTGCATCCACTAATCGACAAAGAACTGTATATCATCAATCAAACTTAACACAAATATAATCTGGTGTATGTTGAAAGAGTAACATCTACTGTTTATTTGATGGTTAACTTAAGATTCATATATAGAAGTGACTTTACTCACTAATGTAAGGTAGGAAAAACACTGCCGTAAAATTACACATTTTACACTTAGCTGATCATCACAGCACAGACAAACAGCTCACAGGCCAAAGGTTTACGTTTACCTCTGAGCTTTCAGCACAGCTGCTCTCTCATTTTTTTTGCGAAATAATTCAACCCATTCATCAAATACAAATCAACAACAAACTACGCTGAACCTGTGGACACTTACATTGATGTGAGTTTGTAGCACATCTTGAAATCACAGTTATAATAATGCCTCTCAGCAAGAGACACCACTACATCCAAGTTGTCCTGAAGACCATTGACCATCTCTGGCACCACCAAATCACTGGGCTTGTTATACTGCAGAGGCAGGAAGAAGCAGAGTGTGTCAGTGTTAATGTGTGTCTGTCAAAGGCTCAAATGTGAGCATGTCGGAAAAAAGACAAACAAAAGGGCTTGAAAAGAAACAGAGGAAAGAGGCCCATGAAGAGGTGATAGGATAAAACAAGACCACAATATCCATAACATGAATTTGCATTTCAATTATATGAAAAAAAAACACAGAAGAGCACAACATTGTTGTTTGCGCTCTGTCAGTTCAAATTAAACAACAGCATCCATGCTCATTACAAACAAAGAACACGTCATTTTTAAAATGTTTTCAACAACAAGAGGAAACCTGTGTGCCTACAGTACAGACAAACAACCTGTATTAGACTTTGACGGGAAAGACCAAAATGTGTGAGCAATATCAATTCACTGTTGGCCTTGGTCCTTTCATTGGATATGTTTGTAAAAGGAAAATACACAATAACACGTTCATAGTTTTAAAACATTGTGCTCCTCTTCAACAAACTCACATCAGTCTCACGTGTGTCTTTCAATTTTTCAGCTCAGAATACTACAAAGATGGTTGATTTCATCATGACTGTATAACCCGGTTCCTTCCTTCCCTCCTCTATCAGAAACCAAGGAAAAACAGCTGACCGTAATGCAGCTGAGGCCAGTGAGTGAGACCAGGATTTTCTATTGCTTCTAACTCTCTCTGAGCAAATATCTGACATGGAAATATCACTACATTCACAGCACAGCTTGGAAATGGCTATAACGTGATGGGAGGTTACCATGTGGTCCTAATGGGCTGCGCTTTACTCACTGTTTCATACTTGTTCTGTTGTCTGACCACAGAAACAGACAATTATATACAGAGAACATTTGTATTGGTAATTTGGCTGGTTTGCAATGCAGTTTATGTGAGCAAAGGGAACAGGCTGGAACAAACGGGTATAAACACTGGCTAAGTTTAGGTTGCACTGACGCACAGCAAGCAACCTGAAAACACAGTAACCCATCCAATTGTTGTTGTTCTTTTGAGTTTTCACCATCTCTGAACGTCCCTCAGCATTATAATTTGTGCAGAGCTCTGACTTGTGGGAATATGATCAAAGTTATTTGTAACATTAGCCACATTAGCTGCACAACATGCTAATATGAAGGATTTACCTATTGTTGTGGTGCCATCAAAATAAAAGTAGTCAGATGGGGGTGGCTAGTTATGGGCCAGTTGGAGCAATAGTAGAAGTAAACGTCTTCATATCTGCAACTTTCAGCCATCAACAGCTTTTAGTTCATACCTCCCAGTTCACACCTCCCCATATGGGACCACATTAATAATGAGAAACATTCGTTATTTTTCTCACTGAACTTAAAATGTAATAAACAGGATGCAGACCTACCTTCTTTAATTTATTCTCAAAAAGGAAGTGTAGCAGCTCCTCCTCTTCCTCAGTGCACTGTTGACTCAGAGGAAGCGAATCAAGGAAGTCTTTCTCTGTTGAAGGACAAATAACAGGTTCAAATATAAATGTTATTTAAATGTTGCCAAAAAATAAGAGCCACATATCTGTAGAAACAGAAACAGATCAGTGTGCATCATCCACACAGATCGGCCTCACCTTCCTGTGCAGTCAACATATGGTGGGACGTTAAAAGGTCAAAGGCTTCAAAGCAGTACACATCCAGTTTCAAGGCCTCTTTGTAGCTGGAGGTGGCCAGTGGCCTGTTGTCCATGGCATCATAGATCTTACCCCGCAGGAGACAGATGGAGCTGCTGATCTGAAAAATTTCAGGGAGAGAGGAAAGGAGAACAGAAAGAAAACTTAATGTCCATGGCATTACTCAGAAATCTAGGTAGTGTTAATACGCGATTCACAACGTTAACACAAGTGGACAAATATTTGAAAGAACTCTCACATCCTGAAGTGAAGGACACGATATGCCAACAGCACATGATGTCATTTAAACTGTCTGCCTAAAATCAGAAATATACTGCACACAGCTGGTATTACAATGGTTTTTGTTATGTATCTACATCTAGACTATCTACATCCAGACAAAGACAAGAAGAATTTTGGGCAGGTGAACTCCATAACATAGAAGTCAATGCAGATTATCATATCAATTGTGTAGTAACTTCACATCATCAATAAATCCCTCTTTCATTAAAAAAAAGCACAATTATGTCATACATGACTTGTGGATGAAATCTAGTTAATTAGACAGAGCTTAAAATAATAATAAGAAAAAGGAGTTTGCAGGGACTGCATATGCATCACTGCATTTCAATTTGAAGATTCTGAGTATGTCGCTCTCTATGGTGTAAACACAAATTAAGGTTCAAAATTGTGAATGTATTGTTTCTATCAACAAAACAAACAAAACTGTGATGGGAGAGTTTGTGGACACAAGAACGACAGATGGCTGAACAGTATGGGCACTAAAAGAAAATTAATTAGCACGGTACAACAACATATTTGCAGTGACAGTCGAGAACAAAAATACTTTTGATGTGGATTGTTTGGAGCAGACCACACATTCTCTCCAAAGCAACATTACAGAAATATGCTGACTTCGAAGATTAGTTCACCCAGCACTAACAATATTGCTATATTTCAATCCAAGCCAAGACTTACTGAGGCAGGGGACATATCCCAGTCCTTGGCTGACTCTGGTGTCCCATTGTCCTCCTTTCCACTCCTGTCCAGCAGCTTCTTATTAGCTGGCTCCTCTGCATCCAGGATATCCAAGGCCTGTTGGAACTCTTTGGCAGCATACTAGGATAAAGTAGAAAACAAATGAATCTAAAGCATGAACAATATCTAGCAGGTTTTTTGAGACGAAACATGTAAAGGAGTGATTAGAACTGATGTAATTATGTATTACTTACATGGCACCTAGCAGCAAGATACTGACAAGCTCCATACAGCTGTGTGAGAGAAGACAGATGTTGTTATAGACTGCAGACAAACATAAAGGTAATTATGCTGCCAGCTTTTTCTGTTATTGGTTTAACTTTGACTTAAATACCACACACACACATCTATCACATAGTGATTTGCATTATAAGGTCAACGTTTATTTATCACTTCCCAGCAGACTGTCACACAGCTCACACTGAACCTACCTTGTCAAGTTTTCGTGAACGGAGGGCATGGGAGGCTCTGTGGTACTGTGAGGTTAAGTAAAGGCACTGAGCTAGCCAGTAGATGTCCTGGGGATCCTCTGTGTGCAAAACAAAGAAGCAGAAAATTTAAAGTGTTATAAATGAATCTCTGACGGGTTTCGCAGCATTGAACCTGTTGAGATGTCACTGTGTTATCTGCTATTACTGCTGGTAAGTTTCCTTTCAGTTGTGATGGTAGGTAGCAATGGGAAAACAAGCACAACGCATGGAAACTCCACTAATAAACCACTAAACCTACTAACAACAGATGAATATGACAGGTTAAGTAACGCCACGCTTCTATATTAACAAGCCATAAACAGTGTTGTCGTTATTTACTCACCATGAGAAAGAGATGCTATCTTGTCGGCCCAAAACAGAGCACTTTGATACTGTTGCTGTGAACAAACACACAATAACCAAGAAAAAAACAGTCAAATTCATAGTTTGTATCATTGTTGGTTAGCTGCCTAGCGGTTAGTTTGCTAGTCAGCTATGAAGGTTTGTTACCACTGACGCTATGTTGCTGCCAAGCTAGCATTAGCTAGCAGCACTGAAACTAACAAAGACGTCGTTTCTCTTACCTGGTCGATGTACTGCCGCACTCGCTTTCTAAGTCTGTCGAGATTCATTTTGATATTTTCAAAAACTGACGTGCTGACTATCAAAAGTGTGTCATTCTTGGAGACAGAGAAAGCTGTGCACTGAACAGTACGTGCTAACCTGCTAGCTGCGTAAAATCAAATCCGCGGCTTCTTTCTGCAACGAGTGTTCCGCTAAATGGCGCCGTAAAGAAACTCAACACGGTTAGAAAGTTCCGCATTTACTTCTGTAACTGTTGCCAAATGTCTTGATGTCAGAATAACTTTTGAAAAATAAAAACAATATTTGCGCATTTATTTGACCCCTCCATTTATTCTTTGTCACCAAAACAACAAATCACAAGTGAATTAAAGAATAAAACTTTGCTAACGGTGGTGGAGTCAAAGTACACCTAGTTAAGTACTGTCTTTATGTAGATTTTGAGGTATTGGCACTTTACTTGAGTATTTCCATTTTATGCAACTTGAAGCTTGAGTTATCTCATAGACACATTTTACACATTTTATACTTTTAAGCTTTTAAATACTATGTATTATCATAGATTAAACCAAAATTTTTATCTTCTGGCATCTTTCAAAAAGCAGTGTGTAGTCGAGGGCGTGTTTCAGATGTCTCCAAGTTGTTACCAGCTCCACCCAAAAGTGATTTTTCCCTCTAAACTTCTGACAATCAGTAAAAGCTCAGATGATCCCTTGTTCCCCAAAAACCTAAGTGTAGAGGAAAAGTCCATCCATCCATTATCTATACACCGCTTAATCCTCACTAGGGTCATGGGGGGCTGGAGCCTATCCCAGCTGACTTAGGACAAAGGCAGGGGACACCCTGGACAGGTCACCAGTCTGTCACAGGGCTACACTTAGAGACAGACAACCAAGTACACTCACATTCACACCTGTGTGTGGACAATTTAGAATCACCAATTAACCTCAAAATTTTTTTGGACTGTGGAGAACCCGGAGCCAGAAAAACTGGAGAGAACCCATGCTGCACAGGGAGAACATGCAAACTCCATGCAGAAAGATCCCGGTGTCCTCACTAGGACACGAACTGGCCACCTTCTTGCTGCAAGGCAACGGTGCTAACCACTGAGCCACCTTGCAGCAAGAAGGTGGCATCCAAAATTTAAAAATTATTTGTGTATCAGAACTTTGTTTCATCTTCTTTCCGCTCCCGTTAATCCCAACACCCTTCAAATTTATCTGGTTTCTCCGTAAATAAAACTTTTTAATTAAAACTAGCTCCACTTGCAACTACATGATGCTAATGTACTGATGCTTCAGAGTTATTGATCTAAACATGACAAAGTGAAGGATCTGAATACTGTTTCTATCACTGTTTGATGAAGCAACAGGGCATAATCCCACGATGCTTGTGGATTCCTTTTTGCATGTTTTATGTGTGTGAGAAGTGCTAGACATTTTAGACACATCAGGATCTAAGGACATTTTAACAGAACAAGGGTGGTTATTTTTTGTACTTTAATTGGTGTCAGAAGAACCAGGATTCTCAGCTGTATTTGCCGAGATGGATTTCTCAGGTACATTCGGTTTCGAGTCAAATTGTGCAGCTGACTCTTTGTGTACTTCTCCTCCTGCATCCTCGTTCTTATTGGTCTCCTTCCTCTTTTCATTTTGCCTAGAATCTGCTTTTCCATTCGCTTTGCTGCTTGCAGGGCGGCTGTGTGTGGAGGCATCAGTGCTTATCCTTTGTTCTTTATCACCATCAGTGCTCATCTCGCTGGGTTTTTCATGCCCCTGTTATTGACACATAGAATTAAGTATTTACACTGACTCTGTATCATACTGACAAACGAAAATGCAGACACAGTTTAAGAGGTAATTGTGATTCACTGTCTGTGGTACTTTGTCTGAAAAATATAAGAACCTTTTGCTGATTTGCTCCTCCTCGTGGATAACGTGCAATGCTGTCCCTCAACTTGAGGGTCTTGAGCCAGTCTTCATTCCAGCTCCTCGCGTGATAGTGAGGCTTGCACTTGCTCAGACGAAACTGGATCATTTGATTCTGCTTGGTGATACGGAGCAACTCCCTCTGTTGCCTCTCCTTGCTGAGGCTGCAGTGAGGAAACAAAGAAAGAAAGTTGAGTCTTTAGTTTCAAAAGCCACCTTATTTCTTGGAAATACAACTTGTTAACTGACCTTGAATACACACCATCCCAGTAATTACTGAACTGCTGCTGTGATTACAAAGCTAACCTTTTCTTGTCGTAGTCATTCCTGTTGTCAACTCTTCCAGTTGTCGCCATAATGTGTGATATTTTCTCCTTGAGCATGTTGTTTTCCCTCTGAATCCTTCTGGTCTCTTCAAGCTGAATGTGATCAAATATGAATGGAAAATTAATTTACACCTGAGGAGAAACCTGATAATTTTAATAAGACACCTAAAGAGAAAAGTGTTGTAGGTATTCCAAAAGATTATTGTTGCATTTTATCACTATATTGCATTTTACGTTGAATATAGGTTTAAAATTGGGTATTTATGGGAGTGTTCATTTCAGATTTGAATTGCTTGTGTTTTCTTCTTCACAAAACAACCTGTTTGTTCTTTAGATTCAGAGCCAGGTGATTATATTTCTTTGGTGGATCCATGCATATTGTTGGTTTCATTGACTTCACCTTGAGAAACAAACAAAGAACAAAACATAAACAGCTATGTGTTAGGCAGTGAATCGTGATAATACTATTTAGTACATAAATGGACAAACAAAATATTAATCTTATTAGCTGGTGATTGAAATAAAAGCTTGAGGTCACGACATTTAGAATCTGGGATAACAGGAACCAACAAACAAAACTGACAACGTTATTGAGCAACATTAAAAACCAAAGACGTGCTCCTCCTAACCTTTCTCCTGTGTAAGTCATACGCCTTCTCCCGTTTCTGTTGCAGGTATTTGTTTGTGGTGGAAAGCAGGAGTTTATAGTTCCTGTGCTGCATTATGAGTCTGGAAAGAGAAAATGCTACAAGGGCCTCACACACACCAGAAAAAGAAAAAACAAATACAAGTGTTTAAATTATGCAAAAATGTTCAGACTTAGTAATCAGAATTTAAAAAGAGAATATCCCAATTACCAGACAGAAATTGCTTCGTAACAGTTTCTTTAGATTATTGGAGACATAGAAATATTAATGAAATGCAATTGTTGCCAGTGTTGCAGTTTAACTGGTTGTCATGTTGTCTGGGGATGTTTTGTTTCCTTGTGTTTGTTTCCAGGTGTTAATAGATTTGCATTTTTTAAGAACAGTAGGCCAACCTATATGTGTCAGTGAACATTACACCTCATGCCCTCAGAAACACACAATATTTAACGATATAGTATTATGATTTTGATTAAATTTCATATACTGGTG
The DNA here is from genome assembly GCF_000690725.1 of Stegastes partitus. Taxonomy (NCBI): domain Eukaryota; kingdom Metazoa; phylum Chordata; class Actinopteri; family Pomacentridae; genus Stegastes; species Stegastes partitus. The sequence continues at coordinate 1,341,287 of NW_007577738.1, read as the reverse complement.
GCACCACATTATCTATTACAATACAAAATATCAACAACTTAAATGCTCTTGCAAACTAGTCAAGTGCAGATTACAATGAATCATTTTAAATGAATTAAACCTTTATTGCAAACTAAAACACTAAATCATTCCAGCATACATATCCTCTAAACTTATGAAATATCCAACCAGATACATGCATATATGTAATCAACCAACAATATTGCCTAAAATATGTAGCATCCCGACTGTGACACAGCTGAAAAAAAGTCTTTGTCTGTTTTAAGCTGTTTATTTTTTTAAAGGTGGAATACTGTAACCTTTAAAAACAGTTACAGTGGTGAGAAAAACAACAAATAGCTGTAAAATAATGAGATTTTAGTTGATCTATATATAGTAAAATTGTTTAAATTTATGGACCAACATTGTAAAATTACTATTTGTAAAAATACAGATTTTAGATGTACACATTATGAAAACTTTTGGCCTATTTTATTAGTATCAACATGTAAATTAATGCTTTTTTTGGTGATTTTATTAGACATTATCTATATTTGCACAAAATCTGAGAAAATCTGTAAAATAAAAGTTTAAAAAAGTAGTTACCATTTTCAATCATTTTCATTCAAATGACAGCAAATATCTGTAAAATACTGCTATTAAATACAGCAACACAGTGTAATTATACAGTCACAAATTGCAACTGAACAAACTACTATTTGTCAAAAAAAAAAAAATCAAATAAATACAATTTTTTGATGTGGACATTGTTCAAGGTTGTGGCCTGGTTTTTATGGCTAATGAATGAATTTGTGGAATTAAGATTTCTTTTCTCTGATTTTACTAGATTGTATCTGTAATTTTCCAAAACAGGCAAATCTCTGTTAAATACTAGTGAATTGTAAAAGAAAACAAACAAACAAACAAACAAACAAAAACCCTGTTAATAACTGTGTAGTTTGGTGGGGGGTTAAACTGACCTCCTACACTCGTGACCATTTCTAAAGGAAATAACAATTTGGAAAGCCCCACAGTGCACGTAGACAGCATTCGTTCCTTCAGCGTGTTATGTATGAATTCCCTGAAAATCTGAATCTGTGTTTTTGAGGCAGCCATTTGTACACTACAGCTGTAAGGTGGAAATACTCAGTCATGGTGTTAACTACTTATTTTGCTCATGTTGTGCTGTTTAGTATCTAAAAACAACCCAAAACATATGGACACTTTAACAGGGTAAAAAACAAAAACATAAGGGTCTTTATGTAAAATGCATATCCAGGTCAATATTATACAAAATATGAAACATGCTGGACAAAAAAAATCTAGTTAATTTAATATAATGTCTGTTAACCGTTTCCATATTGTCTAAAATAAACAAACCATAAACAACAATCACCAGAGAACATGAACACCACTGAAACTGGGACACCAAGTTACAGAAAAATCAGAAGTGCTCCAAACAGCATGACACAGATATAAAAAAAAAACAAAAAAAAACTGACCAGCAAACAATTAAGAGAAAATGTCAGTTAAAAGAAAATGAGAAAGGCAGGAGCAACTGTAACAGGCTGCAGGTACAGTTTTGCTCAATGAAATGAAATGAGCCTTAATGCGTCTAACCCAGAGCCTGCGTCTCAGTGCTCCAGGCCTCTCTGACTCACCTCGCGTCTGTGGTCGTCCTGGTGTCTCAATATCACAACTCTTTATCTGCCCGAGAGAGTGCTTGGCTCTTCAGGTTTGCCCTGCAGTCTGTTTTGTGCCAGTCATACACGGTTGCCATGACAGCAGCTTGAGAGAGCAGAGATGAATGGTTTCAAACGATGTGCTTGTTTAGCAAGTTCCACACAGTGAAACACACACAGGCATAGAGATGGGCTAATTAGTGAGGAGACTGGAGCGAGCCACTGTAAAATGAGATGCTGCGAGAAGACACCGTTTCACACAATTCAAAGCTGAAAACGAGCAGCGACGGGAACTGGGTTTTCTGAATGTGTTCGTGCTATTGTAAACTGAAAAATCAAAAGAACATATTATTTTATGGACTCTGACCAGAATTTTCTGTTAGAGTCAGATGTCCATATTAAACAGCAGTGATTTAATCAAGCAGTGAGGTCAGGGGCCAGCAGGCTGCTCTAGTCTCCTACTTGCTGCTGGCTTGCCTTAGTAACAGTTACTTGGAAACTTGCACCAGAGCAACTAACTAACACATTAAGTACAAACACAAGTTGATCCCGGATCATCAGATACTCAGAACTGACATGGAAAAAATTAGTGTTATAAATGCTAAAAACGTTCCCATTGACCGAATACATGAACGCACATACAGTTGTCCTTAAAATATCCCTTTCCATTAACGAAGAGGCAACATTCACAATAGTCAGTCAAATAACTAGAAATTGAAAAAAATAATAATAAATATTCACCAACAGGTGCAGAAGTCTGATTGAGAGTTTTTTGTTTTTTTTAATTTTTAAAAATATTTCTGTTGAACCACAATTCAAAAGCAATGTCATGATTTTCATTAAATTTGTATTTATTTAGTCAATTTCACCTTATTTCAGTGACAGCTGTTTCTTTTCTTCTTTAATGGGAGGTTATGAATACATTTGAGGATGACTGTACATAAACATTATTATGTATTGTTATTATATTATCTCATTATCATGTGTAATATGTCACTGTTGTGTGTATAATTACTTTACAACCTTAGTATCATTGACATTATTGTTTTACTATTGTAGTCTTGTTTTTATCTTTTACATTAATGTAGCTTACTCATATCCTGCTGTTTTGTTGTTGTT